>NC_134583.1:70849687-71161472 GCF_037038515.1 Microtus pennsylvanicus | reverse complement strand
GGCCTCTGTGGGCACCAGGCACACGTGTGATGCACAGAATTGCAAGCAGGCAAAACACCCACACACATTGAATAAATGTCCTTGGCAGTGTGCTTTGTTTCCTCCTCTCTGAGCAATCAGAGGGTTCAGCTCACCAAGGCAAAGTACACAGCAAGGGGAACGTACACTCAAGACTCAAGTAGCTTCAAGCAGAAGCAACCCCTTTCTTCTGTTCTCTCTCTCTCTCTCTCTCTCTCTCTCTCTCTCTCTCTCTCTGTGTGTGTGTGTGTGTGTGTGTGTGTGTGTGTGTATGTGTGTGTGTAAAGCAGCTTCCACAATCCCGTGGCTTCCCACAGCAGGGACTGGGTACCATTTATATGCCTGTGCTTTTTGGCTGGGACAATTTTCCTGCCTCTTGACTCTTTTGGAAGCCCAGTCACCTTGTGCAATCTTATACCTATTGCACTTAGCACACATCCCATAGAAAGAGAACTCTTTCAATTTCTCCCTTACCTCCCTCAATCCCAAACCAGTTCAGATTGGAAATTGGCAAAGAGGGTAACTTACTATGTTTCCCTTCTTGGGAAACTAATTTGCATTTTAATACAAGCTTCCTGGCACCTCAAAGACCATTAGAGACACATAAAGGATCAAGTCTAATGGTGTGAGCCTTAGGTGCCAAGGCCTAACATCTGGGCTCATAATTTTAAGCATATGGTACATTTCGGTTAGTGCCATCCACCAGCCGGCTGTGCGGTTCCTGCCACCCTGGAACACAAGTACCCAGCATCTCATTGATGTACCAACTTATGATCCATTAGCTGAAAGCAGTTGTCCTCGCCACTGAACGCGGGAAGGAACTTTGGATTAGGGGATGGTAGTGGTGACAGCTGCGGGTGTGTTAAGTGCCACACCCTGCCGGGAGCACCCCACCTCCTCCCTGCCACCAGGTAAAGCTCTTGGAAGGGCAGACCGGCTCCCATTTTACAGATGCAAAGAGTGAAGACCAGAAAGGTCAAGTATCTTACCCAGTGTTCTAAACTCAAAGGATTGGGGGTGCAGCTCAGTTGATCAAGTGCTGGCTCAACATGCATGAGGCCTCGGGTTCAAACCCCAGCACTACATAAACACGGTATGGTGGCACATGCCTGTAAAACCAACACTTGGGAGGTGGCCACAGCACCCCCCAGGCCTCTGTAGTGGACAAAGTAGTGGGCTCCTGCGTTTGCATTTGATCTTCCAAGAAGCTGGAGTGGACGGCCGCTGCCCCCTTCTAGCTATCCACGGAGGAACTTGACAGTGACTTTTCTCAGACCACAGACTATACTCAAGCTCAGTTATGCCTTCAGCCACAGCTTCTTGATTAACCGTGTCACTTTTGGCCAGTCACCCTAACCTGCAGGAGGGGGGAGGCCCCTTTTCTCATCTGACAAATGAAGTCACTGGCCTGGAAAATCGTTAAGATGCCTCCTGGGGTTTCGACACGGACCCTGGCCCCACCCCCCGTGAGGAGATCAAGGAGAGGAGCCAGCCTGGCCGGCCTCCCATCTGGACTCCCAGCGTTTATTTACCCTCAGGCTCTCTGGAAACTCAACAGCTTGACCATATGGGCTGCCCCACTATGGGCTGGACTCAGTGACAGGTTGGGGAGCTAAGGTTCTGGTGTCTCCAAAGGAGGGAATTAGTCCTGGGCCGCTGAGGCCTGCCTGCCAGCTCTCTGAGTTGCCCAGCTGCTGGAGTCCTGAGTACACCAGGAGCGGCACCTGCGAGCCCAAGGAGCCCCACGGAACACTGCCGCTGCCGCTTTTATTGCTTCATTATCTCTGCAGTCAGAAAGAGGCCAGGCCGAGCTCTGATTGTAGCCTGTTAACTCTCCTGTTCCCAGAGGCCTAGGCCCTGCTGAATTCAGCACGTTAGGCTGTTCCTTGCTTTTCATACCCGCTTTCGTACTGCATGAGGTATGGGTGCCTTTCCCTTCTTTATCCTCGGTTTTATGGGCAGCGTTGCTCTATTTTGAAGTGGGGTATTAGGAGAGATTTGCTGTGCTCAGATGGGCTGTGCTCACGTTCCTGGCCTCACCCTTTAATGATTTTCGAGAAGCACCTCCCACTCCTCTGCACTCACTCTGCTGGCCGCTCAGTTGGTGTTTAGAAGGATTGCTACCTCCGAAACTCCCGGAAAGGGACAGCTAGGTCTTGCCTTCCCAGTTCTGTATATAGACGGGACGAATGTTACTGTTGTTATGATTAGTGATGGTACAGTGGAAACTGTCTGCAGCATGGGAGCCTTGTTTTCCTGAACCGGGTTAAAAGAGGGTCTCTTTCATTTTCAAATCTTTAGGCAATACCCAAAACCTCAAATGTTATTTCAAAGTCTGGGGTTGTACCTGCACTTCTGTTTTGAAAAGGCCTTAAAAATAGCTGAAAATCGTTGGTTTTGGTGCAGTGATTCACCCTACAGTAATATTATTGCAAGGCAGAGACGAAAGGATCCTGGCTGGCGGGGTATTAGCGACTGGAGGCAGCAACTGGAAAATAGGAGGTTCAAGGCCAGCCTAGTAAATCTGATGAAACTCTGACTCAAAAGACTCAGTCAGAGTCAGAAGCATAGCCCGTTGGTAAAGCACTTGCAGACATGCAGGAGGCTCTCTGGATTCAGTTCCCGGTGTTAGCAGCTCTAACCCATAAACACATTAAATACATGGGAAAGTGAAGAAATGAATACTTCAGGAGTGCCTGCTCTTTTAAAAAAAAATGCGCAAACTAGAGCTTTTGTATGTGTCCCCATTTCTCCTTCTGGGTGGCAGTGGTGCTCTTGCTCTGGGTACGGGCTCATCTTGGAGGCCCTGAGCAGCTGGGGCTGGAGCTCTGTCTGGGGAATCTCAAGTACAAGAACAGTGAAGGTAAACAATACATGTCATCCCAACTACAGCTATTACCCCACGTGAACCTCATCTCCACCAGCCGCATCGCTGGGCCCTGCTCTCACACAAGCCAGACACCCAGCCTGGGCTATGGGCTGAGGTTTTCTGGAGATGATGTTGAGATTAGCCACACCTGCTTAGTTTACCGCTCCATTTGCGCTCGCTCACGTAAGATCCCAGCAGCTCTTGAAGGCGGCTGCTGGCAGAGCCGGTTCTTGGAAGTCAGTATTAACAACCGGCTCCAGGACTCGTGTTGGTAGGGCCCGAGTGGGCAGCGAGATACAGCAAGAGGCAACATGTAGCCCAGGGCAGGCGAGTCCCAACAGAAGCTGCACCCTCCTCTGCAGGGCATGAATCTCCCCACCTGAATTTACAGGCATGAATCAACTCCCTTTGCCTCAGGAAACCTTGAAGGCTCTGGAGCAGAGCCAGAGAAAGGAAGGGAAGTGATGGAGAGGGGGGCCAGGTGCTCAGTGATCACTCACAGACAAGTCAGAGTAAGTCTCTGCTTCTGGGATGATGAAGACCTAGGCATTCTGGATCTAAGCCCAGGAATACGCAAAGGGGTGGGGTTGGGGGTGTGGAGGGGGCTGTGTGAGCAAGTTCCAGGAAACTCTACCTGAGAGAAGGTGGGGAACAAGGGACCTCTGGGAGGACTAGAGCACAGATGAGGTTGGGGAAATGGCCCGTATGAGGAGGTTCTTTCCACATGCCTTGATATCAGATAGCACGGTCTGACGTGCACAAGGAAGTTCATGAGCAACATTGACTTCTGACGTCTATGGAGATGGAGAAACTCACTGTGGCCCGATGCTGTGATTAGTGCTGGGGACAGAGGGCCAAAAGGACATAGGTGCTACTATCAAGGAGCTGGCAGCGGAATCAAGAACAGGGCGGTTCTTGCCATGGGAGAGCTTTGCGGGGGTGGGCAGTTTTACCTAGGCACCAGAGCCAGGGGTTTAGGACAATGGACACCTGAATGGAAGGGGACAGCGAGTCCTGGGATGGAGGGAAGCAGCCAACTGAGATCCATGGGTGGGCAGTGAGGACCGTGGGCTGACGGAAGAATCACTCTTGCTCCCCTCAGCAAAGCACAGTGGCTTGAATGTCCTGTCCCTCCAGCCCCAAACAGGAAATGCTGCTTCTTTGTCTTCTCTAGCCTGGACCTTCTCTTCCGGGCATTTGGATGTCATCCCCACCCAGTCCTCTAGCGGGAGATCCTTGGTGCCTGCAGGCCCTGCGAATGCGCTGAGCATGCTCACCACCATTTAGCATCGGTGAATCGGTGAATCCCAGCGTGGCGGAGCTGGGGAGGAGGAGATAAAGGAGTCCTATCTCCCTCCTCCACTGCCTCTGCCCTAGGGCCTTTTCACAGGCTCTTTCCTTGCATAGAGTTCTTTGGATTCTTTCCTGACTCAGCTCCTTGTCCCTTCCAACTCTTCCTCTCTTGCTGCAGCCGTCATGGCCATCTGACCCCAGTAAAAGCCTGTCACACTTCTTGCTCCTTTTCTGTACTTCACTTTCTTTCTTTAAGCCACACTGGTGTGTCATGCTATGATTTCCCTGCTGTGCTTGTTGGTTGTCCTTTTACTGATTGGGCATGGGAAGGCAAGCTTACCTGCTGTCTGCATTACTGTGTCTTTAGGGCCCAGGCACAGCTCTGGTACAGCTGTTGGGTGGATGCTCAGGATGAAGGCTGCATATCTAGGTGCTTAGGCTACAAATCCCCCAGAAGCCCTAACAGTGGCTAACTCTCATCTTTATATATATATGTGTGTGTGTGTGTGTGTGTGTGTGTGTGTGTGTGTGTGTGTATAAATGTTTTGTCTGCCTGTTTGTTTACCATATGTGTGCAGTGCCCACAGAGGTTAGAATAGGGCAGCAGGTCTCCTGGAACTGATGTTATAGATGGTTGTACGTCACCACGTGGGGGCTGGGAACCAAACTGCAGTCCTCTGGAAGTGTAGCCAGTGCTCTGAACCACTGAGCCACCTCTTCAGCTCCTGTATTTTACAGATTATAATGGTGGGTTTTCTCATTCCCTCACTCCCTGGGATGGGAGTTGATCTCTCCAGCATTCTAGTTGCCCTTCATACCTGTGGGCACATCCCCAGGTCACTGAGTTGCTGCCTCCTCTTCTTCGGGGATATGAACTGCTCTCTTGTATGCTTGAGCCTTGGGGAATCCTGCCCTGTTGACTGCTGGAAGAATCCTCTAACGGAGCATCAAGGTGGAATAGCACGTGAAGGGTTTACTGTGCAAATGACAGAACCCGAGTTGGACCCCACACAAATGTGAACAAAGAAAACTGACTCCACAAAGTCCTGATAATAGTGAATTAAATTACAATTGTAAAGGCTCTAAAGAACATTCTCAAGTGAATCAGAGCTCATTGAAAACTCATGTTTTCTCTTTGGATGGAATCCTGGAGCGGGCAGTGGAGCTACAGGACCCCTGCCTGGGAATTTCTTCTATTCTTCTTGGATGTCAGGTCTGGGGAATTCAGAGGCACTTCACTCTGTATGACCATGGAATTCCTCCTGGCTCCACAGGATGGTATATGAATCAGCTTTTCCTTCATTGTTGCCTCTGGCCTTTGCCCTCAAGATGCCCTTTTCTTGGTCTCTGGGGAAACCAGGCCAGAGCTCTGCTTTCGCTCTACACAGCCACATTCCCCTGTGTGGACCAAGGGTCATCTGTCTTCAGATTTGCTGGAAAACCCCAAAGTGGCTACTCCTGACTGCAGTTGCCATAGTGACAGCCACTTGCCAAAATCCTTTTCTCTACCTTTATCCCCAATCCTCAGAAGACGCTGGAGGGAATGTCTGCTTAAGGTCTGGGGTCTCGGCCAGTTTATTCCCATCCTCCTTGGTTTAGGGTATCTTGTGGGTAAAGTGGACAGCCAACAAGATGCCGTATGGGTATTATCAAAACATGTCTTGCTTCCTGCTCCCTGTTTCCCTCCTCCTTTTTCTTTCTCTCCCTCATCCTCTTTCTCCTCCTTCCTCTCTTTCTCTCCATGCTCCTAGTCCTCTTCTTCTTGCCAATCTTCTCCTTTCAGTGTACCCCTAAATAGCCCTAGTCTTTCAAAAGCCAATCCAAGCACATACATGTGCCATAAAAATCTTCAAAATGAGCCAATGGAAAGAACCTTTTGGATTAAAAAAAAAGAAGAAGAAGAAAAAGAAGTATTTGATTGTGGCCTAAAATCCTGGAGGATTCCCAAACCCCAAATCGCCCCAGTCCTTGAGGTAGAGGAATGGATTTGTGATACTTGAAGACTTTCTATCCCTTTTACAGTCATGTATTCCAGGATCCACACAGGAAATGACAGGGGAACTTGGATTTGCTTTTGAATCATTTAACCAAAAGAGAGAGAGAGAGAGAGAGAGAGAGAGAGAGAGAGAGAGAGAGAGAGAGAGAAAATCTATTTTTCTCTAGAGGCAAAGATGGCAGAATCTTACTGATGATGAGACTGTAGTTACTTGCCCCTTCTTTGAATATGTCAAAGAATTTTACAGTTCAAACCTTTCAAGAGAACAACATAGTATGTGTTTAAATATTTACGGGGGACATTGGGCCTCTTGCGTTTCTTGTGCGATTTGACATTATCTTTTGGGGTTATTTTTGTAGTAACACCCTCGCTGATTTGGGCTGTATAGGGTGCTTTCAGAGCTGGAAACCTGGTCTCTGTTTCCTTCCTGTGTCTCCATGTCAAAGCAAGAGTGGAGTGGCCCTTCCCCATTACCAGCCAGTGGGACAAAGGCAAAGGAACCCCACCCCTGACTGCTCCTCTCCTCTCAACCAGTTCTCAGCCTCAGAGCCCCTACCTCCTCTGTAACTGAACACTTAAAACATGCTGTTCACACAAAAGGTCTTTCTTGAAGTTTGCACACAGGGCCTGTGAAGATACCCGCTTCGCAGCCTCCTTTTGTTCCTGGTTGCTAGGCAGTCTCCTGCTTACGAGTACAATATTTACTTGTATTTATTTTATTTGCTCTTGTATTTGAAGAGTCTGGGCAGAGCCCAGGATGTTGATGCTGGGGATTTTCAGAGGATAAAGTATTCTGGGAAGCAGCTGGTTTTTGCCTGTACCTCGGTGTAAGTCCCTCCCACCCAAGGTCAAGGTCCTGAAGGCTTGGCCTCTGCTGGAAGCAGTCAATGTGGAATTCTCGCATGAAAATGGCCCAAGAAGCTTCTCAGGCTGCACAGAAGACCCAAATGCCTCATCACGCACATGGGGGTGGGGACTGGGCGTGGAAGATGTTCAAGTTTCGAATCGATAGTCTATTATCAAAGAGAACAGTAGCAAAGCAAAAGACAAAAGTCCTGTTCGTTAGCAATCTCCAATCCCTTCTAGCGGCACCTGCCATACGGTGTTTGGCATAGGAGGCATGGTAAGTATAGATTATCAGAATTGATTGTAAGGACAATTGATGGGGTGCAGGCAGCACAGACAGAATCAGACAAACCCTGAATCTCACTTTTAGGGATCAAGAAGAAGAGGTCTTTCGGGAAAGCGCTAAGTGATAGGTACACTTGAAGCGGTAAATCATAAGCACATGAGTTTAAAAAGGAAACTGTGAGCAAAAGCAGAAGCCGGGATAATGAGCATCTTAGAAAGACGGTTAAGGATCAAGACTTGGCTGGGCAGGGCATATGGGGAATAAGTCACTGTCTCTCATATAGCTGAAGGCATGAGGGTGTGTCTGTTAGGAATCTTTTAGATGGGAATGACAGGAAATCTAACTCTTACTAGTTTAAGAAAAAAAAATCTGTTCTAATTGAAAAATTGACAGGATATATTGAGTTCAGGTACAGCGTAATCCAGGAGTTCATAAAATATCTTTATTTCTCAGTGCCTTCATTTTTTCCTCATGTGGACATTGCTTTCAGACTTCATGTGGGAAATCAAGATGTGGGCAGTAGTCCCAAGGCCCAAAGTCTTTGAACTTAGAGTCCATGGGGAGCAAAGAAAGCATTTCACCTTATTAGCCTCTGAGACTGAATGTTCTGGGATTCACTCTGATGGGAACAAACGTGAGTTATGTACCTATCCCTGAAGCAATAACTGTCACCAGAGATCGGAACTATGTTAACGGACCAGCCTGAGTCACTTGCTCAGATAGAAGGGAGGCAGCTGGGGTTCAAAGGAGATGTGAAGCTCTGTTAGCAGTAGAGAGGTGTGCAGGAGTCCACAGGACACCTGCAGGGCAGGGCCGCCGTGGAGAGGCTAAGCAGTGAGGTCTTTGCATCATCCTACCTGTAGGGGCCTGCTGAATGGGGTGCAGAAGCCCAGAAGGAAGAAATTAAGTCAAGGCAATGTACCTCCATCCGTTCTGGGGAGCCCATTGTGCTCCAGGTGTTCTGAAAAGGATTCAGGAAGCCCCAACTACTTCTTCCCCAGGGTGCCTGGTGTCCTCTGAAAGTGCAGATGCCTGCTTTGAGGGCTACATGTGCAGATCCAAGCCTGGGGACTGGAGGTGACTAACACAGTGTGATGTTGTGTACAGGAGACTTAGTAGGTGTCTGCAAGGAGTTGCTGCCTACTGTCTAGGGAATGGGGAAGTGAATAGGGAGGCCTTATCACTCCCGTGACTAAGTATTGGATACCTGTCCTGGAGGCCCTAGACACTCAAGTCCAGTGAAGAGGAGCTAAGTGGTCCCCAAAAATTCACATTCTCCCTGGTGGCTTGGATTAGGAAGTCCTGTTCCTTGAGGTTGGAGAGATGGCTCAATGGGTAAAAGTGCTTTCTGTTCACACATGAAGATCTGAGTTCAGATCCTAGCACTCAACTAAAAAGCAGAGAGAAGAGATTACTGGGGCTTAGCTGAGTCCTCAGAGTCCCTGTCTCAAACAAATAAGGCAGAGAGTGGTTGGCCACACCTGGCAACTTCCTCTGGCTTCTGTGTGCATGCACCTCCCCCCAACACACACGCCAAAGAAGAAAAATATGACATTTCTGCCTGACCCATTGGCTCCCAGTCTCCTCTGCGGGAGCTCCCTTATCCAGTAGGGACCTGACAGATAGAGGAATGTCTCTCTGCTGCAGCTTCAGGCCTGTCTACCTCTTGCTGGGAAGACTATTTGCCTTAACCCTTTTCCTGCTTCCTCCGAGGGCCTGTTGCTGCCCTCCCATGGAATACAAATACGGGCATAAGAAGGTAAGGAGGGAGACCCGCAGACTGTGGGAGAAGGAAGACAGACTAAATAAAGGGTTTGGAGGAAAGCCAGGTGTAGGTTTGAGATTTTCCTGTTTCCACCACAAGGCAAAGGCGGGGAATGGATGTTCTGAACTTACCTACAAAGGCAAGGCAAGAGGAAGTAGAGGCTCAGGCCTGGGGACCAGTGGGGGCATCATCATCTTAAATGCCATCAAGAAAGTAGCATCCTTCTCTTTATTGATGACACTCTGGATGGAAATAGTTTGTTGTTTTGTATAGTGCTGTGCCTCTCACAACTTGACATATGGCAGAATTATTCATCTTTTTTTTTTGGTCTGGGGGCAGCCACTGTGTGTATCAGCTATGACAAGTCGTTCTGGAATGTACAATGTCCAAACAACTCTAGGCATATTTTTCTTGCTTTCTTAAGAAAATGACTAGGGAACGCTCAAAAACTAGGAACAGAAGGAATGTCCACAACCTGATAAATGGTCCCGTTGTCCTTGTGTTTGTCTTTTCCCAAAATGTGTGTTGAAATCAAAACCCCACAAGGCAATGCTTTGAGGGGCTGGGGCCTTAGGTCATGAGGCCCAAGCCCTCATGATTGGGGCCAGGGAAGAAGAGAGTTTCAGAGAGTTCCCTTGTCCCTGACAGTACTCCCTCCTCAGGTACTGACTCTGCTTACACCGTGATCTTGGCCTTCTCAGCTACCAGAACTGTGAGAAAGAAATTCTTGTCGCCCATAGCCCACCCAGTTTGTGGTATTTTGCTAAGAGAACCCTTTAATGATATGACAAAGGGGTACTGTTCCAGAATGTGGGGTGTCTACCACAGGGCACAAAAAGATCACAGGCTGGAGGCCCTGCCCATAAAACCTCACAAGAAAAAGATGTCAACTCAGAGAAACTGGCCAGAAGAGTGAAATAGAAGGCACCTTGAGTGGAAGACCTTGTCTGCCTGTCAATGCAGAAGACTTGATCTAGCGCAGCAGCTCCCAACCTGTGGGTCTCGACCCCTTTGGCAAACCTCTATCTCCAAAAACATTTACATTACAATATATAGCCATAGCAAAGCTACAGTTATGGTCCAGCAAGAAAAATAACTTTATGATGGGGGTGGGGCAGTCACAACATGAGGAACTGTATTAAAGGGCGGCAGGTTTAGGATGGTTCAGAACCACTGATCTAGTCTATAGAAGTTTTCGAGGAGCACACTGAATAAAATGAGAAGTCACGACACTCTCAGCTAAGCTTCAGAAGATCAGGGTGTAAAACAAGTTGTCTACACACTAGTCATGAGCATTTGAAAATCCTTCTTACAAGTATTCCGGAGAATAAAATATTAAAAATAAATTAACCAAACTGATACCAGGCGCAGACAGGGAAAACTACAGAACATTATTAAAGGCTTCGGGGAGTTAATTCCATTGAAATGAGGCCCATTTTCAGGATTGGAAGACTTAATGTCATTAAGAAGACGATACTTTGGCTAATTATGGTGGCACAGGCCTATATTCCCAGCTCTTTGGAGGCGGTGGCAGGAAGATCACCAGTTCATGGCCAGCTTTGGCTAAATAGTGAAATGGTGAGATCTTGTCTCATGGAAACAGCAGAAACAAAGCAAACAAAACAGGCAGTGTTGTAAGATGCAATCTATGGATTCAACACAATTTCTCTTGAAAATCCACTTGTTCTGCATGTGCTCTCTGTCTCTCCCTTTCTCTCTCCCTCTTTTTGTGTCTCTCTGTGTGTAACTAAAAATCTTGTTACAACGTTTATAGGGAAAGCAAAGGACCCAGAACAGCTGAAACAATATTGAAAAAGAAGACAGAAAATTCATTCTTTCCGAATTCCAAAGTTCCTACAAAGTTACTGCAATGAAGCAGTGTGGTATTGGCATGGGATGGATAAACCAGCCGAGTGGAATTGAGAGTACAAGCCTAAACCATGTACCTGTAGCCCACTGACTTTCAGGAAAGATGCCAGGACCAATCGACTGAGGAAGAAAAGTCATTTTAAGAAGCATCACTGCAAAGAAAACACATTCACGTGCAAAGAAAGAAAGTTGGGCCCCTCGCTGGCATGATGAATTTAGCTTAAAATGGGATTTAAAAAAAAATCAAACACTCTACAACTTCCAGAAGAAAACCTGGGTAAATTCTTGTGACCTCGGATTAGGCCATTGTTTCTCACCTGTGACAGCTGATACACAAGCAACAGAAGGAAGAAAACCAGGTTAGTCTCTGTGCATCAGAGGACCTTCTGAAGAAAACTAAAGGACAGCTTACAGGAAGGAACGTGTGATCGCCCATCATGTGTCTGATAGGAACTGACATTCAGAGCAATGAATTCATATGGCCCAACAGATAAAACCACGAACAACCTAGCTACCTCTTCCTCCCTGTCTTCTGACCTTTCTGCCATCTTTAGCTAACACCTCAGGACCCTGAATCCATCTCCTGGGATCCCTGTCAAAATGCAAAATGTGGCCCCAAAGAGGATACTTCCACATCAACGATTTTTCCCCATCCAGCTTGGTGCTTCCTGTCATTTTGTCCAGGACCCTCCCCTCCCACTCCCCGGCATGCTTGCCTAGCTCCGGCTTGGCTTGTGACCAGTCTCATGGCTCCTTTGCTTAGTCTTTGCTGTGATTTCACACTTTAGAGCTGTGCCGTCATGCATCTTACTCCTGTGGATTATACCGCACCCCAACCCTCAGTCATGTGTCAAGACAAAAGTCTTGCTGTGTAGCCCAGGTTGGCCTTGAACTCAGGATCCTTCTGCTTCTGCCCTCGGGTAGGTTAAGGGAGGGTTAGGCTAGGCTTCAATTCCAAATGTGTTAAGTTCCTTTGGTTAAACTCAGTCTATGCTTACAACACAGCTCCACGGGTCTGTTTTCTGTCTCCTGCTGTGTCCTGACAAAATGTGAGATCTATATACTTACAGAAAGAATCACGGAACTGAACAGCTTTGGGGGCTTCTCTAGATGCCCCTCCACTGGCGCACACAGTCCTCTCCGCACTACTCCTCCCTTTCTGTCCTGTAGTACACCCCTTGTCTTCTTTCCCAGGAGGGCAACTGCTGATTTGACTGACTACTTGGCTGGGTGGCTGGGTGGCTGGGTAACTGGGTGGCTGGCTGGGTGGCTGATTGGGTGGGTGGCTGGCTGGCTGGGTTACTGGGTGTATAGACGGCTGGATGGCTAAATGGGTGGATGGGTGGGTGGCTGGATGGGTGCGTGGGTGACTGGCTGGCTGGGTATCTGGCTGGGTGGGTGTGTGGGTGGCTGGCTGGCTGGCTGGCTGGCTGGGTGGGTGGGTGGGTGACTGTCTGTCTGTCTGGGTAGCTGGCTGGGAGGCTGGATAGCTGGCTGGCTGGGTGGGTGGGTGCCTGGCTGACTGGCTGGCTGGCTGACTGGCTGACATAGAATGGATATCTCGCTGTTCTCTGGGACCCAGATCGTTAGTCTCCCTGCAGCTCTCTGCTCGGCTCTAGCCTAGTAAGAAAACACACTTTGTATTTTGTCCAAGTTTCTATGCTTGTCACTTGACGAACTGAGGTCTTGCACATTTTCCCACATCCCATTGGGAAGCAGCTGTCTTGTGATGTTAATGTGGGCCTCCATCTCCTACCTTTGCAAGCTGGTAACTCTGAAGAAGGGAGGTGTCGCCTGGTAGTCTGAGCCTAGCCGAATCACTCAGCTCTGCTTCGCCCAAGGCCAAGGCCAGCATCTTGGCTGCCCTGGGGTGTCAATCCTACTTTGAAGAATTTTCACATTTCCTTTCATCTCAAGGGCGCCCTGGTGGAGATTCTAAGGTCCATACAGCATGGCAGGTGAGGACACCTGGGTGTTAGCTGCTGCCAAGCCACTGTGAGACCTGGGGCTGCTCTCAACCTCCCTATAATCCCATTTCCTCCTTTGCAGGCAAGGACTTCCTGACGTAGTTCCTGAGAGCATGGGTTGGTTGCGGCACTTTAATTTCCTAGCTTGTCTTTTGCGAGGGAAAGAAACCAAAAGCGAGTGAAAGCAGAGGGCATGTTGTGGTCTCTGAGTTCCGGAAACAGCAGCGGCTCCAGTCACGCTATCTCTCTCCCTCATTAGTTTGTGATGATAATGTACACACAAGGCACTAATTCTTTCTTTTAAAAAATAAGATGGTGGCTAATTTGATTTGAATGCCTCAGTCCGTGAGCACGCTTCGTGATTTTTAATCCAATTAGTGTTGGAGATACTTCTGACTCTAAGGGTATCTGGTTTCTGCTTATGATAGAAGGTCCATGCCCCAGTGACTCATGTTTCAAGAAGGGAAGAGTTGGGGCCTACCATCAATAGAAAGGGCCTGTGTATGTGGTGCTGCTATTAAACGCCGTGTTAAGGGGCAGAGGCCTCGTCTTTAGCTTGGATTTCTGTACCCCGCAGAAAACTCACAGAACAGCTTTGAGTTGAGAGTATTTGCCATGCAGATTGCCATTACGTTTCACTGGCTCACAATACATCCTACTTGAAGGTAAACAAAAGCTGCTGCCTTGACTACTCTCCTGGGGAACATTCTGAAACTCTCAGTACAGAGCCAGGGGGCCAGGCTCTCGGTCTGAGCTGAACGATTCAGCTGTCAGAACTTCAGGGTTCTTACAGCATCCTGGTGGGTCTCCTGCTAGATGAAATTCTCCCAGTCAGTCACAGTGTCACAAAGTAGTGCCCAGATCCAGCAGGATCTGCCTCTGTTGGTGCCACTTGGGTTTAATATGCTCAACTCCTAAACGGAATATGTGACAGCGATCACACTCAAGGGTAATTTTCATGCTTAATTATTCTAATCAATTAACATTTTCGTCACTCTCAAGACTCCGAGAAACTACCTTCCATTCTTAACCGGGGTTGATAAAAATCACATCGAACCGTCTTCGACACATTGTACTTTATTGCCCCTCAATAAAACAGCATGTGAGTTGCCATACGTGAAGGGAAAGCGAAAGGAAAACAGAAAGGGACAGTGCCTTGTCACCCCTGTCTCTTACTCCTGTGCTTTCTGGGTTGTGCCCCTGCACCTGTGATAGGGAGAGGAATCTGACTGTCTTACTTAGGGTTAAGGGGGGCTGGGGGGAGACAGTAGCTAAATAGCCTTGAGTTTCACAAGATGGAGCTTAATATTTCCGCCGCTGAGACTCTTGGGTGACCAGAAAAAGGAGGAAGGTGAGTCTTTCATATTTTCATCTGGAAAAAGTTCCTATGCTCCCATTCCCCACAGGCCCCCTGTCACGACTCTGGCTTTGTACATTCAATTAACTATGAAATACACGTGAAACCAACTATGACACTGTGTAAAAAAAAAAATCAGAAACCAAACACTGTTCCATCCACAAAGCCCTGCTGTGAACAGTATGAAAACACACCACTGTCAAGAATGTTGAAAATGTGGAGACAGGAAGTGGCCTTGAAATAACATTTTTGAAGGGTCAAAAACAAATCAAAAGTATGTTGAACTTTGATTCAGAGCTCATGGAACATGGGGAAGAGACAAGATCAGTTCTTGGCATGTGTGGAAGAGGGATTAGGTGATGAGTGTGTGGTTTTGGATGAGGTTGGTGTGTTTGGAATGACTGCTGGACACAGAGAGGTTCTTGGGTCCACTTTTCTGGATGGTTTATGCCTGGGGTTGTAGAACAGGAGGGAAGAATTTTGTAGCCCATCATAACCTGGTGTGTTTTGGCAGCCGGATGTGATAGGCACATATTCATTTCGCCATCACCGTGAAGGCATCTGCCACTCTAAGCCTGCAGAAATTCGTTTTGAAGATGTAGGTAGCTCTGTTCCACCTGGTTGTTTTTTACCTATGCTTCTGCACAAAATCTGCAGCAGTAGGTGAGAAAGAGTAGTTGGATGAAGAGGTGTGAATGAGAATGACCCCTATAGGCGCTGATGTTTGAATGCTCGGTCCCCGTTGGTGATGCTCTTGGGGAAGATTAAGAGGTGTGGCTTGTTGGAGCAAGTATGTCACCGGAAGCAGCTTTTGAGAGTTTAAAGACTCCATACCGTTTTCAGTTGGCTCTCTGCTTCATGCTTGTTGTGAAAGGTGCGAGCTCACAGTTCCCCACTCCAGCTTCCGGGCCTGCTGCTAGCTGCTGTGCTCCCCCACTGTGATGGATGCTTAGACCTCTGAAACCATAAGCTTTTACAAACTCTTCCTCCTGCATCTTGTCTTGGGAGTGGTGTTTTATCACAGCAACAGAAAAGGAGAAATACAAGCCCCATTGGTCCCAAGTGGTCTCTTGCTCACTAATGAAGGAATAAAGCTGGAACAGGAGAACCCTCCCTCCCCTCAGACCTAGTAGATTAGAAGCTGATCAAGCTTATGCCTGTTAAATACTCCAACATGTTAGCATGTTTATACTTAGAAATTATATACATTAACTGCTTTTTTAAAGGATAAAGAAAATACGTAGCTTAAGAAAAAAAAAACTGTAGTGGATTCAAAATAGAAATAGCCAATAAATACCCTGATGTATCCAAATTGTAAGTAAGTTTGAAAGATGAGAAAATCCCATCCTCATTATCAGCTTATGATCCTCATCATTAATGTATTCCTTCCATGGGTGTGAAGACTATCTTACCCAAACAGCCCAGGCCTTTGAATGCCCAAAGCACACCAAAGTAGCCAAGCACACCCCAAGCAAGCAACAATCAAGCCAGGGCAGTGCGATTTGGATTCTTGCTCTAACATTCCCACTATGACAACGTTGTTCAGGTGTGTCATTTTAGAATTCAGACATTCTCAGGTTCTCCATGCCACCCTCCAGGCCACTGGGAGGAAGGAGCATAGGAAGTGTTCATTCCTTCAGTGTGCCTCTTGGGGTGTCTGATAGTTTTCATTAGCAATAGATAGACATCCTCCGTTCTTTCCTTTGCTTCCTTCCCCACATCCTTGGCTGTAGTCTAGATAATACTAAGTACAGCATGGCTTCCTTTCTTTCCAGGCCTCCCTGGGGAAAACTTAGGGGAAATTGTAAGACCTTAAATCTAGTTACAATCTGGACACCTAAGCGCCACCTGATTAAAAATCCCTGGGACATAGTTCCTCCCCCAACAAAGGCAGCTTCCCCAAATGGTCACCAAGGTCCCATCCAGCTCTAACAATAAGCATCTCTGCTTCATTGTCCTTAAGTCCTTGTTCAGCAAGTTTCTCAAAAATTAATCTTCCTCTTTATACAATGAGAACCTACTAGAAAGATTTTTTTTTATAATGCAGTTAGTAAGCTTGGTATCATACAAGGCTGTAAGTCTAGAAAGGTCTTTATTATATTTCTCCTTCTCATAATTAAAAATCATTAGAGATCTTTCTTTTTAAAAATCAATTATGGAACTACTTCAGAGTTAATTAAGAGAGAAGCATATTGGCTCTAAGTACTTGCTGATTTCAAGATGACTGAGGTTTTAAATATTTAACTTGTAAATATTGGGATTCAGACAAACATCGCTTTATGAACAAGGAAGTCCAAGATTAAAATCCAGGAACCGCCAACTGCAGATTGTGCAACCTTGCGAACCTGGAGTCATTGTTTGAGAGAGGCTGTTTCAGTTGCAACACAGGCCCTGAGTGATGGAAGCGTCTGAAGATGGGCTTCCATCAGCCCCACTGGCCCCTTTGCTCTTCCAAACAATCTAGGCCTCCTGAGGAGGCCACCCTGTATCTGGATGCCTCTGGAACTACACCCAAGTGCATTGATAGGTGTTAGTGATGAGCATACAGAAGTCTCAGATTTAGTGCAACTCTGGGTCCTCCTGTGCACTGAACTCAGCCCCAAATACAACCTTCATCATCTGCTCTGGGAAAATGCAGAGAGCCCTGTAAATCATCTTCCTGTGAGTTAATGTTTCAAGCTTTGCCAAAAGAGACTTTGGTGAGACCATAGCAGAAAGGGCTTTTTTTTTTTCTTTTCCAGTTATGTTGGGTTGCTTATTTATCTCTTGTACCTAGCAGTCCCCTGCATCTGACTTCTGTGGCATTCCAGGTTTTCCCAGAACTTAGCACCTATAGTATGCATAGTCAACAGCTAATTGCCTACAGCTTCCTAAGATCTATCTAAATACTGTAAATCAACTCCAGGGCCTCACACGTGCATTTGCTATGACCCCTGCCCCACCAAGTCATATTGTAAGTGATAGCCTAGGCATAGACTTGCTGCTCTATGAAGAGATTTCCCTGGCAGATATCCAGCAGATCCCCTCAGGAATGGTAATATAACAGCCTTTCTACCATCCAGTGATCCATGGCCATGGCCTCCACAACAATATATGGGTCCCAGCCACCAGGCTAGAATGGAGGTGCTTTCCTTGGGCTTTGTACTGTGATAGATCTCTGCTCCCTATAGCTGCTTTCCCTATAGAGTTCTGTTTGACTCTTTATCTACTATTAGTAGGAACCATCCAATTGTCCAGAAACCCAATCATACCTTGCAGTTAATAATCCTTATATTAAACTTTTCTTTTTCGATCTGCTGTATGGTTTCAGTTTCCTTCTCTTGATTAGACCCTGACTAATACATATTCCAAAATGAAAAGAAATGCAGATATAGAATTTTATATATGAAAAGTGTGTGTGTGTGTGTGTGTGTGTGTGTGTGTGTGTGTGTGTGTGTGTGCAGTGTGAATACATGGTGCATGCATCAGAGTTGGGTGGTTAGTTTGGATGCAATCTTTCTTTCTTCTTATATTGTGGTATACTGGCTTTTTAGAGCTGTCAGCAAAACTCCACAAGCTAGGTTTCTCGCTGTGTATTTATAGGTGTAGGGAACACGATCAAAGTACATATACATGCGTTTGAAGCTGTCATTATGAATCCCATAACTGTGTACGGTGAATGGCAATAAAAAAAGAACACTGAGGAATGTGTGTTTATAAAATCTAGTGTGTTGGTGCTGAGTGGAAGATGCATTACATACTACGTTGCCTCTTGAAAAAAAAATCATAAAAATTAAGAAGTCTTTTATTTCTTTCCCTTGTTTTGGAAACGAGAAGCTCAAAGTCAAGGTGTCAGGTTTGGTTTCTCTGGAGTCTCACTCCTGGACCTGCTGGTGCCCTCGTGTGGTCCTCTCTATGTACATACATGCTTGATATCTTTCTGTGTATGCTTGTGTGTATCTGTGCGCATGTCAGTGTGTGTACCTATGTGCACATGGGAGTGTGTGTTCATGCCATAACTCCTTCATATATGTCCAGATTCCCCCTTTCTAGCTTCATAGAAAGGCAGATGGGATGGAGACCCACAGTGACAAATAACATGGTTGTACCTCAATCACCTCTTAAAAGCCCTATCTCCAAGCACAGTCACATTCTGAGCTGCTGGGGGTTAGAGTTTCAACATGCAGTGACTGCCAATGGATGCAACCCCGTCCACAGCTCATTGGCTCGCATTCTCTGACTTTGATATTAAATATACAGAAGACAGAAGTGACCCCACGCAACCATCAGACTCGGCTTTAGAAGAACCTATTCGGGCCCCGGTTCTGCCACTGACCCAGAAGGCAAATTGGTTCTCCTGATGCCTCTCAGTTTCCCCCATCAGGACAAGTGGGACAAATGGGAGGTTTGATGAACATGTGCAAGCGAGGGTGTTTTAGAACGTGCTGGGGACTTCACAAAATGAAGTTGGGAAGTGTGTGAAATCACACATTTCTTACTTGTTACTTATTAAAAGCCAGCTGCCAACCTATTAAATAAGTGCTAAGTATAAATGATTCATATGGCCAAAAAAAAAAATGTAGGCTCTCAGGTTCATTAGATGCAGGGAAACTTTCTGCAGCCTCAATAGTGTCTCTGCCCACACCAGTGTCTCCGCCCACACCAGTGTCTCCGCCCATGACAGGCAATACTGGCCAAACCCAAGACTAATTTTGCACTCTCCTTTGTCCCCTCATTCTCAGCTGAAGTGATATGTTTCCAGTCTTAGGACCTCACCAACTGACCTCAACCTGTATTGTGGAAGAGGCAGAAGCTATAAAGTCCTGAGAATAGAAGCCAATATCTTCAAAGCAGCTACAATATTCTCTCATAGAGAGGCAGGAAAGAACTGATACCCTGCTTGGCGCTCATATTGTCCAGTGGTTCAATCCTTGCAGTTATTTTACAGATAGGAGCCAGGGTGCCAGGTGTCTTTGTCATGTTCAGGTCTCGAAGGAAATGGAAACTCCCATTTATTGGGCAGTTTGACAAAGCAAAGCACAATGTGCATGCTGCCCTTGATCCTGTGTCCATCCCACAGAAGCAAGTATCATCCTTTGACCCATTGCTGAGGTCAGTAATAGACTGCTTGCCCAGCATGTGTGAGGCTCTGGGCCCCGTCTCCACAACCACAAACTAATGACAATGACAATGGAAGTGACCTATATCTCACCTGTTGTATCCAATGCAAAATTTAGAAAGTCTGGTTATCTCCAAGGGTGGTTTCCTTTCCTAGACACATACGTGAGCACAGCTTGCTTACAGATTACATCATTCACCCAGCAAGAGAAGACACGAGGAGACCGCTAAGGCAACAGAACAACAATCTCTTCACCGTGATTTGACCACACTGCAGTGTGCTCCCATCCTGATCCGGCTCCATATGATGCCCATGACTCCTCAGCTGACACCATAGTTCCTTCACTCACACCAAGGCTTTGTCACATTTGCAGAAAGGAGATGGAAGCTTCCATGTGCAGGCCAGGAGGAAGACAGATTGGCCATTTTTATGAGATATAGTGGAAAACCCTATGCCTGGAGTATGATGAGTATGGCAGATTAGAAGGTCCCGGAGGGCTACCCCTCCTTAAGAAAGGATTGTGGCAATCTATACAATATTAAGGACGGGAAGGGAGATAACATGAAATCTACTTTATAAGGATCACTCTGCCTGCTGGGCAGGATGATACCATGTTCCCAAAGTCATCTTTCTGCACATCATCATACTCCTTTCTGAGCATGGTGTGAGGAGGTTGCAGTATCCGTCTTAATGTTTGCATTTTAAAATCAAGACACTTTGTCGGAATTATTATGCAGTTTTAATAAAATTATTGTCAATACAGCCAGAATGGGACTAATAGCCATCCTTCATGCTAGGTGCCAAGTCTGGTATGAAGGATGAAGGGACAAATGAAAGAGATTCTTGAGAAAATTGCAGAGGTGTTGGCCAGCGTCACTGTTCCTGGTTACCCATGTTTAAACTTTAGGTGCTGTATTATCTTTAGGCTTTTTAACAATTCTGTACTTTATGATTTGTTTATATTATGATATAGCCTTCCTTAGTCCATCTTATATTGTGTCATAATTACCATGTGATATTTCATATCACAGTCACAGCTTTTTTTTCTGTGTAGTAAGCTTTTTCTGTCTCCTACATGGCCTCAATGATTCATTGTCTTTTACTCTGATGACATTTCTAAGGTTGTTTATGAAATCTAGTATTAACTACGAATATCTCTGAGATCACTTTAAAGAAGTTTTTTAATAGATAAAACAAGGAAGAAAAGAAGGAAGGAAGGAAGGAAGGAAGGAAGGAAGGAAGGAAGGAAGGAAGGGAGGAAGGGAGGGAGGGAGGGGGAGGGAGGGAGGGAGAGAGGGAGGCGGGAGAGAGGGAGGAAGGGTACTGATCAAATAGTTCCAGGAGTGGGGTTGGCAATACTACCACAGTAATAGATGTCTTACCTTTTGGTAGCAACTATCATTAGGAAGTGATCAACTTCACTCTGCTTCTTTAAAGTGAACCTATATTTGGAGATAGTCCAGAGCTTTCAAGGACTTTGGAAATTCTGAATATGTGCTTCACAGTTAATATATATATATATTATGGATAAGTACCCTGTTTTTAAGAAGATCACTTAGCCTTCTATCCAGAACATTTGTTGTATTTGGCTCCAGAAGGGAAAAATTAAAGTTTTGTGTTTGTCAGCAGTGAGTCTGAGATGTCTATGATCTGAGTTTAAATATTCAGGAATCATCTAGTGGTTTGCTTTATTGTTCATAAACTCAGCGGAGACAAACCACCTGAGTAGTTCCAGATGTTAAGTCAACAAAGCTTTACTTCACAGACCTACATGTAAAAAGTAAATTTATAGGCCCACGAAAACTCTGGGAGGACGGTGCTGTTTAAGGATAAAAAGACACTTTCATTCTCAAAAAAAAAAAAAGGATTAAACCGGGGTTCTAAATAGCCTTACAGATGGAAGGACTAGGTGACATTTACTTTTCTTTGGCCATCTGAAGCTCTGGGCTATAACCTTCTCCTCTCCACTGTTTTGAGAAGCAGAATTCCTAGCAATTGGCAAGCCATGTCCAGAGAACTTCAGTTTTTAAAATAGGAAGGTTCTCTTAAAGTTTAGCAAAAACAACTTGTGGGTAACGTGGTAGAGAAAAGTTTCTCCATGTTGGCGTTAATGTTGAAGAACAAATGAATGTGGCTTGCAGTTTGCATGGTCTACACCCCCTCACTGGTATTTTGGCAATGAACTCCAACATTATTCTAGGCACCTTAGCTTGTGAGTTGGCTACCACAGGTAATATTATATGGTAGTGAGGAACATGACTTGCACGGGCCCAGAGCCAGGAAGTTGGAATTTGTTACCATAAATCTTAAAATGCTGAAGGTGTCTTATGTTCAAGTTTATCAGGCACAGCCAAAAAGCGAAAGTTCTAATATCCAAGATGCCTACACGGCTATAATACATAGCCTTACTGAGTGGCAAAGAATTTTTATGGCTGTTGGCTAGAATCCAAACAAAAATTCAACAGTCTCTCCAAAAGATACTTTACTGAAGTAACCTGAGTTATTCAAGTAAGGCTGCCTCATAAATCTGGGGTTGGAAAGAAGACATCGTTCTGTGTCCTAAATATTATATTGCAGTGGTCAAGAGCTGGAAGCACCTGTACTATCTGCACATAATTTTACTCTGTTGTCTATTGATGAGTAGTCCCAACGATCAAATAACCCCACATATCCTCCAGTAGCTAAAATTCCAGTCACCGAGAGGTGATTATATGTCCAGCATGGTGGTAGATGAGCGCCCAACATCATCTTGTGTAAGCCTCCAGGGTAACACAAAGGAGGCACTCTTGACAAATGAGGACACACAAGCGCAGAGCAGGCAAGGAGATGACCCACAGGAACAGAGTGTCCCTCAGCCCTGTACCCAGAGTCCACCTCACAGTCTTTCACATTCAAAGACTCTTTGAAAACGAATTTATTTTTAATCTTGAGTATTTTGTAATGTTGAGGCCATACAAGACAGGACACACAATAAGAATCATGGAAGAGATCTCACATAGCCACTGTCTGGTCATAAAAAAGCAAAACAAGTAGCTAATGTAGTTAGTACACCTTGTTTACCTTCCTCCCTTGCCTTCTGTGATCTCCCTCACACTAGAGACAATAAAACTTGAGCTGAGTGCTCCTCATTCCCATACATTGTTCTGTTCCTTTAGTGCCTCAGGGTGTGTCCTTCAGATTTGTGCATGTGTATGTATGTTTTTTTCCTGACACTTTTTATTATAATTGTCATTATTTTTGTTGTCTGGTAATTTTACACATGTGAATAACACATTCTGAGTACTCTTTCCCCCCAACCCTCTGTTTTTCCTTTTTCTCCTTTTTTTAATTGGAAGAAAAAAATCCAGAAAAACATTCCCAGATTCTAGATAAGCACTTGTCAGTCAGCAGCCTAAGTTTCCGTGGCCATTGCCTATTCCTGCAGAGGAAGCTCCAAATACAGATGTTTCCTTTAAGTTCTTTAATGTCAACTTCTGTCTCTAGTCTATATCTGTCTTGGCAGCATTCCATTCAGCTGGTAGACACCATTCAGAAATCATTTATGGACTACAAACTTCTCCAAAGGTGATCTATACCTTGCAACCCCCAAATAGTTCTACAAAACCAGAAAACCCTGAACTTGCTGAAACTGTTGTAAACCAGTCCAACTGATGTGATTTCTCTCTGTATCTTCATGAGAGTCAGCAAACCAGAATCTTCTGATGAATATCCCATTGCTCCAATCTCCTCCTGACCATTGGTTATTATCCCAGGATTCTTGGGACCTTGACAATGGCATTCTAATTTCAGCAGAAAGTAGTTACAGAGGAAAGTACACTGTCCACTGTCTTTCACAAAGGGCTGGAATATTAGGTCCAATGGAAATTCCTGACAAGGGCAACAAAATGGCTACCTATAGTACCCACCGGCATACCAAGATTATATGACCTTAATTCTTTTCTATTCTAATCAAACAGATATAATTTATAGACAGGCCAAGCATGTTTCAATTCATTACAAATTTTGCTTCCCCCAGATAAAGAATAGATTTGACAGGGACATGTAAGACAGGGGAGGGGATGACAAAACAGCCTGTTTTACCTAGGGTTTGAAAACCATCTTAAAGATAAACTAGGTTCACTCCTATCTGTGATTAAATCTGTTTCTCAAAGTTTGGGCTATGTCCTTCTGTAACCGTAACTATAAACCGTTCTATGTTACCTGTTCCGGGAAATGGCAACGGTGTCTTTGTTTCAAAAGCTTGTTTATAATCATCTCGCAACCCTGCCTTTATTTCAAAGTTATGACTACCTGTTATTATGACTACCTTGTCTTTGTTTCAGGAGATTGTTAGGACTAACTTGTTCTTCTTCTACTCTGCTCCTATAACTGCACCTATTTTCCCACACTTGGAAACCTCCTATTCCTGAGCTATAAAAACCTTGTCTTCCTCACATCTAATGCTGACCTCTTGAAGCCCACCTTGTGGGAAGGGTAGCCCATGTACACAAATAAAAAAAGTTATCTTAAAAAGGAAAGTAAAAAGGAAAGAAGCTTTTATACAATATATTTTGACCATGTTTCCCCTCCCTCAATTCCTCCTAGATATTCCCTATCTTCCTAAACACCTAACCCTATGTTATTCTCTCTCTCTCTCTCTCTCTCTCTCTCTCTCTCTCTCTCTCTCTCTCTCTCTCTCTCTCTCCCTCTCCTTTCTCTTTATCTCTCAAACAAAAGAAAAACAAGAAATATATACAAAGTCCCATAAAACTAAAAACCAATATAAACAAGCTAACGACAGATAAGACAAAAAAAATGCCCAAGCAAAGCAAAACAGTACAAAAAGAATCTACAAAAAATACCATGAATTTGCTTGCCTTGGCCAGCTACTCCTGGACACAAGGTCTGCCCCTTGGTGTTGTTTAATATACCCAGTAAGACTTCATTGGAGAAGGCTGATTTTCTTTGCCAGTGGGTATCATTTGCAGACAGCTCTTGGTTAGTGGAAGGAGCACATGCCTCCATCCTCCTTTTGGTGCTGGAACCCCATCCCGAATGAACCCATGCAGGACTTGTGATGCTGCTACTCTCTGTGAGCTCAAATATGCATCAATCCTGTTGTATCTAGAAGACACTGCTTCCTTGGATTCATCCATTCCCTCTGGCTCTTATAGTCTTTCTTCTCCTCTTCCCCATAGATCCTGAACCTAGGGAAAGGGGTTTGATGGAGAGATCCTCCTAATGACTGAGTGTTCCAAAGTCTGTCACTCTCTGCACATTGTCCAGGTATGGGACTCTGTTATTTTCAGGTTTCTCTGATGTGAGCTGCAGGCACTGATCTGTGGGTATAGTAGTATCTCATTATGAGTCATTTTAATGCTGTGTTCCTTTCGCAGGACAGATCCCTCTAGTCCCATGGCCTATCTAGTCTCAGGTTCTTGGTGACTTTAGCTATTTTAGGTATGAGTTCCATCTTGGCATGGACCCTAAATCCAACCAGAAATCGGATGGTTACTCCCAAAACACTTGTGCGATGATTGTACCACTAATATATCTTTCAGGCCATCACTGCTGTAGGTTGCAGGGATTTAGTAGATACTAACCATTATCTTTCTCCTCTAGTAGCTTGCAGAGGACCTTCCAGTGTAGTAATATGGGTGGCGGCAGGGTTGCGTCCCCAAATCCCCAGCCGCCTGGCTCGGCTAGCTTATGCCCCAAATAATTACACGGACACTGTATTCTTTTAAACACTGCTCTGGCCCATTTCTAATCATCTGTGTAGCGCCCCTAGGTGCGCTTACCGGGAAGATTCTAGCCTAAGTCCATCCTGGGTCGGAGCTGGGGCATGGTGTGCGTCTTCCCTGGAGCAGGTAGCATGGCGTCTCTCTTGCGTCTGCTCAGGAGAGGAGAGCTGCGGAGTCTGACCTCAATTCCTCTTCCTCCCAGCCTTCCCTTCTGTTTACTCCACCCACCTAAGGGTGGGCCTATCAAATGGGCCTAGCAGTTTCTTTATTGCTTAAACAATGAAATCAACAGATTGATATATGACACTCCCACATCACTTCCCCTTTTTCTGTTTAAACAAAAAAAGGAAGGCTTTAACCTTAACATAGCAAAATTACATATAACAAAACAGTTATCAAGTAAAAGTTACATCAGAAACATTTATACATATAACAAAATTGACCTTAAAATCCATACCAATGCAAATTATTCATACCTATATCATTTCCCCCTTTAAATGTAAAAGAACATTTATAAACAATATTTTGGGAACATGGGCGCAGGTTTTTCTCTCCAAACTGCTTCCTGCTGAATAGGGGCGTCGTTAATGATTTTAGGGTGTAACCTGTGTGCCAGGTTTATCTCAGTTGGCAGTTGAGCAAGGCAATTTTCTGAAGATGTTCACAGCAACCCTTCAGGAGGACGTGGTCCATCATACCAAATCGGGATAAATGCAATCCACAAGGTCTGATCCTCTGTGAAAACAAAAGCAGAATCTCTTTTCCAAAGTATCATATCCTTAGATCCAAATTTTGAAATCATACCCTCATGATATCCGTTCTGGTTCCACTTGGCAGCCCATATAATGAAATGTCTCTCTGTACTTAGCTCCTTCACAGTCAAAAATTTTAAAGAAAACACAATGTACATAATCCAGACTCTCTGTGAATTTTTCATTTTTACGCGGCTTATTTTTATTTATATCTATAACTATCTGTACTCTGTCTCTTTAAAGACTTTACTTTTACTTTTTTCTTTTTAAACCATTAACTTTATTCTCTATATTCTTTTTCTTCTCTCTCCCAAGCCAACGTACTCCAACAGTGTGACTCATTTAGTGGTCTGAATCTGTCCTATTGTGAATCTGCAATTTTTTACTATCCAGGAGCACTTTTGATTTGCGCCTTTAAATCATTAGGCGCTTAAGAATCTAAGCTGAGACATTCCTAAGTTAACTTTTTGCTTTTTGAGCGTATATCTGTGGACCAGGCTGTCTTTGAACTCTCAGAGATCCGCCTGTCTCTGCCTCCCAGGCATTGGGATTAAAGGTGTTTGCTACTACACCTTGAACTCACAGAGATCTGTTCGTCTCTGCCTTCTAGGCACTGGGATTAAAGGCGTGTGCTACCACACCTTGAAGTCACAGAGGTCTATCTCCCTCTGCCTCCCAAGTGTTGGGATTAAAGGTGTGTACTAAGACACACAACAACTCTCTTCCTTTTTTTGTTTTTTGCTTTAAGAACTTTAACTTTCAGCTTGCATATATTTTTAACACACAGTAAACCATTTAGAAATTTTCTTTGTCTTTGAATCTCTCTTTACTGTATATCTCTCTGTTTTTTGACCACAAAAGCCTTTAATTTACCAAGCAATATCAGTAGGACTAAAGCCGTGGCTTTGACGGCTGGATCCTTAGCTTCCCAGCCTCATGGCTGAAGTACTGGCCGTAGCCATGTTTATAGCCACAACTGGCATTTCAAGGTCCCTGCCAGCCAGCAAGCTACAACAGACAACACTCAAGTCCTCTCTCGGTAGCCGGCCCTCCTGCCTCAAACAGTCAGAGTTTGCCCTGGCAGGATGGCCCAGAAAGCCGGCATTTTTAAATGGCGCAGCTTTTTCCTGCTACGGCTGAAAACCGAAAAGCATGCATTCAGCTTTTCGTCAACACCATTTAAGTGTTTCGTGGCAGGACCTCTTAATGAGCTGCAGGGATTTGCAGCTGAAGCTGAGTCAGGAAAATTTCAAAATGGAAGACGTACCATTTTGTGCTAGCTCTGGGGCCGCCAGGTAGGAGCGGCACTCAGCACTTTAATTCTGAGACTGAGCGTGCAGCACAGAAATTCTTTTCATCCAAGTTACATCCAAATCTGACATGCAGAGCACTGCGCAGTCTGAAAACATGTCCCTGTATGGCGGCAGGAATCTGCCATGCTCTTCTGCCTGCCTAAACCTGATTCTGCCTTCTGCCCAGGAGCAGGCGGGGAGCTCTGAGTCATCGTCACGGTCTCAGAGCACTCTCCTTCCGATCCCAAGCGGGAACACAAACATAAAGCCAGAGTTTGCACTGGCGGCACAGCCCCAGGAAGCCACGCTTTGAAATGACACAGCGTTTTTTCTGCTGCTGTTGCCGAATCAAGAAATCTCTCTACAGCAAGCCACCAACAAACAGCAAAAATCTGTGTTAAACTCTCTCTCCCTTATTTTTAAGCCTTCTCAAGTTTTTTGTGGACTCAGCCACACGTCTGGGCGTCATTTGTAGTAATATGGGCGGCGGCAGGGTTGCGTCCCCAAATCCCCAGCCGCCTGGCTCGGCTAGCTTATGCCCCAAATAATTACACGGACACTGTATTCTTTTAAACACTGCTCTGGCCCATTTCTAATCATCTGTGTAGCGCCCCTAGGTGCGCTTACCGGGAAGATTCTAGCCTAAGTCCATCCTGGGTCGGAGCTGGGGCATGGTGTGCGTCTTCCCTGGAGCAGGTAGCATGGCGTCTCTCTTGCGTCTGCTCCCGAGAGGAGAGCTGTCGGGTCTGACCTCACTTCCTCTTCCTCCCAGCCTTCCCTTCTGTTTACTCCACCCACCTAAGGGTGGGCCTATCAAATGGGCCTAGCAGTTTCTTTATTGCTTAAACAATGAAATCAACAGATTGATATATGACACTCCCACATCATTCCAGCATCATGAATGCTAGTCAATAGGGGTGAAGCGTCTCGTTAGGTACCAGCTCTACTTCTGTCTTTCTGATGACATATGTAAATTAGTGTTCTCTTTACCACTAAGCCACACCATTATGCTGTGAAGAGAAACCAATAGTCTGTTGTGCCTGAGGGTTTCCATGGGGTTTCTTTGGCCAATAATGCAACCAGATATAACTCACTTCTGGCACTGGACATTTTACTTGGTGGCAAAAGATACCAAGTTGGGAGATTCTTTCCCCTATTATTTGATGAGTCATTTAGATTCCTTCCATGTATGTATATATTTTTAGAAAACTTATCTTAGTTAGGGTTTCTATTGCTGTGAAGAGACACCACGACCACAGCAACTCTTATAAAGAAAAAACATTTAATTGGAGCGGCTTATATTTTCAGAGGTTTAATCCGTTATCATCATTTACTATGTTAAATAATTCATTTTAATTTAGACAGAAGGGGGAAATGTTTTAGAATACTATTTTAAGATGTTCTGCATTTGTTTGTGCTGTGGAATGTTCATTTAGTGATGTTGCATTCCTTTATTTTGTGTTTATTTAGCTCTGTAAAGCTGAGTTACTTTGCCTGCCTACAACACCTGATTGGTCTAATAAAGAGATGAATAGCCAATAGCAAGGCAGGAGAAAGAATAGGCAGGGCTGGTGGACAAAGAGAATAAATAGAGGGAGAAATCTTGGAGAAAGAGGATCTAGGAGGGTGAGAAGGAGGAAGACTCAAGGGACCAGCCACACAGCTACAAAGCAAGCCACAGAGTAAGACGTAATGAAAGTTATACAGAAATAGAGAAAGCTAAAGGCCCAGAGGCAAATGATAGATGGGCTAATTTAAGTTAAGAAAAGCTGCCTAGAAATAAGGCAAGCTAAGGCCGGGCATTCATAAGTAATAATAAGACTCCATGTGTATATTTAGGATCAAGGTGATGGGTTCCCAAAAGAGTAAAGAGTGAAAAACAATCAAGTACAGTTGATGATTTTTGGGTTTTGTTTTGTAGCCTACACTTAGTTTGACCAAGGTCATCTATGAGACCCTTGGATTGAGAGTGTCCATGAGAACCTGGTGAGACCATCACTGGGCACCCAAGTGCAGGCAATGCCAGAGCCCCTCCCCCATCCATGCCTGACTCCTGGTGGACCCATTCTTGTGCAAACTCAGTGCAGGGCATCCCTCCCCGCTATGAGTTCTTGCATGTAGTGACTGTGTCCTGCCCAGAAGATAGCAGTGTGCAGCCTTTTTCCTTACTCTCTGGCTCTTAACGTCTTCCTGCCCTTCTTCCTGAACCACAGAATTGTATAAAGGTCTTATATTTAGGGCTGAACATTCATTCATCTGTCATTTGCTCTTCCAAACACCCAAATGTAGCTTGTCACAGAAGATATAGAAAGTATTTGCAAGTGGTTGTGATACCAGGGACATGAAGCAATGATAACACAAACAAACAAAAAGGTTATTATTTTTTGTCCTGGACTTAAACACTTGAGCCTTTGGGAGGCTTAGAGGCTGGAAGGATAAAATAAAAAGGGACCAGGGGCTTGGGGGATGGCTTAGTGGATAAACTGTGTGCCATGGGAATGGGAGGGCCTTGATTTGGATCCTCCAAGCAGGCAGCACGCATCTATAACCCCAGTCCTCCCAGAACAAGATGGGAGACAGCAAATTTCAGCAGACAAATGTCCTAGTGTCTACACACCACAGCAAAGAATAAGAAATCCTGTTTGACGCAAGGCAGAAGGCAAGGACCAATACCTGAGATTGTCCTTTACACCCAGTGTTACCCTGTGTCCCCCAGATGTGCACTGTGGCATCTGCTCACCTACCTGAACTCATATACACAAACAGGTACACACACACACACACACACACACACACACAAAAACAGAATTTAAAAAAAAGTGTGGTGGTTTGAAAGAAAATGGTCTCCAAAGAGAGTAGTACTTTTAGGAAGTGTGGCCTTATTGGACAAGTGTGTCACTGTAGGGGTTGGCTTTTTCTCAAGTTTCATTCAGTGTGACAGTCAATTGATTTCCACCTTCCTGTTGCCTGCCTACCAAGATGTAAGGGCTCTCAAAGCTCCGGCATCATGTCTGCCTGCCTACTGCCATGCTTCCCGCCATGATGATAATGGACTGAACCTCTCTCTGAAACTGTGAGCCATCCAATAAAATGTTTTCGTTATAAGAGTTGTCATGGTCATGGTGTCTCTTCACAGCGATAAAAACCTTAACAAAGACAGGGGGAAAAAAAAGACTAAAACCCCAGGAAACATTGTTATCTCTGTACGAAAAAGAATGGAGGTTGATTAACAAAACTAGAAATTAGTCGTTGCCAGCGACTTCCTCTACTCACATCGGACAGTTATCTTGGCAATGAGGACCACTCGGAAGCAGAAAGAGCAAAGTTGCTAAGCTTTCTGTGCAAAGCAGTTCCAAAGGAATAAAGATGAATATTTTGCTTGGAATACATTTCTCCTGCTTTATCATTCAAAACTGGAGTGAAGTGGTAAAGTTCAAATTGTTTTGTGGTTTAGCACAGCGCCCTCCACTGTCAGAGTGACATACACTCCAGGCTCTCAACGGATATCTGAAACCATGGGCAATCCAGAGCCTTATCCATGCTGTGCTTTTGCTTGTTATTTGTCCGTGAACGCCTCCTCCGTCGGAGCTAAGCACAAACCACGCATCCTGCCCAGCACGGTCACAGTTTGAGATGTGACAGGAAAATTAGGGTGAACGCCTTTCCCCTTTTCACAACTCTGCGACTCCCTCCTGGGATTTTTAGCAACCTTGGTTCTTTCCCTTCCTTAATAAAAGCCTAGAAATTTCCCCTCTTTGCCTAAAGGAAGCACACTATAACTTCTTCTCCAGGATAGTCTGTGCCACCTGGGCCGTTCCCCTCAGGCTTTGGGGCATGGTTGCGTACAAGAAGGGTGAGTGTAATCCCAGCGCTGTGGTACTGCATTCTGATACCAGCAGAGGCTCTGGTGGGAAGCTTGGGAATGAGAGATTCTTCCTAGGCAGAGCAGAGCTGGGGTATGAGACTTCAGCCCGCTGTTCAGGATGGCACGCAGTCGAAACTCTTCCGCTGTTTTTGTGACTTTCTACTTCAAGTTTTTTGACTGCACTTTGACGAGGAGAAGCCCGGCAGTGTCCCACCAACTTCAAAGTCCTGGACTCCACAAATATCCGTTTGTCTGGCTATAACATATGTTGTGAGATTCCGCTGGGGGCAGCAGGAAAAAGGGTAACGGGTAAAGGGTGTGTTTTACCTGGGTTTTATTGTTTTTTGTTCTTTTTGGGTTTTTTTATTTTTGTTTTTGTTTTTTCAAGACAGGGTTTTGCTGCCAATTTAGGAACTCCCACTTGAGTTTCAAGCCACTTCAAAATGAGACATCGAAGGCAAAATGAGGCAAAAGAATTATGAGCAGCATTTCTTACTGTTTGGGTTTTGAGTCAGGCAAATTCTCTCAGTAATGCATTTAATGGAGTAAGTGGGAAAGTGTGTGAGTGTGTGTGTGTGTGTGTGTGTGCGTGTGTGTGTGTGTGTGTGCGCGTGCGTGTGTGCGTGTGTGTGTGTGTATGTGCGTGTGCGTGCATGTGTGTGTGCGTGTATGTGTGTGCATGTGGTGTGTGTGTGCGTGTGTGTGTGCGTGCGTGTGTGTGTGTGCGCGCGCGCGAGTGCATATACCAGTGATCACAGAGGCCAAAGGAGGGCATTGGATTGCTGCTTTAGCACACTCTGCCTTAGTCCTTTGAGAAAGTTTCTCTCACTGAACGTAGAGCGAGGCAAATCAGCTAGCAAGTCCTAAATTCCAACATGCTGGGGTTATAGGTACCCAGCTTTTCTATTTTTTATTTTTAACAAGAATACTGGGAGCCACCTGCAGCTCAGCTCTTTGTGCTTGCACACAAGACATTCTTATCTACCAAACCATCTCCCAAGACTTTGGGATGAGAATTATGGAACACGGTGTAGCAGCTAGAGAATGTGCTGGGAGGTTAGATTAACGTGTGCATAACCGGCTTGACGTGTTTACAGCTCTCTAACTCGATACAGCACACCAACAATGTGCTCCCAACCAGTGCCATCATGGGCTGTCCGCAGGCTTCCCGGTGGGCCACCCCAGGTGTTTTGAGTAGACAATGCATCGCTGGGGCTGTCCTGCGCACGGTAGGGCTGTTACTGACTCCATTTTCACTGTCAGAGTGACAGCAGCTCCCTGCCCTCTTTCCCCCAGTTAAGACAGAAGAGCAAAACATCTCCCAACATGGTGGAGTGCCCCTTGGTTGAAATTCTCTGCTATATCTAGGAAACGAATCTTGGCCTCTGATTTTCAAAGCAAATGAAAGCTTGGAGGCATGGCCGGCAGTCCCAGTGGCAACTCTCTGGTCCTCATCATTTTGTTGGCCCATGCACAAATGCCTTAAAGGATTCTGGACTTGTTAAGATGTACAATTTCGCCCATTATTGAGTGTCTTGGACGTATGCAGTGGTCTTGAAATAGAAATATTCCTACTCTTGAAAAAAAGCAGGGGTTGAAACATTCTTCAGATGGAGAAGTATACACAAAATCCCCAAGAACACAATGTGCACAGTGCTGGTCTCCCTGAGCACCAGATAGAGTTATAATTTCACACACCAAGGTAATTCGTCACATTAAAACACTCATGGGTTTTAGTTTATTTAAGCCTCGGCGGTGAACACAGCCCGTTTCTAAATATTATGGGTTTTGACGAACCACTGACGGCCGGTGCACTGAAGACAAGATAAAAATCGTCAGGGTTTAATCTCAGCTTTCTCGGGAGTGTGTGTTTATGCGGTGAGTCAGCTTGGTAGCCCTGTAACCGGCTGAAGGTCGCTCATCTGCACAGGATTTAAACTCTCAAACTCACTGGAGAAAAATGACCAGCAGATTAGAGTGTGGCTGCCCTAGCCTCAACTAAAGAAGGGAACAAAGAATCCATCTTTAAACGAATTCGAAACTGCAGCGGCCCTGTCTTTTGCCACATGAATTATCTGAGTGACTGAGACTGGCTCCAGTGTCAAGCTGACTGCGTTGCCTTGTTGCCTTAATGTATTTATTTAACCCAGACTGCTGCAGAGAAGGCAAACCCACCTCAGCACGTGAAGGGCTGCCACAAAGAGAACATTCAAGCCGATCGCCGGGCAGCAAACCATCAGGAACTCTGGGAAGCCGATGGTGTTGTGGGGCCAGCACAATGCTCTGCTTCATTCCTGTTTCCAGTAAGACACACTCAGTCGCATGGCAAACTGCTGCTCCCTGGACCAGCCAGGGTGGCAGATCTGGGGAGAACCCCGATGGCAGGCAGACCCTGCAAGCGTGAGACTTCAGCAGCTTCACAGTTCCACAATGACGCTAGGTGTGCAGAGACACGGCTTCTGCATAAAAGAATCCAGGAGCCAATTATTCCCACTATGAAGCCATGCAGCATAGTAGCTCAGTCTGCCTGCAGGTGTCAGATGATGGCCAGTCTCACTCTGCATGATGGTGTCTTTGTCCTCTAATTATGATAGCTCTACAGGTGGCACACCCACAGAGCAGAGTGTGGATTAGGGTAAGCGTAGGCAATGACACCCAGTTTGCTTTTTTGTCACGCTTAGTAGATTTGACGTTTAGAAAACAGACCAATGGGCTTTGGGTGAACACAGGAGCCCAGCTACCAGGTGAGATAGCTTTGTCTTTTCCTCAAATCCAACTGAGATAGCCCTCCCCAATTCAATCTTTTGATTAGGAATCGTCCCAATGCAAGCAATATAGTGGCACAGCCCTGTTGATGTGGTGGTGAGCTTTCCAGTGCAAATGACAGGGATAAAAAATTTTTAAATTACATCTATGTACCAGGCACTAGGGTTTTTATATTTCTGCATTACCTATTCAGTCTTCAAAGCTGTGGGTAAGACCATCCCCACATTAGAGAAGAAGAAACTGAGCCTCCAAGTCACAGAGGCCACCAACTGAAATGTGAACCAGGTGGTTGGGTGGAGCATCCACATTTCTGGGCACCACTGGATATAGCAAGCACAACTGGATCAAGCAACTGCTATGGCCATAAAGGCAGAGAGGGACCTGAGGGCTGTTTGGGGCACAGTGGTGACCATCGGGTACAAGGACGAGCTTAAGGGTCTTTGTCCCATTTGGTTTATGTGTGCACTGGTCTTGGCTCTCTCATTTTTCCTTCTAGAAGGCAGTCTCCTTCACTCTCCAGCAAGAGCATCCTCACTCAGCTACAGCTGAACACAGACCGGGGGGGCAGGGAGCCTCTTCCTGGCTCTCCCATCTGCAATCTCCTTCTTCCTTTGGAGGATTGAAGCACTTAGTGCCTCGGTAATACATGCCTCCCTGTCTCTATGTCTCTTTCCGTGTGAGCCTGAGTATGCTCATGTGATAGTCCCTTCCACTAAAAGGATGTAAGCATAGGAGACCCATGCAAACTATGGTCTGGAAGAGCATTTCCATACTTCCGCCTCTACTACCTGAACTCTGTTGGGTCACCAGAGCATTCCAGAGTAGTATGATGAAGGCTGATGGACCTGGAGGACAGAACCAATATGCCCCATTGGTTCCTGCAACAGCCAGGTGACTTCTTTACCAAGACCCGGCTGGATCACCAACCTACAGACCCATGAGCTGGAGTAAGGCCTGTAAGCCTCTGCAGTTTGATATGACTTGTGTTAAGGCTCAGAGAAAAATTGATGAGGTATCCAGTACAGGGAGGGGGGAGCGTTGTCCCCACGTTGGGGGAGGGGCACTCTTCCTAGACCCTGAAAAGCACTCTAGAAGATAACACAGTAATTCTATATTTCCCAATACTCCTTTCTAGGTTTTTGGTTTTGTTTTAAGACAAAGACTTAAACTGTGGTTCAAGATGGCCTCAAACTGTCAATACTCTCCTGCCTCAGCCTTCGGGTACTGGATTATAGGCCTGAGCCACTATGCCCCAATTAATGTTTCATTTTAGGGATCTTGTGGGTTACCCTGTTTTACTGCCTGGGATCCCTTGTGCAATAAGCCATGTGAGTTTCTCTTAGCTCTAAAAGCCATAAAACTTCTGACTTTTTTGTATGCTTCTCTTTATGAATGTACATTCATTAACTGGTTATGTTTCTTTTTGCTTTGATTTCAAGAAGTTTAAGGTCAATATTAAGGACCCAAATAAGCAAATTAATTTTTTTGAACTTTGCAAAATCCTGGTTTGTTAACTTTTCTTTCTTCCTTGTGCCCAGTTCTCTTGGTGTGGACAGTTTCTCAATCTCTTGCTCATATCTGTGTTTATTAAACAGTCTAAAGTTCATGTCGGGATGAGTAGTGACAATAAGAATGAAATTAATAAATCGAAGCATCTCTCTCATGTCAAAAGAACAGCAGCTGTTTGGGATGATGTCAGAAGGCACAGTGGCTATGCCTTTGTCATCCTGAGAGTGGTGGTTTTTACATTAAATTGGCTGTTGAAAAACAATATCTCCTGCTAGAAGGAATGAACATGAAGTTACAGTGAGATTAGCTATGGCCCACAAAGCTGCCCATCCAATCATGGTGAACAAGGGAAGCCTGCCATGCACTGGCATAGCAGGACCAATTACACAACTGCCATAGGAAAAAAATGGCCCACGTCTCTTAAAACAGATGTGTCCCTTGGCCGGCATTTCCTAAAATTTACCGAATTTCATGTATCAGGATGAATGCCTCTGGGGACTGGGAAGATGGGTCAGTTGGTTAAAGGCTTGCTGCACAAGCATGGGGACCTGTGTTCCACCCCTAGCACCCACATTAAAGCCAAAAATGAGAGTGCATGCCTGTAACCCCAGCATCAGGGGAGGCTGAGATAGGAGGAGCCCTGGAGTTTGCTGCTGGCTAACCAGTCCCCAAATCAGTGAACTTCAGCTTCAGTGAGAGATCCTGTCACACACACACAAAATAAGATGGGAAGCTGCCAAGCAGGACATCTGACATCCACTGGACTGTACACACATGCACACACACGTACACACACATATGCACACACACACACAAATTAATGTGTGCTAGTTTAAATTTCAAAAGTGAAAATGAATTTATTTAACCTTTCACTTCTGGCAATTTATAGCTACAATATAGATGTACGAAATGATATATGTATAAAGCTATTTACTGCAGCTTTGTTGGCAATGAAACAAACATTTGGAAATAACCAAAAATGGGCCTCAGCAGGGGTCAGATAAGCCATGGTGCAATACATGTAATGGCCGTTTAAAAGCAAAAAGGGTTTCCATGCACAAGCAGGAAAGGTCTTTAGGGTATAGCATTAAGGACATGAACAAAGAAGGCATACAGCAACGTGTAAAATGTCGCACCTTCTGAAGGGGGCAGTGGGCTGGAGACACACATGCGTTCTTGGGTGTGTACAGAACACCTCTGGAAGTAGATGCAAGGAGACTGGGAATAGCTGCGCATTCCAGAGTTGAAAGCCAGGGGCGATGTACTTTTCATTTTAAACTCTTTGGTGATTTTTAAACTCTGTGCGATCGCTGTGTAAAACCTAGTTTAAAATGAGGAAGAATTAAGTGAGCTCTTACTGGCTTATTGCATCTAGAAACTGACCACAGTTGTTTCTAAGTGTGAAGGAAGAAATTGAATCAAACTCTTTAAGCAATCAAAGCTCCTCAAGGTAATTGTACCGTTTATTAAACTACAGCTTGTTGACCTGGAAGGATTCATCAATACCCATGTAGCATAGCTATCTGCCTTTGGATAGCATACCCGCCATGCTGTTAGATACTACATCAATCTGGTGAGATCAGTATTTACTGAGGGCATTCTATCAGACAGGTCTTTTGTCGGGAGCTGGAAAGGAAAACACTCCTAAGGCTCCTCTGTTCTTGAAGTCAACACATAGTAGACTAACACACGGTGATGAGTTCCAGTGTCCCTAGAGGACAAAAGATGTGGAGCCATCTCTGTGATTGTAGCATCCGGCACACACATCGTAGAAACTTAAGAGCGTTGGTGGGGAGCATGGATAGGTAAACAGTATTTCACTGGGTATGTTCCAGATGGACAACTGTAGGGTGAGAGAGAACGAGGAAGTGGCAAATGGGGTTATGAGGAGTCATTCGAATCCACGGTATCATGGGTGTTCAGAGGAAGGGTTATTTTTATGTACAGGAACTATATTTAAAGATAAGGTAGATGATTATTGACTTTATAATTTTCTATTTTTCAAGAAAAAATTTTTTAGCATAAACTCGAGGGCCAGAAGGACCTAATTTACAAACTAATAGTGGGGAATCATTGGTTTATTGAAAACATGAGATGGAGTCAGTGGACGCCCACATACCGAGTAATCCACGTACCAAGTTGAAGCCAGGGGGCAGGGACTGCCTGGTGTAAATCATGGAACTATGCGAGATTGTTTCTATTGTTTGGAAAGTCTCACCACTGGCCTATATGTTATTTACTTTCTTCTTTTTGTAATGATGTAAGTTCAAATATGGCTATGATTCTTGGGTCTTCAGAACTTCAGGTCAATAGCAGTGTTTGGCACAGAGACCCAGACTATTGTTGGTGGACTGAACACACCATCCACTGACTGGGTTTGAAAAGCTCAGTTCCTGCATGGGTTTTGTCAACACATCGTAGTAGAGAACTAAGAGAGATGGTGGACACTTTCACCAGTGTGAAATGGATGGGAAAAGACTTTAGGTAGAAAATAAGGGGTGGGGGATGGCACTCAGGAGGTAGATTGCTTGCCTTGTATTCTCAACATTCTGGGGTCAATACCAAGTATGTCATAAATTGGACATGGTGGCATGCACTTGTAATCCCAACACTTGGGAGATGGAGATGGCAGGGAGAGTCAGAAGTTCAAAGTCATCCTCAGCTACATAATGAATTTGAGATTTTGTCTCAAACAAACAAAAAACAGTCAAAAGTATATCAAAGAAAGGAAAAGGTATAAACACACATCTGAATCGATAATTTTAGGGTTATTCAAACAAAGGCACTATGGCCTTTTGACAAGAATCTAGTACTCTTATGGAGGATGTATTGATGTGGGATGTCCTTCTGTACACTGCAAGTGTGTGCTGCTTTTATTGGTTGATGAATTAAGCTATCTTGGCCTATGGCAGGGCAGAATACAGCAAATCAGGAAATTCTAGCAAAGATAAAGGGAAAAAGAAGGCGGAGTCAGGAGATGCCAGCAACAGCTGGGGAATCAAGATGTGAGGTAACAAACTGAAAGTCTCGTGGTGAAATATAAAATAATAGAGATGGGTTCACTTAAGTTGTAAGAGCTAGTTAATAATAAGCCTGACCAATTGGCTGAACAGTTTGTAATTAATATTAAGCCTCTGGAATTCATGGGTGGGAGAAAAACCTCCAGTTACAACATATGTTTTTCACATCATTTATTTTTATTTTATGTGTTTGTGTGTTTTGACTGCATGCATATATTTGCACCAAGTGTGTGCCATGGAGGAGAGAAAAGACTGTCAGATTCCCTGGAACTAGTGTTAGTCACCATGTGGGTGCTTGGAACCAAACCCAGGTTTTCTGCAAGTGCAGAGAGTGCTCTTAATAGTTGAGCCACCTTTCAAGATGACTCCCCTTCCCCCCTGCAAAGTTAGTGAGAGCACAATAAAAGAGGGAAAAAAGCCTAGAAGATGCAGCTAAAGCTCCATGATCTTTTCCCTAGCCTTGAGTCCTCATCCCAACATTCTTCTTTTTCCTCCTTGCCTTCCTTCATTGACCCCTGTGGCAGGCAGCTGCAGGTATCAACAGGACAAGCCACTCACTTATGGCTTGTTGGGGAGGAGAGTGCCTGGAACAGGAAAGGAGATGTTGAGAAGTCAGCTTTAACCAGAAGTTTCCTGGTTAGTTTACTTTTTTTTTTTTTACTTTTTTAAAAATTTATTTATTTATTAAAGATTTCTGCCCCCTCCCCGCCACCGACTCCCATTTCCCTCCCCCTCCCCCGATCAAGTCCCCCTCCCTCATCAGCCCAAAGAGCAATCAGGGTTCCCTGACCTGTGGGAAGTCCAAGGGCCACCTACCTCCATCCAGGTCTAGTAAGGTGAGCATCCCAACTTCCTAGGCTCCCACAAAGCCAGTACGTGCAGTAGGATCAAAAACCCATTGCCATTGTTCTTGAGTTCTCAGTAGTCCTCATTGTCCACTATGTTCAGCGAGTCTGGTTTTATCCCATGCTTTTTCAGACCCAGGCCAGCTGGCCTTGGTGAGTTCCCGATAGAACATCCCCATTGTCTCAGTGTGTGGGTACACCCCTCGCGGTCCTGAGTTCCTTGCTTGTGCTCTCTCTCCTTCTGCTCCTGATTTGGACCTTGAGATTTCAGTCCAGTGCTCCAATCTGGGTCTCTGTCTCTGTCTCCTTTCATCGCCTGATTCAGGAGGGTGCCTATATGTTTTTCTTTGGGTTCACCTTATTTAGCTTCTCTAGGATCGCGAATTATAGGCTCAATGTCCTTTATTTATGGCTAGAAACCAAATATGAGTGAGTACATCCCATGTTCCTCTTTTTGGGTCTGGCTTACCTCACTCAGGATAGTGTTTTCTATTTCCATCCATTTGTATGCAAAATTCAAGAAGTCCTTGTTTTTTACTGCTGAGTAGTACTCTAATATGTATATATTCCATACTTTCTTCATCCATTCTTCCATTGAAGGACATCTAGGTTGTTTCCAGGTTCTGGCTATTACAAGCAATGCTGCTATGAATATAGTTGAGCATATACTTTGGTTGTATGATAGGGCCTCTCTTGGGTATATTACCAAGAGTGGTTCCTGGTTAGTTTAAAGTGTTCCACTAAGCTATTGAGACATCATTCACACTTACACTCCGTGAGGGTGTAAATAAGGAGACAAGGGGCCCTTCCTGGGTTTTCTGGGGGAGCAAAAGGATAAGATTGTGTGCCCAGTATGCAATGGAGAGAAGGAACACCAGGGCCTCCTTGGAGGCTGCTGTGTGATTGTTTCCCTGGATACAGTAGCTTCAGACCTTCCTCCCAAAGCATGAACAGCCTTTATGGCATGTTCTTTAAAAGCATTTGTTCAGCACACACACGCACAAATAACAATAATAACAACAAAAAATGTTGCCACAGCTGGCGCCATGGGACTCCACTGACAGGAAGTGACTTGTTCTTTTCTTCTCCAAATTTGAAGAATGGAAAAACCAGCCCCCTTCTTCTTGAAGATTTATAAACAGATGTGGCTCTCACGGCACATCCACAGCTGGCTGACCAAGAGCCAGGCTCTGTGTGGCTCAGGAGGAGCCGCTTGTCTGATGAAACCCACCCCATCTCCTCCAAGGCAGAAACGCAATTGGTTTCCTGCCTGCGGCCACCACTTCACAGTGAGGTTTAAAGCTATTTACTCTTGAGCAGCTGCTTCCTGACCTCACACTTGCATCAAAATGGAAAATCACAAAGTGACGGTTAGCATTTCACCTTGGATAAATTTGCACTTATCCACAGAGTGAGACCGCAGAAGTAGGCCCAGCGCTGACTGTCCCTGGTAGTCAGCGCTGCTGGAGCCAAGACCCAGGCCAGTTAAAAGGTGCTTTGTGGGAGGGACTAGGGAGTTTTGTTTGTTTGTTTGTTTTGTTTCTTCCTTTGAATGATTTCGCCAAATCTAAGAGAGGATCCTTAAAATGTTCTAGAAGGCTTCTGTGGAGTAGTTACAGTTAGGCTTATCAGGTCACTGAGAATGCTTAATAAATCAGAGATGAAACTGGCATTGGCCTAAATTTTGGCAAGATCAGTTTGACAGCGACTGAAAGTGCAGGGAGGAAACACGGTAGCCTTGGCAAGTTTAGTTTCCAACTTCCCATTTTATCACATAGAATTCCATGGATCTGGACCAATTCACTAAGAAGGCAGAGCCTTGATTTCCTCGTGGTGAAAATAACAATAATGACATCCACGTTAGAGAGGATAGCTTCCTTAGAGAGTTGAGGTGCTGAGGGAATGGATGCCAAGGTGCCTCACAGCCTCTTGTGCTGCCCTCTTCTACCTGGCTTCCTGCTGGGATCATAGACTGTTCACGTATTAGCAAAATGGGCTTGAAATCCCCTCCATGGTCCCAGCCCAGAGTAACTGGATCATTTCACTGTCAGATGGAGCTTGTTGAATCTGCACTCCCCAAGGCTCCACTTCCCAGGAAACCCCCACCTCGTTCCTCTCCCCTTCGTGCACACCAATGGTCTATCTCTTGGCACCTGAGCCATGCCTGAGAGGCAGGTGTGTCTGCTTAATATCCAGCCTTTTTTATTGCCAGTCTCGGTGACACGGTGGGTTCGGTTGGCCATGATTTTAGAGGAGTGAGAGGTTGTCACTGTTCCAAGAATACGGTTTCACAACAGCTATAAAATGAAGACTTTGTTTAGCCCAGAGATGTTGAGTCGGGGTGAAGACATCCAGCTGGGAACAGGACGCTCAGCTTTTCATCAAGTTGACGAGTGTCCTGGTGTACCAGTCGTCTGTCCTCCTGGGGAGGTCACGAATGACATCACAGAGCTGTACTGGAATTACACAGAAATGATGCCCCATCTTCTGATGCCTACTTTGGGGTTGCCCTCCTGATGCACCCCTAACAGTGACTGAGAAACTCAGACAATGCACAGTCTTGCAAGTTTAGAAAGGGCTTTTTATGAAATTCTTTCTTCTGCAGCATGCTTCAAGTGCTAACTGAAAGGTATTAACAAGAAACCTGTAGTTCCCACATCCTGTCTGGCTCCATCTGCCCTCAACACAGGAGACAGTCCTCCTGACTGTATTGGTTCCTTTGGCATCATAGCGATAACACCCTGACAACAGGACTCATGGGAGTAAAAGCTTATCTTGTCTCCTGGTTCAGAGACTTCCGTCCATCCTAGTAGGGAAGCAATGGCTGAACAGCTCCTTTCATGGAAGAAGGAGCATGGGCAGAGATCATTCATGTGCAACCCACAGGAGGCAGAGAGAAGCCAGAACCAGAGCCGGGCTATAACCTTTAAAAGCCTACAACTAGTGACCAACCACTGCCAGCAGGTTCCACCTTCTACAGGCACCGAGTTTTCAACACATGACCTGTGGAGGACACTTCTATTTTGAATGGCAGAGTAAATGAAAAGATACTCCCACCTCAACAGGAGGGACAGGGATAGAATAGGACGTGCCTCCTCAATTTAGGGGCAAAGGGAACTTTTCCTTTATTGTCATTCAGTATTTTCCATCGGAGAATTACTTCTTCGCTTGGTGTTAGTCCATAGGGTTAGGATGACTCTAGAAATGGAGTGACTTACACCAATCAGCATGCAGTATTTAGTTCCCCCCTCCTCGGGAATTCTAATTGGCTAATTAAAGGCCACATGATTCAAACAAGCCAATGAGATGAGATTTCCTTTAAACATTCTAGGAAACCACCCTTGTCTTCAAAATAGGAAAGGTGTCGCTGAGACTGCTGGAGGAGCGTGTGTGTGTGTGTGTGTGTGTGTGTGTGTGTGTGTGTGTGTACACGAGAGAGAATCTAAGTTTGTGTGCTATTTTAGTTAGGTATCTGTTGCTGTATATAAAAGAACTGGGAGAGGGAAAGGGTTTATTACACCTTATAGTTCCCAGGCCACATCCATTTCTGAGGGAAGTCAGGGCAGGAGCTCGAGCAGGAACAGAAGAAGGAACCACGGAGGAAAGCTGCATTCTGACTTTTTTCTCCATGACTTTATCATCTTGTTTTCTTACACAGCTCAGGACCACAGGTCCAGGGATGGCACCACCCACAGTGGGCTGGGTTCTCCTAATCAGTTATTAATTAAGAAAATGAACCCACAGACGTGTTCCCAGGCCACGCTAATGGAAGCCATTTTTCAAGTGAGGCTACTTCTTCCCAGGTGACTAACTTGTGTCAAGCTGACACGGACTAGCCAGCACACACACACACACACCTTCTCCCAAGTCCTCAAATGTGAACATGCATCCAGATACACCCTATGCCGGGCGGTGGTGGTGCACGCCTTTAATCCCAGCACTCGGGAGGCAGAGGCAGGCGGATCTCTGGGAGTTTGAGGCCAGCCTGGTCTACAAGAGCTAGTTCCGGGTCAGGCACCAAAGCTAGAGAAACCCTGTCTCGAAAAACCAAAAAAAACAAAAAACAAAAAAAAAAAACAGATACACCCTAATAGTCTAGAGGTCCATTCGAAAAACACATCTCTAGTACGAACAATAGATTCTGATCTACAGATTGGGGGTGAGCCCGACAGTATATATTTTTAGCAAGGTCTCAGGAGCTGGTAGCCTTAGTTGGTCTAGAGGTAACAGTGGAAGGACGATTCCCTTGCAGGGTAAGCTCCCGATCAATGAATGGGATTCCTGGAAGAAAGGATTCATATCCTTTTCAATCCTTCAAGATGACTATACCATGTATTTGCTATATTATTCTAGTAGAGAATGAATGCTATTATTTTCAAGTGCTTATGAAACTGGTGCGGATCTGATCTGTGTGTGAAGCAGAGTGACATTGTGCCGCAGGAATGACCTCAGGACATCTGAAGATGTCAGAGGGAATAGACACTCTTGCTAAAGAAAATTCAGTGATGCCAGGTGGTGGTGGTGGCATATGCTTCCAATCCTAGCACTCGGGAGGCAGAGGCAGGTGGATTTCTGAATCACTATGAAGACTAGTGAGTGCCAGGACAGCCAGGGCTACAGAGAAACACTGTCTCAAAAACAAACGAACAAAAACAACAACAAAAAAAAAACAACTCAATGAAACTAAAGATAAATCTGGGGAAGCAAGCATAGACACTCTTCTCAAGTAGAGAAACAGGTGTTCTTGCCAAATGCCTGTTTTGTTAAAAACAACAATAATGGATCACACACCAAAATGTTTGTTTTGCAGCTGAAGTCGTCCTTCAGAGAGAGTTTATAGCTTCAAATTCTCTCACTACTCAGCAAAAAAGACTGTGAAATTAAAGATATTAATCATAAGACTCAAGAACTTAGGGAAAGGGAATCAGACCTAAAGCAGAAAGAAAGAAGAAACATGAAGTGTACGATGGAATTTTAACTCAGAAGCTGAAAAGCAGTAGAATTGGTCAATTCACAAGCTGTGAAAACAGACAAAGGAAAGCTATTACCAACCTTAGTCACAGATGAAAAGGGAATGGGAAAATGTAAACGGCCAGAGTTGGTAATAAATAAATAATAACATCATCCCAGATGCTTGGGGAAGTTTTCAAATTACGAAAGGAAGCTTTGTAAAACATGATTACACATTTTACATTTTGCATGATAAAGATAATTATTCTAGAACAGGTAGTTTCTTATAGCAAGAAAAGAAAGAAAAATGAAGAGAGGAAAACTGCCTCCTCTGGAAGTGAGCAGGCCTGACTCTCACAAAGTCAAACCATGGAGCAACAGGTGACCCTGGAATTACTGAACCTGTTTCAGTTTCAAGACCGAATGGATGCTGTTGCTGCTACTTATAAAGCCAGAAAAACATGGCTACAAGACCAATTAGAATTCTACAAAACAAAGCCAGAAACCTACAGGGCCCATCTCATTTTCAGGTCCTAATCAAACTATTAGTAAGTAGAGCCCTCCAGTCCTAGCAGGTCATCACCATCATGACCGTAGCACATCCACCCAGAAGCCAAAGCAGGAGGTCTACAGGATGGAAAAGCAGCAAGTAAAATCGCCATTACTTGCAGATAAAATGATTGCATAGCAAAAGACCCAAGACAATCAACTGAGAAAACTGAAAAAAAAAAAAATACACGAGGCACCGGTAATTGGATCTCAAAGTTAAATATATAAAGAAGTAATAACATTTTTCATGCTAATTAAATCAGTTAGAAAACATAAAAAATTCCACAAATGATAATACTTTATAGCTAATAATGTATAATACAAGCGCTATATAAAGAAACCCACAAGGTTCTACTGGTGGATAATGAAAGACAAAAATGTGTGACATTACCTTTTACACACTGTGTCTTTTTCCCCTTTTATTGAAAATAGATTTTTTTCCACACATAGTATATCCTGATTACAGTTTTCCCTCTCTCTACTCCTCAAAGTTCCTCTCTACCTCCCTCCCATCAAGATCTACCCCCTTTCTACCTCTCATTAGAAAACAAACAGGCTTCTAAGGGAATATGATATGATATGATAAAAGTTGACACATCATAATGAAACACAGGAAGCCGAAGGAAAAGAGCACAAGAAAAGCCATAACAAACAGATGGACTCAGTAACTCACTCATTTGCACACTCAGTAATCACATAAAAACACTAAACTGGAAGCCACAATACATACACAAAGAACCTATAAGATAAAAAAGAGAGACTATATATAAATAAAAATAAAATAAAAACAAAGATTAAAAATTAAAAAAAGATAAAATTTGAGAGAAAACAAAGGTAAAGCCCTGACATGACATTATGAGACAAGCGACCTCTAAAAATGCTGTTGAGTTCATCTTCTGTGGGCCATTGGGCATGCTGTCTACCCTCCAGAGTAGTTTGCTTCCTCAGTGAGACCCCTTGAAAGAAACTAAATGTTTGTTTGCAAGTGTCTATTAGTTGGAAATCGCCTCTTGGTTAGGGATGGGGGCATGTGTCCACTTCTTACAGTTCTAAGACCCCATCTGATGAAGACCCATGTAGACCTGTGCATGCCATCTCAGTCTCTGTAAACACTGTCTTAAATGTATGAAATATGGGACATGTGAGATTTTGAGCTATATGACTTGACTATAATTTTCTTCAGAGTAAATTAAAGCTAAATTTTGCTCTTCTTGGTATCAAAGGCTGGTTTAAGTTAGTGAGATAATTCGATGAACTGGGTGAATTTGGAGGAAAGTTGCCCAATGCTTTGCTGTATTGGTTTCTAACTATGATATTGATATTGGCTGGAGTTGACAAAGCAGGGAGGAAAAGGGGAGAGACAAAAGATGAACTAGAGAAAGAGAGACAGAGACAGAGAGACAAAGACACAGAGAGAGACTGTCCTGTAAAAGAACGAGTATGGTGACTTATAAGAGTAAGAACGGGGCCAGCAAGATGACTCAGTAGGTAGGAGACACTTAATACAAGACTGATAACAGAGTTCTAGCCTTGGAATCCCTATGGTAGAAGGAAAGAACTAACTTCCTCAGTGCCCTATGACCTCCATCCTCCAACAAACAAATAAATAAATGCAAAAATGTAAGTATATCTAGTATTAGTTTAAACCCATTTGTTATGTTGTGTCATTGTGTAACCCATTATTGTAGCCTTCAAGACTTTAGTTGTTGTGGTGGTGATGATTGTGATGGTAATGAGGTAATGATGGCTGTGGCAGTCGTGGTGATGACAGTGGTGGTGGTGGTGGTGGTCATGGCAGTGGTGGTGATGAAAGTGATGGTGGTAGTGGTGGTGGTCATGGCAGCGGTGGTGATGACGGTGGTGGTGGTAGTGGTGGTGGTGGTGGTGGTGGTGGTGGTGGTGGTGGTGGGACAGTGGTGGTGGTGGTGGTGGTGGTCATAACAGCACTGTCTTCCCAAACAGTGCACTAGTCACTTAATGTTTAGAGATCAAATCAGTTCCATTCTCCCCTCTCTCCCTCCAGCAGATGAGGCACAGAGATCAGAACTTAATTTCACCAAGTGCACAAATACGGAGAGTAGACTCAGACCATTGACCCAGATACGTTCTGGCTCCCAGGTTGAAGCATTTATTAGCTGGTGCCAATGAGAAGATCAGATGATTTCTAATGGGGTCTTGGAGACAGATGTGCAGGGGTCAGGGTAAAATTGGAGACCCATGGAAGCAGAATATGAAAGTGACTAAGGGAAAATAAACACTCAACTTCCCTGATGGCTGTGAAAACCCAGAGTGCCCAGAAAGTGTGCTGGGACTTCTTTTAGACATGACTAAAGCAGAGACCATTTTATTGTATTTTAAAATAAAGAACCTCTTCCACTGGCTGGATAACTTAGATTCACCCCAGAAGTTGAACTAAGACTTGTCCTTATTAAAATGCCAACATTCCCTCCATGCATCTAGAGACAGTGCAAGCACACTCGGATTCTAATGAAATATTTTCTTAACTTATTCAACTTATTTCAAAATACATTTTGTGGAATACAAATGTATACAAATTACCAGGAAAGAATGAAAACAGATATCAAGGACAGCTCAGCCCAGAAGACACATGGAGTAACTGGCTTAAAGCAGTGTGTGTGTGATTTTTTGAGAAAATAGACAAACATTTGGGGGAAAAATATCTAAATTCCTCTCTATGTATACCACCAAACAAAATTTCATATGAAATAAAGAGATTTGTATATAAAATAACCCCAAAATACTAGAAGAAAATATTAAAAAATAATATGGGTGACAAAGGTCCTTCTAAGCTTGACATAACCTCCACCCCACCCGTTTCAAAAGAAAGATGAGATAAGATATTCTCGGTTTGGGGATGAGATAAGATGGGTAGATGGTTATTTGCAGATATCCCCAGCTCAATCCCAAGTCTATGACACAGACACTATAAAATCATAAGGAACTATAGCTGCTTGAACAATAACCACAGAGAGTGTCCACCCATTGGGCTCTTAAAATAATCCAAATGGATCAGATTGCTATAGGGCAATGGGGAAACACAGAGAGCCTAGGCCTGTCTACTTGCAGGAGAAGCTGAGTTGAGGGTGGTAGGAATCCAGGAGCCAAGGGGGTGCAGAGCAGAGGTGTACTTTGGGGCTGCTGCATGTGTGCATTGCACTGAGGATCTGCTTGCAAGCACTTACATCCAAACGAAAGGAAAATATGAACACAGTGGTCCAGAGAGGCAAAACAGTAAATGCTTAATTAAAGGCGGCGTAGAGATGGGGAGCTGAACGCCAGCGTTTTCTTGATCTTCTTTCCAACAGCTCTCTAAAATGATTGTAACAATCACATATGTTTTTCTTAGCTATCAGTTTTTAAGTTCAAGCATGAGGGGTACGGAATGACTGTAGCACAGACCGAATGATCAGTAGAAGGACTTCCGACTGATTTCACAAAGCTAGTGTAGTGTTCTCCAGGTCCCTAGCTTTCGTGCGCTATCACCCATTCTGGGGTGCACTTTGGTGATGTGGCTGTCTTTGAGTCGTTTCTGCTCTCCTAAGTAACCCCTCACCTATATTCCTGTAATTAACTGCAATAAAACCAATGGTGCACCGAGCTGGACTTTGGTGGTTTCTGTACTTTGGTCTATTACGGACGCCATATCTGGGGTGAGTAGATGTGTGTAGGGTGTCTCCCCAGGAAAAGTTTTAGCGCACCATACATGCTCAGTCAGGAGAGTTACATTTCCCTAGCTGAATGTCAAAGCTGGTCGATTAATCGATCATACACAGGACTATGGGAGAAAGAACCCCATCCTAAAGGCAGGAGATTGAAGATCCTTGTCCACGGGCAGGGACCAAGATAAAAGAGGTTAGAATCCTGCAAGACGCCTATAATTTTCAGACCTTATGCTCAGGTTCAAGTTTAAGTAGATTGAATTTCCAATCCACTTTTTTTTTGAGGATTTTAAAAACCATAATTCTTTGACAATTTCATACATGCTTGTATTACTCCTCGTTGCTGTGAGAAAGCACCTGATAAAAGGCACTGCAGGGAGAACTGGTTCACTTGGCTCACAGGTCCTGGGGTATGGTCCATTGCGATGAGCAAGTGATGCTGACAGAAGCTTGTGGGCAGCACATCAGGTTGCATCAACAGGCAGGAAGCAAAGAGCACTGAGAGCTGGTACTCAGCTGGCTTCCTCCACTTTATGATGTCTAGGACTCAAGCTCAGAGAATGTTACTGTCCACATTTAGGTGAGTCTTTTCACCTCAGTCAGTCCAGGAAATCCCTCTCAGGCATGTCCAGAAGCCTGTCTTTTAGGTGATTGTATGTTTTGTTGAGTTTATCATGTTAATTGCCAGCGCATTTATAATGAATTCTGGACATTTTCCTATTCTCGGAACTCTGATCCATCTACCAAACGCTGACCTCAGTGTTCCCATACACCCCTGACTTGGAGACCTGGCCATGGAGCCAAGGAGTGCTGGTTTCTCCTTGAGGAGATGCCAGCACTGGGCAGGGGCCTTCCTTCCTTTCCCTCCATACAGCTCCATCTTGGTAGCAGCAGCAGCAACTGAAGAATCTATGTACTGAGATTCTATCTTGGTCTCTGCCTTAGAGCAAGGGTGATGCTGGCCATGCCTTTGGCCAGTGATATATTGTGGGGAGCTTTCAGCCCCTTCCCACACTCTTGCTGGGCATCTTGCTGAACCCCAGGACAGGTGCAGTAGGTGGTACCCAGGCTAGCAATACAGCATGGTGACTGTCACAGAAACCTTGGGACCAGGCTTACTTCTATCCAAATCCCAATATTGTTCCTCTGAAGTCACTAGTCCTTAAGCAAGTTGTTCAAACTCTTAGAGCCTCTATAAAATTTGAGGAAGTAATAAAGATCATCACACAGAAGGATAAATGTGACATTTTTATAATATTGACCATAAGACATGTCAAGGCACAATGAATGGTTTCTTAAAGTGATCAAAATTGAAATCATAAAATATGGAATTAAATCAAAATCACCATTTGTGTGTGTGTGTGTGTGTCTGAGAGAGAGAGAGAGAGAGAGAGAGAGAGAGAGATGGAGAGAGAGACAAAGAGACAGAGACACAGAGATAAAGACACAGAAAGAGACTTTTCAATTGGTCTTCTCTGATGACTAATAATTTCAGGAATCTTCTGTATTTATTAGTTATTTGCATAATTCTATAAACTGTCCCAGCATTAGATTATTTATCTTTTAATTTCTGAAGTATAATAGTTGTTTATACATTTTGGACATAAGTTCTGACTAGAGATTAATAATAAATATATTCTTCTAGGGTAAATCCAGTATTTTCACTTTTAACTGAACATTTTCAAAGAGTCAAAGTCTCTTTTATTTCAAAGATTTTGCTAGAAATTGATTGTGTTGGTCTGTTTACTATTACTATTTAAAAAGTACTTGAGGCTGGGCAATTTTTACAGGCTAGTCCATCCAGCTCCTGGTTCTGGAGGCTGGGAAATCTGTGAGCAGGGTATGAGACTAAGCTCAGCCCCTGGAAGGCTTTCTTATAGCATGACATGGAGGAGGCCCCTGCAAGACCAGACAGAGCCAGCATCAGCGTGCCAGCTCAGCTCTCCCCTCCTCATAGTACAAAGCCACTGACGCCACCATGGAAGCCTTGTCCTCAAGATCTCATCTAAACCAAATTACCTCCCCCAGGACCCACTTCAGAACACTAGCAACAAATTAAGTGGGTGACTAAACTCCCAACGCCTGAAGTCTTAGGAGATAATCTGCCTACAGCATTGGGTAAACTTTTTTTTTCTAATTGCTTTCTGTATATCAGCTCATCCAATCCTCACAACTCTCTGTGATAAATAAATTAATATACTGTGAATAAGGAAGCTCAGCCTCTGGGCGATCTATCCATTTCCAAAATCATGTAAGTACAAAGCAAGGGAGCTAGGGTTCCAGCCAGGGCGTCCCGAGTTAGCATCGTTTTCGTTCATTGTACATACCCTCTCAGCATAGGGAAGAGTTCTTTCAAATTTCAAAACCATGGAGAACCTGCTGCTCTCCTTCAAGCTATGGGGTATCTCTGATACTCACTGGAAGCCCAGTGAGTATCAGAGATATCCCATATTATTAAAGATGTCTGCCATTTCTTCTTTTTGTGTAGACTATCCTTCTGCTTTCCTTATTGTATATTTATTTTCTTACTTGTTTTAATTAACATACAAAGTATTGGGTTCCAATGTGGCATTTTCTAACAAAATTTGTTTTTCTTGATTTTCTTTCTCCGCTCCTTCTTTATCTCCAACACTCCTACATCCTTCCACCCCTCGCTGCCACCTTCCCAGGTTCATCTCACCTGTGTTCTATTCCTCCACTCCTCTTCCTCAAAACCTTCATTGTCCCCTTTCTAGTTTACAGGTCTGTCTGTCTGTCCATGTTGATATAGATATATTGACTAGGATGTATATATGAAAGGGAACACACAATATTTGTCTTTCTGAGTCTGGATCACCTTGCCAAATGTCTACTTGTTACCCTTTTCTGTTTTAGGCTTTTGGTGTCCTGCCTGAAAGCCATTCTTTCTCATTGTCTCTGTGCCTATGTCTGCACTGTCTTAATTACTGTAGCTAAATAGGAAGTTTAAAAATAGCATCACCAAATATTCTCAAAGATACAAGAAGGTACCGAGTCCGTGCATAAGAAAGAAAGAAACTAAAAAGGAATATTTAGAGAATGGAAAGAACTTTCATTAGTCACATACATACATGCACATTCAGACATGCGCACTCATACACGCATGCATGTACATATACACATACAATGCATGCATGTACATGCAGACACACACATGCATACACATGCAGTCACACATGTACACATATAAATGCATATGTACATGGCGTGGATACTTGAAACTGATATAAAGACTGGAATTCTCACTTAAGAATTTTCTCTCAGAAAAAGCAACTGTCCAGAAGACTAACAATGGGAGAGAAGAGGTCCAGTCCAGATAGCTCAGCATTGAACTTGCAGACAAAGAAAACTGAGGCAAAGCAATCATCAATAAAGCAATTCAGACATGTGTGGCTGTTTGTTTGTAATGATGAGTTCAGGTTTCTACACCATTGTGCTCTAGTAAGGATCCAGCATAGCGGTTTACAGCAGACCCAGGCAGATCCCTCTGAAGATCAGAATACCGAGTGGTGAAGAGAAGATTCTACAAGCTAGGAGCGTTCAGAGAAGGCCCCTTACAGAGGTTCTGTGTTCCTAAGAGCAGCAGAAGGACAGCATAGATGTATCTTCAAAATGGCAAAGAAAAAATTATTTCCACCTGTATCCAGCCAACATGTCAAATACCTGTGAGGAAAGAAGAGAACTGGGTTTGAAGTCCCCATGTAAAAATGGACATGGTGGCCTGTGTCTACAATCCCAGCACTCTGCGGCAGGATAGGAGAAGCCTGGAAGCTCCCAGGCCAGCTGGTCTGGTGCACACCATAGCAAACAGGAGACCCTGTCTCAAAGGAGAGGACCAAGTCTTGAGATTGTGCTCTGACCTCCACAAGCACAGTGGCATGCATGTGCCTACACTCCTGCACACAAGTGTGCATGCACAGTTAAAAATAGACTTTGAGAGTCTCTGAGACCCTCAAACACGAGCCCACCCTGCATGCTTTCTCTGGCGGACATAGAAAATGCACATGACAAAATGAGAATGTCAGCCGAGAAAGAGAGAGGCACTGCACGCCAAGAGCAGAAGCTCCTGTAAGAAAGAGACAAAGCAGCTGGAGGGAGGCCTCAAGATGGCACCTGTGCTACGAGGTGCAGGGAAGAGGTGGTCTGCCCTGGTGTGGGTCAGAAACTCCAGGGGAGAAATGTCTTCTGGCTGGAATTGACAAAAGTGTTGATAGATCCATGCACAGGAGAAGATCCTTGTACCATCTGCAGGAAGTCTGCAGTTTAACTAGCAGTGATTTCTGAGGAGGTGGAGGAAGGAACAGGTGGCGGGAGGGAGGGAGGGAGGAAGAAGGAGGATGAAGAAAGTAGGTAAATAGATAAAAAGGAAGGAAGGGAGACACAGATGGAGGGAGGGGAAAGTAAAAGAGAAATAAATAAATAGTGTAAAAAAAATCCCCCCAAGTGACAGTACTCATAGGATATTATGTGGCTCAGTTGTGAAATCGCATCTATATGATTTGAGTAAAAATACCACCATATATCTAGGTAACTAAAATTTAATAATAATAATAATATAATTATTAATATTTCCAGGAAAGAGTAACAAACAGGGTATGAGTGTGTGCGCACATGTGTATGTACATGAGCGTGTGTGTGTGTGTTGTGTTGTGTGATGGGATTGCAAGTAGGGTAAAAAGAAAGATTATAAATATATTATAAATATTTATAATGTGAATTTTTCTTTTGTAATGCTTGTCATAGGAAGAAGGGGACTCTGGTACCTCCATGGTTGATCCTCTGTATCTGAGGATTCTACATACTTTAATTCAAATAGCCTCAGACAGAAAATATTTTTTTAAAAAACTGTATCTATGTTCAAGTTATCAGACATCTTTACCCCAACAGTATAGCAGGTGGCTGTTTCTATTTGGTATCACAAAGTAACCAAAGACAACTTGCAGCATATGGGAGAATGTGCCCAGATTACAAGGACTTGGGCATCTGATGATTTTGGTGTCTGTGGTGAGCCTCTGAGTAAATCCCCACACTAGCAAAGGATAACTATAAGATGAATGAGTAAAAGCCCTAAACCATCTCAAGTCACTGTTAGTGTGCCTTGTCCTGGGGTGGGGGAGGCTGAGGGTGGGACACTGGTACTGCTCTATTTACAACAAGCCTTCTGGTCCCACTCCAACTGCTACAGTCTTATCAACTTTCGTAAAAGTTGAAAGTAGAAGGAGACAAAAGCTGGGTCTAGTGACATCAGCCCAGAATCCCAGCTCCTAAAGAGGCTGAGGGAGGGGACCACAAGTCCAAGACTTGGTTGGGTTACCAAGTAAATTCAAGGGCAGCCTGGGCATCTTAGTGAGACCTTGACTCAAACTTTTAAAAAAAATAAACTTGAAGGGCTTGGGAAATAGCCCCATGGTAGAATCCTAGCCTGTCATGTATAAAGGTTGGATACTTGGGACCAAATAAAAGGAGCTATGGAACATACTTTTTTCTGGATATGGCGTGGCCACTGCAGGCATGAATGCACAGGAACTGTGACTACCAGATCAAGACCGGACCCCTCAACACTCTACTGTGGATGAGGAAGGGGCTCATAAGACCCCACCCCTCTCTGAGAAACTCTAGAAGTTAATGGCTGCAGGGGTCATAGAGTCATTTTATTTTAGTGATGTAGTCATTGGTAAGATGTTCATGCTCCGGTAAGTAACCTCTCTTCCATGCTCCTACAGTGACCCTAATGAAACTCAGGGGTCATAAGAGACTACACAGGAAAGTAGGAGGGGCCTTGTTAAGAAGAAGAGATTGTCAGAAGTGGAAGGGGGATGGAAAGGGGTGAATACGATCATAATATGTTGTGTAAATATGTAAAATCTTTGTAAACTAAAATATGAAGAGCTTCCAACTGAAGTGAGAAGATCCTGGTAGGTCGCATCTGACCGTGGATACAGTTTGCTTCTCAGGTCACCTCATCCCTATCACCAGAGGCATAGCATAGAAAGAGCATCAATAAGCCAGGTGTAAACTACAACCTGTAACCACGCAAGAGCAGCATGTGAAGAAAACCCACACCGTGGAAGAGAAACCGCAAACTCCATAGCAAACACATAAACCGTAAACAAAAGTGTTAAAACCTCAGCAAACTGAATTAATGGGACAAACAGAAGACATTGAAACTGTGACCTTCCAAGGATTAAGAGAGGATATCGCGTCCATAAAACAAGAGCACACTGCTATAATAAAATGATTGGGCCTCTTGGGAGTGGAACCATGATGACCACAATTTAAAGGTTCGATTTAATCTTAAGACAGAACTAGTAAAGGATCAAACTAAATAGCATCTCTTCTTTTCATCTAGAATAGAGTTCAAAGGAACAAAATGAAGGCATGAGAAGAAAGATAGTCCTAGGGATAGATTCCAAGGTCTCAGCCTCATTCTAATTAAAGATCCATAAAAGAGAAAACAAAGAAACCAGGGGAGGGGTGATCACACTTTAAATTCCCCAGCGCTCAAGAAAGACATTGACCCAATCAAAACAGTCCTTTGAGTCCTGCCCATGATGTGGCTTTTCTGAAGATTAGAAAGTAGTAAAAGAAACTCAGTTAGGCTCTTGAGCTGGCCCTACACTTACCCCATGTCTCCATCTATATCTATTACACACACTGGCACCATTTATGAATCTCCTTGCCCAGCAACTATCTCCTGGCCCTCCCATCATTCCCTCCTGTATTGCTTCCTGGCTTCCTGTGTGGAACAATGGATGGCCACCACTTTCTGCTTGTGGCTTTGCCTTTCTGGTTACCACTGCAGAAGGAACAGTCCACAGATGATCTGCTGTCATCTCTAGTCTGAAGCATGAGCGCACGTGACTTTTAGGGGAGCTGTGTGACTGACAGGTGTCCTCATTCTGATATACCTCACAGGAAGTTATCAGCACCCATCTAGTGACTTAATAGGACCACTACTAAGAGTCCACATGTGTGCCATGTAGGCACACATGAATCTGTGAAAAGCAAGGTGATGTGGGCTGTGTCTATAAACAAATTTCTATGTCCAATCCATATGTGTAGACAGAAGTTCTGTCCCTCCTGGTCCTCTAACCATTCAGTCCCAAATAAACACACAGAGGCTTATATTAATTATAAACTGTTTGGCCAATTAGCTCAGTCTCTTAGAACTCAAATTAGCCCATAATTCTTGTCTGTGTTTAGCCACGTGGCTTGGTACCTTTTCTTAGTGAGGCATTCTCATCTTGCTTCCTCTGTGTCTGACTGGTGACTCACTCTCTGCCTTTTCTCTTCCCAGAATTCTCCTAGTCTGGTTTCCCCATCTATACTTCCTGCCTGACTACTGACCAATCAGCATTTTATTGAACCAATATGAGTGACTTACAGTGTATAAGAGCATCATCCCACAGCATATATAGAAAATAACTAATGCAGAGACCAAATCATTATTATAATGAAGATATGTATTTTTTCTAGCAGAAAGGAGGTCACAAAAATAATTCAGCGATCATAATATTTTAATTTCATTTTGTGTGTATATGTGTGAGTAGTGTGTGCATATGTATATCTTTGTGACTGTGACCACTCTGCTGCTGTCCTCCAGGATTTACCTTGTAAAGCTTCACATCCACCAACCATCTCATTGCTTTGCATTCCATATTCCTGCCTGGCTGGTGTATGTATTCCTGGTCCTAACCCTACCTGTGTGTGCTTATCCCTAAGACTGGAACATCCTCCCTGATCCTGTTTCTGGATGTGGCTGTCCCTGATCCTTTCCAGGGGATTGGTGCTTCTGCAACACCAGCCACCTCACGGATGAGGCACAACCCTGCTTTCCAACAAGTGTCTGCTTGCCCCTGGAACTGGAGCAACTTAAAGCCAATGGCCACCTCATTCTTTCCTGTATCCAGTGCTGCTATAGATGTAGCTCAATGAATACTCTCAATATTTCTTATTTCAGGTAGGCTTTAATTAAAAAATATTCACAGATGCCTCTTTTCTAATATCACTAATCTCTCGGTTTCTCTAATTTCTTACCATCAAAGCAAAGAGAACTATCATCTCACTACCCTTTGCCTCATTTTAGATTTTTTTATTATTACATTTCACTTTTTATCCAATGGTATCACCTGTGTAGGACCATGGAAATCATTAAAGAATATGAAACTAGGCTGAAAGAATGTTCAATTATGTATTTAACTCGTTTCTGTTTCTCTTATGAATATATTCCAATTTTTATGGCTGTTACTGATCTCAGATTTCAATTTTCTGTTGGAATTCTAATGCACTCACTTTTTGAAGAAGTCATGCGTAGAGTCACACAGCTCAAGGCTCATGGGATTTGGGGGTCGCCTTATTCATCATCTTCCTTTGCAAAGAAACTGGGGGAGAGGTGGACAAATATTTGCCGGGATTGCATTGGGAGAGATCTGGACCTGGACTTCACAGTGTTGTGCTCCTGGTTTTATTAATCTTTTAAATAACGATCTCAGGGGTTTGTTGTTTTCTCATTTCTTTGTATTTATTGATTTTTACATCATTTTTATTACTTATTTTCTTCTTCATACTTTAGTTTCAATTCTCTCTCTTTTTCTCTGATTTCCTAGAGTGAAATCTTACATTATTTATCTTAGTTTGCTCTTATTTCCAAAACTACATTCAACACAACAAATTTCCCCCATAAGCACCACTTTTGTTGCCTCTTACAGCTTTGAAAAGTGGTTTTTTTTTAATTTTCATTTATTTCGAAACGCTTTAGAATTTCTCTTGAGAGTTCCCCCGTTGGTTTGTGTACTATGCAGAAAGGAATTGCCTAATTTCCAAGCAATATGGGATTTTCTAGCTATCTGTTATTGATTCCAGTTTAATTCTGCTGTGGTCTGAGTGCTGACACTGTATGCATTCTATTGTTTTGACAGCCCAGAATGTGGTCTGCCTCACTGTATGTCCCCTATGCGACTGAGAAATGTAATCTGATGTCGTAGCATAAAATAGTCTATAATTGTCCATTACAACCAGCTGATTGGTGGTGTCATGAGCTCAGGCACGCCCATACCAACTTCTGCCTGAGGGATCTGTCTGTGACAGAGGGGTGTTATAGCCTCCAAACATAACAGTAGAGGGATCTATTTCTTCATATAGTTTGGTGCTTTTTTTTTTTTGCTGCTAGGGCTTCACATTATGAACTGCCTTGTATTCTTTATGACTGTTATTCACCTCTTCAACCTTAATAACATTTCTTATTCTGAAGTTGGTTCCTTCTGAAATAAGTAAGCCACCTCCAGCTTCTTTTAATCATTGTCCATATGTTCTATTTTTTTTCATCCCTTTAGTCCTGTAATGCATGCCTTTGGGGTTTCCTGTGGACAACATTTCATTGAGCATTGTCCCTTTATCCTGTTGACAATTTGTGCGTGCCTGTGAGCACATTTGTACACATGCACACGTAGATACACATGCGTGTGCAGGTATCCATGCATGAGAAAGGCAGAGGACGCCCTCAGGTGTTGCTCCTCTGGAGTCATCCACCTTGTTTGGGGGCCAGAATCTCTCATGGATTGACTTGGAACTTGCCAGTTAGGTTCTACTGGCCAGTCAGGGGGTCCCAGAAACCAGTCTGTGTCCACCTCCTCAATACTGGGATTATAAATCTGTGCCGCCACGCCGGGCTATTTGTAACCTGTGTTCTAGGCACCTAAATAAGGTCTTCATGCTTGCAGTGCATGGGAGAGAAGATACAAGAAAACCTTTCATTTCTCAGACCTAACTTCCTGGGCCTAGTCTCTCTCTTCTGACTGCTGTATTTAGACCATTGATGTTTAAACTGGCCATCGATAGAACTGAACCCACATCTAGTGTTTTTGCTGCCGTTTTCTATTTATTCCCCTTTCTCTTTTTCCCATTGTCCTCCAAAATTTTTCTACCCTAGTTACAACTGAACATTTTATATGATTCCATTGTCTTTATAACATATAAATCAATTTTCCCCTTTATTCTTTCTTTTTTGTTTTATCTTTTTAATGGTTGTCCAAGAATTGGCACTGTGTGTTATAAGCAGTTCAGATCCACGTCAAGCCACACCCCCACTGGGTTGGTACTTTAAGCCACAATTCCATTGCATGTGTACTTCAGGCAACTTAACACAAAATATTCTTCTCCATCTTTACATCATTGCTGTCACTTACTTCATTTAGAGACATCTATTAAAAATGATATCAAATACATTGTTGATATTATCATTTTGAACACTGTTGCTTCAATCAAAAGAAAAGATTTCTTTGACCTTCACTTAATCATTTCTCTGATGCTCTTTTGTTCTTTGCATACTCTGAGTTTCTGGAATTTTCCTCTCTCCAAAGAACCTCTAATATGTTTCTTGCATGGAGAACCACTTGGCAATATTTTCCTTATTTTTTTTCCTACCTGAGAAAGTCTTTTATTTCTCCTGCACACTCTTTAAAAATAATTCTTTAATTTAGGTATATACACGTGAGCCTATGTATGTGTGCCACATGTATGTAGCACCCATAGAGGCCAGAAGGAGTTCAGATCCCCTGAAACTGGAGTTATAAGAGGTTGTGAGCCACCACATGGATGCTGGGAATAAAACCCAAGTCCTCCGAAAGAATACTCAGCACTTTGAAGCACAGGACTGTCCCTCCAGCCCTATAGTGCACGTTCTTATTTATTGTTTAAAATTTAAGAGCAAGTCTCTAATTCAAGATGACCTTGGGCTAACTACGTAGCTGACAATGACCTTAGACCTCTGATGCTCCTGCCTCTACTTCCCAAGTGCTAGGATTACAGGTGTGCACTACCACACCTGGTATTGGTGACTGAAGTCAGAGCTCCAGGCATGCTAGGCTAGCTCTACCAGCTGAGATCCATTCCTAGGCCCTCCCCCTGCACTTCTGACAGGTAATTTCACAGGTTATAGAATTTCAGGTGGTTGAGCTTTCTCTCAACGCTTTTGATTAACATGGCCCACAGAGGCAACTGCTTGGGAATTTCTGCTCCAGTCCATTTGAAGTCGCTGGATCCAACTAGTGTCTGCTTCTTCAGCCTCGGAGACTGCTTTGTCCTCATCTTCCAGTGCGGCTGAGAAACGCTGGGGCTTCACATTGGTTCATCTGTTTCCTGGTTAGGACAGTGGTTTCCTCTCAGATCTTTACATACAACACCGAAACCGGAAGTCTCTTGTGGCATTCCCACAGACAACTGCCTTGATCCTATTTAACCTTGATAATCATGGCTTAACCCTGTGCAAATAAAAAATGATGCGTGTCTCCTGCTAGCCTCTGAAAACCCGTGCTCATGGTAGGTCTCTACTGTTACTGGGATCGGATTTTCTTTGCTGTTTGGGAAACAGGACTAAATGTCACTCCGCTGAGCTAGCTGGATTCAGGTTGCCATCGTATTTTAAGTTGGATCATTTACTCACGCTGTGCACAAATTGACACCACAGGGACATAAATTTAGGACATAGCATATCTTAAGTCAATGTTCTTAAGCAGAAGGATTAGCCAGAAGTTCCTCTCCATGTCCATCCTTTGCCCACCCAAAGAGAATCCCATGTTTGCCACCTGAGTGGCAGGAGACAGACTCTGGAAACCGGTGCAGACAGGATACTAAGAAACCCAACAGTCTGGGCAGAAGAAAAATAAATCTGCTACAGACTCTTCAATCTGAATGCTTGTTGCTGTTTTAAGATGCCTAGGTACAGTCTGAGGTTCCTTTTGAATTATGCTTTTGGCTGCGTGATTCTGGATCTTTGAATACCCCATTACACTGTGATTTAACCACGTGATCCTTAAATTTAGAAGAGTTGTAGACATAGCTCTCCTCCCATCCCCCGGGGCTGCCTAGCAGGGCTTATCTGCCTAAGTGTGCCTCCTGTTTGCTGGGCCTACAATTTCTTAAATGCAGGTAATTACTTCAAGGATGAAACAGAAAGTAGAAAATGACACAAAATCTATAAAATAGTTGCAGAGAAGAAATGCATTCTGGCTTGGCACAAATAAAAGGAATTCTTGTTGTTGTTGCCAGAAGAAAGTCAGGGCTCATTTTCAGGACTGTGAAATCCTCAAAGCTTTGCCTGGAGGAATTTCTTCCAGCAAGAGGACTCTGAAAATTTCTCACTTTGATCTGCCTTGTTTGATCCGTGGAAAGCAATATCGGCAATATCTCAGGGTTCAGCAGAGCGCCCCCATTAAACTGCCATCACTGTGAAATGATTGCATCTGCATAATAGAGGCAGATAGGATGCAGCCTTTAAGTCTAGGCATCTTGTGTGTCCTAGACATCACGGACAGTCACCTTCGATGAATACATAATCCACCAGTCTTCAGGCATCCACGCTGATTGGAATGTGAGCTGGAGCTCTCATGCCAGGCTTGGCACGACCCTGAGTATGAGGTAAGCCTTAAACCACTCCTTGTTTCAAGCCCCAAGCCTTAAACTAACCCCAAATGAACCCATTCATAGCAAAGCCTGTTTTATATCTTAAGTTAGTAAGATGTTATTTAAATAAACATTTCTACAACACCCTAGTGAGTACTTGCAAACTATGGGTTTCTCGTTGCTGAGAATAGAGAAGCTAGCTACTTAGAATTGAGACTGTTTCCTGTCCCCTAGCTACTGTCGAGTCCCCAAAGTGGTCCGTAGACACCTGGTTTCTTATCTACTCTGCTGAGGAAAATCAAGATGGATTGTAGCAGGCTTTCTTTGGGATCACCAGCTCCCAAATCATGAGACGGAGGTGTTGTGGTATATTATTTGTATTTTTGATAAATAAATCAACCTGAAAACCAGAAAAGCAAGGCAGTCAAGCCACTAGAGAAGTCTTAACCTCTACCAAGATTGAGCGACCTCAAACTAAACAGCTGAGCCTCTCTTACTTCCCATTTTATATTCCCTTTAATGCTGGGATTAAAGGCGTGTGACTCCACAGGACTGGGATTAAAGGTGTGAGCCAGCACCACCTGGATTTGTTTCTTCATTGATCTTGGGTAGTCCAGGGTGGCCTTGAACTCACAGAGATCCATCTGACTCTGACTCCCAAATCCTGGGATTAAAGGTGTGTGTCACCATTGCCTGACCTCTAGTGGCTTTAGCTTTGCCTCTGGTCTTCAGGCAAGATTTATTTATCAAAATATAAATAACATACCATTACACAGGTACTTATTATTAGTTATGAATGTTCGGCCTTATCTTAGGCTTGCCCCACTAGCTCTTATAGCTTAATTTAACCTATTTCTCTTCATCTACCTTTTACCTCGGGCCTTTTTACCTTACGTTCATTCTGTATGTCCTACTTTTCCTGCTTCTTCCTTGCCTGTCTGGCTGCTGGCTGCCTGCTGGCTGGTGGCTGCCTGTCTGGCTGCTGGCTGCCTGTCTGGCTGCTGGCTGCCTGTCTGGCTGCTGGCTGCCTGCTGGCTGGCCCCAGGAATCTTCTTCCTTTTCTCCCTCTTTCTCTTCTCTTTCTTCTTTTTCTCTCCCAGCCTGGATTCCTCCTCCAACTTATTCTCTCTGCCTGCCAGCCCCAGCTCTCCCTCTACCACCTAGCTATTGGTCCTTAAGCTTTTTATTAGACCAATCAGGTGCCTTAGGCAAGCAAGGCAACACATCTTTGCATCATTAAACAAATGCAGCATAAACAAATGTTCCACATTTTTTCATAATTAAAGTAATATTCCATAACAATGGGTAGTGGAATGTATTTGGCCAATGGATGTCCTAGGAGGTGGATGATATTGTAGCCCTAAGCAAGGTCAGAAAATGGTAATATAACAAATGACAGTGTTTATTGGATATTGTATAAACAGGCTCTCTTCCGGGTGCTGTAGCAAAGTCATCTCATACATGATCAAATGGAGCTGACTCCACAGACTCTGCGTGGCAGGCACACCTATACATTTTTTATTTAGGCTTCTTTGTAGCATGATTTGTTGCATAGGTATCTGTGTGAGTGTGTATACATGCATGTATGTGGAAGTATATGTGTGCTTATATATGCACATGGAAAACAGAAGAGGCCATGGGGTGCCCTCTTTTATTAAAATACACCTATTTTTATTAGGTAGGCTCTCTCTCTGAATCCAAGGCTTGCATTTTCTCAGCTAGGCTTGTACTTGTGTACTCTTGTTTTCTCAGGTTTTGATTGTGTTTTCTGGTGCCGAAAGGAGTTACTTCTTTAAACTAATGTGCCCAGTGCCTAGAGACATTGCACAGTAAAAGGGGCGACACCCAAGAGAGTTGATCATCTGCTTAGCAAGTCAGCAGATCTGGGAGAGTGAGCAGGTTTGAACTCTGAGTCTCCACTCATTGCTAAAGGGTTTCCAGCAAACCATGGAGCCCTCTGAGCCCCACAGTCTTTACCTGCATAGCAGAATGAGTACAGGAGTCAACTCTCGGGTTTCCAAAAGAATGGATGGGACCACACTGAATGCCTGGCAGTCTCAGATGTCTGGTAGATGTTGTAACTCAGATCTGTCCCCTACTCCCTAAGTCACTGACCTGAAAGCATTGGAGTTCACTGTCCACTGTGAGCTCCTGACTCACAAAGACTTTGCCATGCCTTTGACAGAGAGACCTGAGCATTTGGTCATCCAAGTTGGAGAAGCCCATGGTGCCTAAGAGAATAAAAATAATGGAAGCACAGTCTCTGGTATCCTCCAGGCCGAGCACCTAAAGTTCTCTGTCTTTTCTAGAAACCTCTAAATTCCTCTAGAAAAAAAAATATTTGAGGCCTCAAAGCAAGGAGAGGGATGGGTCCTTTGTGCTTTTCCAAAGGTAAGTATGCAGAAGGTTGGCCGGTTCAGAGGCTCAGGCATGTGTCTGGGCACAGTGCCAGAACTCCTGAACTCAAGCTAATGTCCCTCAGGGCCATATTTCCTGTGGATATAAGATTTGCTCCAGAAAGTATTAGTGCCCCTCCCCCCACTCTCTGGTTCTATGGTGGAGGACAGAAATGCCTTGCCCTTAAACTAACACCTTGTAGACTTCAGGAACATCCACAGAGCAAAGGGGTCAAAGCAGCATTCTTGTTAAAAGTAAAATCACAAATGTGGTCCTCAGCTTCTTTATGACTGAGCCAATATACAGGATCACAACACACATTGCCAATAATAAGTAATCCCCTCTATGTACAGCAATTCCTAGTTCTTCCAAAACCCACCATCGAAGAGACTGCACAGTGCCACAAGCACAGGCTATGAGTAAGTTCTTGCCTTCTTTCCTGCTAGGTAGAGGGCCTTTAGACAAGCAGGCAGTGCTCTTAACTGCTGAGCCATCATTCCAGCCCTGATGAATGAACTTAGGGGAGGAAAGGTCTTATTTCAGCTTACAATTTCAAGTTACAGTCCACCACCATGGAGAAACCAACACAGGAAATTTAAACAGCTGCTCCTGTCATAGCCACAGCAGTAGCCAAGAATAAAGAGAATTATCACATCCATCTTGCTCGCTTACCTGGGCTTAGCTCAGTTTCCCCATTCCCTCACAACTCAGAACCCTCTGCATAGGGAAGGGTGCCACCCACAGCGGGCTAGATCTTCCCAAATCAGTTAACTAAATTAAGTCCATCACTACAGACATGCTCATAAGTCAACCCGGTGTAGACACTCCCTCACTGAGACTCTCTTCTTAGCTGAGTCTAGTTGTGTTCATTCAGAAAAGCTAACCCTCACAGATATGTAAATGTCCCCCACAAACTCATACATTTATCTGGTCATCAGCTGGTAGTGTTCTTTCAGGAGGTTGTTGAGCCTCCAGGACCCAGGACCTAGCTTGGTGGGCATGGCCATTAGGGAGAGGACTTTGAAAATTGCATTTACATCCGGTTCTGGCCTGAGATCTCTTTGCTTCCTAGTTGGTACCATTTAAGAGGTCATTGCTACAAGATTCTCCTGCCATGTATGAACCACCCACCATTCTTTTCTGTCATGTAGACTGTACTTCTTGCACTGTATGCTGAAATAATCCTCTTATCCCTTGAGTGGTTTCTGTCATCTAGATCATGACAATGACACTGATCTAGATCCCCATGAGCACAGGTTGTTATACCAAGAGTAAAACCTGGTCTCTGAATCTCTCCTGCTCCTTAACTGGTCATGTGATCTCTCCACTTCCTGTGTATCCATACACAAGGCTGTCCTCCATGTTGTGACATAGGCAGAATGCCCAAACCAGAGCTGGGCAGATGCCAGCACTGTGTTTTTGTACTTCTAAAATTAATTGTGTACCATATAGAATCCCTTTTTAGAAAATATATTACTCAGTCTCAGGGGTTTTGTTGTAACACAAAATGGACTAAGGCATTTGTAAGCGGAGACTGCACATTCATTTCCCAACCACCCAGACGTAAATAATCACACAGAAACTATATTAATTACAATACTGTTTGGCCTATTAGCTTAGGATTGTTATTAACTAATGCTTACATCTTAAGTTAACCCATTTCTACTAACCTGTGTATCACCACAAAGCTGCGACCTACTGGTTAAGGTTCCAGCATTCTGGTGTCTTTCTCCTTTGGCAACTACATGACATCTCTGTGACTCTGCCTACTCTATCTATATATATCTGTTCAGATTTCCTGCCTGACTTTAATATGGTAAGCCATTGGCTGAAACAGCTTTATTCATTAGCCAATAAAAGCAACACATATACAGAAGGACATCCCACATCATCTCCCCTTTTCTGTCTTATTAAAAAGGAAGGTTTTTGACTTTAACATAGTAAAATTACATACAACAAACAGTTATCAAGCCAGAATTACAGTTACAATATTTCTTTGTGAGTCTAAAGTTTCATATGTAATTTATCTTGTATCATAACTAAGGAAAACTTTATTTATAACTATTCTATTCTTCAACTTCCTCAAAGACCCCAGAAGAATAATATATTACCTAAGTAAACAGAAAGTGCATTGTAAGTAACTTCCAAAACTCTAGAATTGACAGAAACATCTTGCTGCCTGGACAGTCACTCAAAGTTCTGCTGTAACGTTGGGGCATCCATCAGCCTACAGGCCCATAGTATCTGGCAGACTTTTTTCATGAAGCAGGAAATTTGAAAGACTGTTTTGCCTATATTTGCAGTTTGTCAGTCACTTTCTTCTGTGTGCTGCAGAATGTCTGGCTGTCTCTTTCATGAAACAGGAACACTGAAGGACTCTCTCACCTTCTTTGAGCAAGTTCAGCAGTCATTTTTCTGTGGGTCCTGCATGTCCATTTCATTAAGCAGTCCAGGCAAGAACAGTTTCTTGCCCAAATGGCTAGAAAACTTCATAAGGAATCTCTTTGATGCCCATCATCCTCTTGAAGTAATTGGTGCTGCCAGAAGCAGATATTTCTCACTGTTGAGAAAAGTCTACATTCTTAAAACATTTTAAATGCCATATTCCATAGGTGTTTGAAGCATTGAAGATTACTTATCTAACACATATAATCTCTGTATATCTAGAAAATATAATTAACATGACTACAAGTTTGGCTATTATAAATGACTACCAATTAATCTCTATTTCTTAATTATATATTACATTTTTAAATGAGCTACACAAATACAATACCTTAAACAAGAGCAGAAATACATAAACATAGTGTAAACTCTAAATTTTTGTCAATAGACCAAGATCCATACCAATGCAAAGTATTCATCTTTATATCATACATATACCCCAGTTTTTAGAAAGAGATTGACTGTGACTACTTAACCATTTACAATCAGCCCCTATTAACTGAAAACAAACATTTATAAACAACCATTTTGGGAATTTGTGCATAGTTTTCTCCAAACTGCTTCCTGTTGTTTGTAAGGTGAAGTAATTTTAGGGTTCATAGAGACCTTTCAGGGGGTCTTGGTCCATCAAATCACATTAGCCTGAAAGAAATCCACAGGTTTTCATCTTCTGTGGAAACAAAAGCAAAACCTCTTTTTCATTATCCTTAGCCTCGAATTTTGAAGTCAAGATATATTTTAAATATATATTTTGGTTTAGTTTAGCAGCCCATCAATGAAATGTCTCTCTGTACTTAGCTCATTCCCAGTCAAAAAAAATTAAAGAAAACATAATAGTATACATAATCCTAACTCTCTGTGTATTTTCCATCTTTATGTGGCTTTTTTTTCACCCTATTACCTTTTAATATTTATTTTATTATCTTTACTCCTTTAATCTATAATTGTCTGTACTCTTTTTCCTCTCTCTCCCAAGCCTTTATAAATTTTTTATACACACTTTGAGCCATTCAGAGGTCTATTTTTGTCTGAATCTGTCTTTATTGCATATCTGCAAGCATTTTCTGATCAAGAGCACCTTTTTTCTTTTTTAAAAATACTAAGTTGTCATGGCTAGGACCAACTCCACAGTCCTGCCTGTTGGCTCCACCCCATCCAACATGGAGAGGTATGTTCAATACCTCTGTGAGCCATACTCACCACCCCAGCTCCAGGGATGCAACGTGTCTATGTCGCCATTAAGCAACCAGTAGGACACTGCTCACAAACCCCATTCAAGTGCAGGACCTCCCAAAAGAGTCAGAGTTCATGCTGCCAGCATGAATCACGAAGCTGCTGTTTCTTAAAGAAGCCTCCCATGGGCTGGAGAGATGGCTCAGAGGTTAAGAGCATTGCCTGTTCTTCCAAAGGTCCTGAGTTCAATTCCCAGCAACCACATGGTGGCTCACAACCATCTGTAATGAGGTCTGGTGCCCTCTTCTGGCCAGCAGGCATACACACAGAATATTGTATACATAATAAATAAATATTTTTTTTTAAAAAAAGAAGCCTCCCAGTTTTTGCTGCTAATGCTGAGTCAGAAAGCCTTCTCATAAAGAGCCATGCCTCTGTTTGCTGCCAGCAAACAGAACCCATCTGGAAAAAATGTGACTACCAAGAAGCTGCTCTTGGCTCCCATTTTTGTGGGCCTAGAAGCCCTCCTTTTTCTTAAGCTTTCCTAGGTCTTATGTGGATCTATGCCCCAGATGGTGGATGCCATTTTTTTGACGGAGGCTCCTTGTTCATTTCCCAGCCACCCACACCCAAATAATCACACAGAAACTATATTAATTACAATATTGTCTGGCCTATTAGCTTGGGCTTCTTATTTACTAACCCTTACATCTTAAATTAACCCATTTCTATTCATCTGTATATCACCACAAAGCTGTGGCCTACTGGTAAGGTTCCAGTGTTCTGGCATCTTTCTCCTTTGGCAGCTACATGGCATTTCTGTCCCTCTGCCTACTCTCTCTATATATCTCTGTTTGGATTTCCCACCTGGCTTTACCCTGCTAAGCCACTGGCTGAAACAGATTTATTCATTAGCTAATAAAAGCAGCACATATACAGAAGGACATCCCACATCAGGCATCTACCTACTAAGGTGACAGGCGTGAGCATAGAGCAGCAGAGATGCACCATGCCATGGTGTGTAATAGTCGCATTACAGAATGCAACATATGTAAATATCCTTGATGACATAAATAACATGAAAGGTAAAAGGACTGGGAAATTGCAGGATTTGAGTACCTCTTACCTTTGACTTTGATAGAACACAGCCTGAGCTGTTCCACTGAACTTGTAACTCCATTTTTAGCATGGCTTTGTTTAACCAGCTACAAAATCTTTGCAAATCCAGCACTCAAATACCAGGCCACAGGAGGCTCCTATGGACCTAGCTAAGGGAGTGAGGGGTGGGAGGGAGGTAGAGGAGAGGGAGACCTGATTGAAAAAAATCCAGGGACTGGGCCCTTGCTTCAGGAGACCAACCTGCGATAAAGCCAGAAGGAACAAACAGGAAGCTGAGCCTGACCATTGACAGGGAGGGGGCAGGGGGTGGGGTAGGGGAGCATGAGCTAAACTTTAAGAACCTCTTACTTCCCAGCAATTACAGTGTGAAGGGTCAGGCCCCTCGCCTGGCATCACTAACTCCTGGCTCATTTCTTCTCATCTCTCAGTCCTGACTCCCAGGCCCTGTTGTGGAACAGTGACCACCTGCTTCCTACTTCTCCCTTGGCCCGGCCCACATCCTGTTTGCAATTATTTCTATAAGCTGTAGGAGGGCAGGAGCTGTGTGGCTTCCGGCCTCACCCTGAAGGAGCCTGGCACATAGCTTAGAAAAAGCTCGGTGGACACTGTGGCCAGCCCCACCCCATTATTCCAGGCATTGCCCTCCTCGGCCTTATCTAAGGCCAGTTTCCTATTTGGGTATCAGGTTTGGGTAATAGGGGCAGGTGCACTGCCTGGCTTTATCAGCTGGGCAAGTGTAATGGGAGTCACCTTTCAGATAAGACACGGGTAGGAGGAGACGTTGGAGCATGAGGTCATAGAGGGAATCTCTTGGCCTGGTTTCCAGGCTCTCAAAGCAGTTCTGTTCTCCATTCATTCATTCATTCATTCATTCATTCATTCATTCATTCATTTTTCCTCTCTCTAACAATGTGCTCTGAACACTGACTCCCAGCCCTGCAGAAAAGCACCTGGCGCTCCATCTCTGCTCAGATCTAGGTCCAGCAGAGTACCGGTTTCTGGAATTAAGAGGGTGTACTTTCAGATTCTGGGTCTTCACTGACACCTCGAAAACCATGGCTCTTCCTTCCTTGAGCTTCTGTTTCCCTCCCTTGTGACTCACAAGGCTCTCTGCAAGGCTGCTGTAGGCTGGAGGTGGTGAAGTTGATATAATTACCTTCTTCCGTTTGAAGTTCTCTCTGTTGCCAGCTCCCCTTGATGCTGCATCCCAGTCAACCCTTACATCTCCCAATGACTTTTCCTCCTCCTTTCTTCAAAGCAAGGTCTTTAGTCTGCTCTGGGTCACTGTCAGTTACAGTTCCCTAAAGCGCAGTGCCCAGACCACCAGCTCCCGAGTCACCCAGGGGCCTGTAGGATGCCAATCCCAGACCACCAGCTCCCGAGTCACCCAGGGGCCTGTAGGATGCCAATCCCAGACCACCAGCTCCCGAGTCACCCAGGGGCCTGTAGGATGCCAATCCCAGACCACCAGCTCCCGAGTCACCCAGGGGCCTGTAGGATGCCAATCCCAGACCACCAGCTCCCGAGTCACCCAGGGGCCTGTAGGATGCCAATCCCAGACCACCAGCTCCCGAGTCACCCAGGGGCCTGTAGGATGCCAATCCCAGACCACCAGCTCCCGAGTCACCCAGGGGCCTGCTAGGATGCCAATCCCAGACCACCAGCTCCCGAGTCACCCAGGGGCCTGTAGGATGCCAATCCCAGACTACCAGCTTCTGAATCACTCAGGGGGGCTGCTAGGATGTCAATCCCTGAAACTCAGGAAATTATATAGATACAAAACAGAAATGTTTAAAAAAATTTTGAGATTATAATTTAATTACATTTTTTCCTTTCCATTTTTTTTTTTTTTTACATCTAAAACCTCCCACAATCCCCTCTCCACTCTCCTTCAGATTCATGGCCTATTTCTACCTGAATTGTTACAAAGGATCCCATTTCATGGAATCAGAACAGAGCTCCACAGACGGCATAGCAAACCTATTCCTGAGGCGGATGCCTACACTTGGCGCTTCTGAACTCCGAGATGCCCCTTGGTGGCAGTGCCAGGTGCCAAGGAGAAAGAATGGCAGGAGGGTCCAGAAACATGTGTGCCTAGCAGCAAGACTAGGAGAGGGAGAACGCATGATGCTGACATGAACCAACAGGGAGAAATGAGCATAAAGGAGCGGCAAGTACCAGTGCCACCTGCACCTGGGGATGGCATCTACCCTGGGCAGAGGAGACTCCAGGTGCAGTTCTCCCAGAGGCACACAGAGGCTCTGCAGGTGGTATCCAACAAGGAAATTCTCTAGGTTAAATGTGCAGATATCCTGAATGCTTGGCTTCAAATATTTTGTTCCTGTATTAGATATGTGTCCTGTTGACATCAGGACCTGTGTCGTTAATGGAGACCTCCCACAGGTTGGATGGAGCACGTGCCCCAATGCCTCTGGAAGAGAAAAGACACTAAGGTCAAACTGGGAAAGCCGTCCTGACTATGCCAGGTGGGAAAGTGGAGTTGAGAAAGTCACGTGACTTCTCAGAGCCTTGGTTTGCCCATCTGTAAAACCAGAGCAAACAAACCCTGCCTCTCAGGCTATTGGTGAGGAAGTGGGTGAACTGGAAGAAGCATTCATGGTCCCACACAAACACAGGCAGGGAGCAAGGACTCTGTCTTTCCCCACCCCTTGTCCTGAACAGGATCCCAGACACAGGCTCCTCCTCTCCCAAGCGGAAGGAAGGGAAGGAAGTCGGTCTACAGTCCCATTGACTGCCTGGGCTCTGGCAGCCAGGGTCTGAAACCACCCACCAAGATGATGTTCCCGTCTGCGAGCTGCACTTTGATGGACATGCCTGTGCTGAGCACAGAAGGCTTGCATTTTCCTCGAGACAGTTGGAGAGACAGGAAGTGGGAGGCACTGGGAGGCAGAAGGAGGATCCCAAGCCAGGGCCAGCAGGAGAGCCTGGAGCATGCCAGGAAGCCTGCAGTAGATGCTCAAATGACCAGCGAAGGACAAGGGGAGCTTGTTTAAGACCCAAGTCCTTGGCATTTCGTTCCGAGTGAGGCAAGACTTCAGTCAACTCAGCTGACAAGGGTGGGGAGGCACTGAGGCTGGGAGGTGGCCCAGGATCCTAAGCAGTGATGTGTGACTCCATGGCTGTACCTCACACAGGGAGGGAGTCACATTACAAATTCCAGAAAGGCTGGGAGTTCTCAGAATAGTCTTCTAGGCTCTCTGCAGGCGATGCTACTAACTGTCCCCAGGCTGTGTCTCCATTTCCATTTTGCCCCGTGTTTTTGGATCCATTCTTGAGACCCTTCTGGGCATGACTGGGGTCCACAGGGATGCCAACAGTAGTGAGGGAGTATACGGTACAGGAGTGAACAATATCCTAAGATCTCCCATGACTCCCAAGCGTCCTGGATTGACTCCGCCAGTTCCTGGAGCTCCTTTGTCCCCCTTCATCCCCCTGATAGAATCAAGAAGATCTGGCTCCATTCACCACATAAGTTACAGAACAGGAAGCTACCAAAAGCAGAAGGTGGCCCACAGCAGTCACCCAACAATTGCTGCAAGTACTTTACTGCCAATGGGTCAGCCATAGGGTCTCTTGGCTCCTCCCTGGAGTCCAGAAAGTGTGGCTAACACTGTCCTTTGGTGCTTGTCTTGAGTGCATGTACCTTGGTCTCCCTACTAGGTGACAACCCAAAGCTACCTCCCTAAGTCCCCCAGATGCTGGGCTGAACCACAGGCTGATACAGAAGTGCTTAGGAGACGCAGATGAGTAGCTACTGATCCACTAAGAAGCTGGCTTCTGGCAAGTCATTCTGAAGTGATCCCTGGACCAGCCTGACTCCTGACCTTATTCAGATAAGAAGGTGCCCTCTGGCCTCCACCAGAACCCCTTTGCTCAGCCCCACTTTTGAGCTGAGAACAGGGGATCCCTCTATCCATGGGAAACCCCCAGACAGGCTCTCTGTGGAGCGCTCTTGGGCTACTCCAAGATGCCGAGCGTCTCCCTCCCCCAGGCCCTGCTTCAAACCCCCATTTGCATCTCTCCATCTTCCAGAAGGTCCAGACAGCCTCTCCTCTGGTTTGTTTCACATCTCCTGCTTTCCTGTGTCTCCAAACCAAGTGGTCAGGACGGCCCGTTGTCTTGATGCAGAGAATGGCTCATCAGGCAACTCTTTGCCTCTGACACTTGGTAAGTGGCTTTACATGTCTCTTTGAAGTACATTCGCTGTAGCTTGACACAAACCAGACACGGGGCTGAGGGCGAACTCCGCATCATTCTCTCACCGACCCTGGGGGATGAACTCTATTATTTCCCCAGCTTTATGGTTGGGAAATAGAACCTCTGGAACAGTCCAGGACTGCCCTGAGGTCTTCTGCCCTGATAACGGCCAGCAGTGCTGGGACCAGGCTGGAGGTGTGCCTGGGTTCCAGGTCTGCTACCAACAACCACCTCACCGCGCTGTAGCATCTTCTAGGGACCACCTGCTGCTTTCAGTGCCACCTGCTGCAGCATCTTCTGGGGACTAACTCAGGGCCTATTCAGTTTAAGGCAGGCACTCAACAGTGTGGGTTGGTGTTAGCCAACAACATGGCCAGGCTTATTCCTGGCTTCGAGGCAGAGGCTGAAGCAGAATTGCAGTGTAAATATTGAAGCTACTACCACCACACTGGGGGACTGTATGGACGGAGACTGGGAGGTTTCCAGGCCCCACAGGCAAGGACTCTACATAGAATCTGATGGGCAGTAGAGGTAAGGAAGCATAGTTAGTCCCTCTGCCTCTGTTTGGCTGAGTTTCCAACCTGCTCGGGTATCTCCTTCTAAAGGAAGCTTCTCCTGATTGCTTCTCTGTGTCCTCGATGGCATTGGGCGCCACCCTCTCATTTGCCTATACATTATCTTCTTGGTACTTAACGCAATGCATCTGATGGTCTGTACGTCCCTGCCTGCTCTGCTGTGAGCTCGTGCTGCCCAACTTCGGACTAGCAAAGCTAGACACAGGAGATTTGTTGAACACATGGGGAGGGGGATGGTAAGCAGAGACATGGAGGAGAGAGAAGGCCAGAGTTGGGAGTGATGGCAGATTTACTTAGAGCTTGAGACACCCCCACAGGCGCAAGTTAGCATGTGTCTCTGGAAAGGTGGTTTATCCCCAGGACAGTCCTCACGGCTGTGAGCACTGTTCGTGGAAACTCTTGCTTTTCCAACATTTCTCAAATAGGATTCAGACCTATTCTCAAAGAGGCTCTGGGAAACCCTGTGGTGCCAACACAGAAGCCCATCGGAGTGTTTGCTTTGCCACTTAGAGCTGACCCGAGAAAGAAGAACCTTAATCCTGGTGGCACAGCAAAGGGATCCTGTGTGCACAGAATGGGGTAAGCACAACCCAATATGGCAGTCGAGGCTGAGCTGTGGGCTCTAGATCCTCGTTCCTTGCTCCCAAGGCTTTGAAATGTCAAGCGTGTACTGATTGAAGTTGCTCAGAGGGGAAGCAGGAGCCCGGACTCACTGTGGAAATGAGTTACCAATGCCGGTGAAGTCTGAAGCCGAGTCCTCCAAGCCTGAGAGGTAGCAGCCATTGTGTGGAGTGGGAGAATGGATAAGTCTCTGCATGCCAAGAAGAGATGGCTCTTCCCAGGCCAGAGCAAGAGGTACTGGCCTGGAAATGGCCACTGCTGGAGAGGGCTATGTCCTTGTCTGTAGGGAGGATCAGAAAATCAGTTGCCTCAAGGAGTAGCCAAACGGAGAGGACATGGGACCAGCCTGGAGGCAGCAGTTTCTCCACAACTAGTGTACGTGTGAGCAGTTAGAACTTGTGGCTATAAGAGTATGGAAGGCAGAATAATGGCCACCAAGAATATCCACATTCCCACCCTGGAACCCACGGCGATGTCACCTTAGGCTACAAGGGATACTCTACAGACAGGATTCAGTGAAGTCCCTGGGATGGGGAGGTGACCAGACTGTCCGGGCTGGCCACCTGAATCTCATATGCCACTAAAATCAGAGACCCTTTTCCCATTAGCTGTCTGAAGAACATGTGACAACTGAAGCTTGGGTTTGGCCAGCTACACCTCCAGAGCAGGTTCCGGTTTCCCACTGTGTTTGCCTCCACTCAGGCCTCAGCTTCCTCCAGGATCGCCCGCACTTCTTCCTCTCCTGCTGCTGTGCACCAGGAAGAGCTGTCTGCACCCAGGGCTCCATCCACGCTCTTCTCTGCCTGCGGTTTGCTGTCTTCATTCAGCCAGCCTCCACAGCCTGAAATGCTCTCCCGAGTCTATAGATTCTCAAGCTGGGCCTCTGTGTACCAGTCATTGCCACCTGATCCCAGACTAAAACTTCTCCATGGAGTCTCGCTGTCTGAGAGTTTCCTGGAATGTGAAGCCCCTACTTGATCCTGCCATCTGCTCGTCGCTCCGTCTGTCTAGCATCCCTGGGTTCATGCGAACTCCTTCTAGGAGTAGAGTGAGTCTAGCGAATCATTCATAAACAAACATACTGCATATTTCCTGGAGAAAGTCTGTGAGGATACTGTAACAACTTTCCTGAGACTCTGTGACTTAAACAACCTGTACTTAGTTCTCTGGGAGTTAGAAAGACTGTAACCTGAGTACTGAGATGGTTGGGTGCTGGCAAGGACTACCTCTTGCCTTGCAATGGTGGTTTTCTTGCTATGTTCTCCAAGCAGAAGAGTGAGCAAGCTTCCCTGTGTCTGAGGAGGGCATCTGTCCCACTCATGACTACCTTCTCAAAGTCCTTCCTCTTAGAACCTACACACTGTGGGGTAGAATTCCAACATCTGAGCTTGAAGGGCAGACATCAGAAGGCCTCCATAACAGAGGGCAAGCTCAGGGGGCACATGGAAAGAGGCAGGGTGATGGGGGTGTCTGAGACCTTCACTTTTTATTCCAGTGTCTGCTTTCTACAATGTTTAAACATTTTCCGATCACGTGCGAATCTCTGTGCATACTTGAGACTGTAGTAGCCAAGTTTAGCCAGAATCTTTAAATCCGACTGCTGACATTTACTAAGTAAGCACTTGGACCTTAACAATAACCCCAGGAGGCAAGAAGAATGCCAGAAGCTTCTATACAGCTCAGCTCTTGCAGCAAGAAATGAATCCGAACGCAACACAGGAAGCGGCGGACCTCACACACGTCAGCTGGTGAAACGGCTGCACGTGAACGCTCCTTCCTGATCGCCTGGCTCTGAAGCTAGTATCATTAATTCTCGCTCTCCTGTTACAGACCACAAAAGTGTGGCTTCCAGAAGAGGTGACCTTAAGCTCTTGTAGCTAGGAACCATGGTGTCAGCTTCTGCCTGTGCGCCCCCCTCACTCCCAGTAGAAGGAAGCATCCCGCGTCACCAAAGGTGATGGAGCTCATCCTAGGCCACAGGAACTATGGTGCTGTTTCCAATTTCCCCACATAAAAGCCTCCTATTCTGCATGGTTGGTCTAGAATGCATTCACTTTGCTCATTATGGCCTGAAGTGTGCCCCGTCCTCTTGGAATTTTATGTTAAATCCCTCAGACCTCAGGAGGGGGCTGCATTTGCAGATAAAGTCTGAAAAGAGCTCATGAAGCTCGCAGTTCTTTTAGTCCAATATAACTTACATCCCTAAATAAAAAAGAGAACCTGGACATGTGGAGGAATGACAGAATCACACAGAGACACCCAAGTGAAGCCAGCCATTTCGAGGCAAGAGAAGAAGCCTCGGAAGAGAAGGCTGCTAACACCGTTAGCTGGGACTTCAGAACTCCAAGACAGCAACCCTCCAAAGTGCAAGCCCCTTGATCCATGGCATATTATCATACAATCTTGTAAAGCTGATATTTTACTTACTTTTTCCTAAGTTGTGCTCAAATTGATAATCCTCCTGCCTCAACTTCTGGACTGCCAATGTTGTAACTATATACTACCATGCCTAGCTTACATTGCCCCGGTCTTTTTTTATTTTTTTCTGATTATGTTTTATTTATGTCTGTTTGCTTGTTGTTTTGGAGACAGGGTCTTACTCCATAGCCCTGGTTGGTCTGGATTTGATTGTTCCAAAGGTAATCAATAGCTACGTGGACTAGTCAGGCCTCAAACTTGTGGCCCTCCTCCTACTTCAAGTTTCCAGGTTCTGGGATTACAGGCATGTGCCATCGTTCCATGCAGCCTATTCTTATAAAGAAACCCATATGCTTTTGCTGGAGTGTTAACAAGAAGAACTAAAGAAGGACAAAGACAATTCTAGGTGCTGGGATGGTGCGGAACTTCTGGACCTTGTTCACCTTCCCAGTGGGAAGGAACACCATGACAGCCAGTCCAGAAAAACACATTTGGAAGTTTGTCGTGTAGTGATATGTAGCTGACTGAGGCCTCCTCAACCGTACCGATGTTTAAATGAAACATGTCCACTCAAAAACAGCCACAACTTTATTCAAAAGACCTGAAAGGAATCCAGATCTCCTTCAGCCAGCAAGAATCTGGGTACTAAAATGGGGACACCAGCAATTTTGACAACTAGCAGTAAAGTGGCGCCATTCCTAACCCAGGCAACAACCTGGCTGGATCTCAGATGTGTGGCACTAAGCAGAAGAAATCGGGCTTAGTGGGTCATCACTTGCATCCTTCCACTTACTGGGCACGCTGGAAAGGTGAAATCCTCGGAATAGATCGGTGTTTGCAGGGGGCAAGCTTGGCATCAGGCGGAAGCTTGAGGGAACAGGACAGGCGGAGCTGTACGGCTGCTCTGGGTTTTGAGGGCACGCTGGTCATACCAATGAGTGCCTAGAACAAGACCACAAAGAGTAGATTTAACTCTGTGGGAAATAAGACAATTTCAAAAACAAACCACAAGCCAGTGGTGACCTGCTGAGCTGTGGTAAGGCCCTCCCAGCCCCTCCCTCTAACAGTCTGCCCGGCTGTCCTCTGCATTATCCGCCATCGTTCCGTCAGGAGGACACAGATTGGAGCCCTGTTTTCTTTTTCCTTTGTGTGTATGTGTGTGTGTGTGTGTGTGTGTGTGTCTGTGTCTGTGTCTGTGTCTGTGTCTGCATGTGTGCGCCTGTGCATGCCTGTATGTGTACATGTATATAGGCCTATGTGCACACAGATGGTTTTAGGGCACTTTAGACTTAGGCAGAAACTGAGTCCCCAGCTCCTCTCAAATGGCTGGTGTGGCATCAGGGAACATTGTCACCAGTCACCAGCTTCAGCCCAGCTACTCAGCCTGTCTGTGCCACAGAAATTGCTGCTGAGACCATCACGGTGACAGAGCAGATCTGAATTCCTTCTGGCCCTTAGGTTTCACTAGCTAGAATGGACAGCCATCACTGAGGAGCAAGAGTCTTTGCTGTGGTTTCTAAGGGAGCCAGCAGGCCTGCTGGGCTAAGCTGCGGCAAGATGGCCAAGTGGGAATTGCTTTCCTGGCTCTGGCTATGTGCTTTGCCTAGCTGTCCAGTTCCATGGCTCTGAAGTGAGAGGGGCAGGGGAACGAATGGTGGCCTGAAGTCAGAAGGGGGGCTTTGAACTGGTGGCTCAGTTATGAAAGACCACAGGCACACTGGGTACTTTTGTTCTCTGGGACTTGGTCCCTCTGGCATCAGCAAGTCCCCAAAGTGTGAAGAGCGCAGAATGAAAGGATATGTGAAACATGACAAGCACTGAACCGTCCCCCACCCCTCGAGGTTCTGGAGATTGAAGCCAGACCCGCACACAGCCTTGTTTATAGACTACTGGGGATTGAACCCAGGGCTCCACGTCTGCCAGGCAAGCATTCTTCTTACTCCCTGAGCTACACCCCCAGCTGGAGTGAGGTTTTAACCTCCTGTTTTTTCACTAACTAGCCACTTCACATGCTGTAAGTTACTTAATGTCCCTAACCTCCAGTACCCTCATTTCCAAAACAAGGCTTATTGTCGAGATTAAATGAGGCCTGGAGGTGTACTCGGTGGTAGAGTTCTTGCCTGGCACTCACGAGACTTTGGGTTCCATTCCCAGCACTGTAAGAGCAGAAAGAGCAAAAAGACTAAATAAAATAACTGTATGTCATATTGAACACCATACCCTGCTTGTAGCAAGAAGAATGGTAACTGCTCACTGCTCACCAAAACAAACAAAAACTTTTCTCTGTGAGTTCCAGACAACTGCGCATTGAAACTGGGGAAAGATGTCGGCTATCGGCATCTCAAGAAGAACCCCTGCAAAGTTTATTAGACTTGTGGGAATGGGTAGGCCTGACCCTTGCAGCCTTGGCAACCAACAAGGTTTTAAGTTTGAGCCATATGGTTTTATGGCAGACCTTGAAAACTATTCAAGCTGGGGACAACCTACGGCGTGAGTCCTCTCATTTAGGGAGCATAGTGAGGCCAAGGAATTAGCGTGCGTGGTGAGGAGGCTTTGATCTATCTGGTGGAGAAAGGCCTTAGCAGCTTTGTGTTCCAACCAGCAAGAATTCCCAAGACTAAGCCGTCATATTCAGTTTGCTGAGTCCCAGGTCTACGTTAGCGAAAGGGAATGCTTTGTCTCTGTGCTATGTAAGGAAGGTGTGTTTGTTTCAATGTTATTGTAAATACTGTTAATAGGAGTATTAGGAAAGTTAAGTCATGAATTCAGTTTCTAATAGATGCCTCACTAAATAGAGTGAGACAGAAAATAACTAGAGCAGAATAAGATTTAGCAATGTAAGTGGGGTGACCAACTGTCTGATTTTGAGACAAGGGATATCATATAACAAGTAGAATGTCTTATTTGACCATTGACCAGTCTGGATACATACCCTTTGCCTAGCGTATGTAATGTGTAAAGCCTTTGTTTTACACACACACACACACACGAGAGAGAGAGAGAGAGAGAGAGAGAGAGAGAGAGAGAGAGAGAGAGAGAGAGAGAGAGAGAGAGGTGGGCAGGAAGCCTACATGTCTCCTAAAGGTTGTTTGGAATTCAATAAGACTCATGTTTTAAGTAACATGAATGTCAAATCATGTTTGTAAGTTAGAGAAGTCACAGAATAGAGTGAGTGGCCTTCTGTGACCTGTGAGTCAGGCTTTTTGAGGGGGAAGAATGTCACCCCCACTGTCATTTGTTAGAACCTTGATTTGGGCCTTTGCTGAAGGTGCTGGGAAGGGCCTCTGGAAGGGTCTCGCAGACTGCATCGAAAATAAGGCCTTAGATGGGGCCTCATCCTTGGTGGTGCCTGACATTCCAAAGCAGCCAGACTCACCCTGGTTGGTTTTGTTGATGTGTTTGTTGGTGTTAGTCTTCTGCCCAAAGAGAAGCTGAGGTAGAACAGAGCAAGCAGCTGAGCTCCAAGGTAAACGTCCCCTAGCCTGCCTTTTCGTATTGCAACGGCTCTCTCCACTACCCTGAAAGAGCCACACACCACCAGGGTCACTCTGCAGAGGTGGGAAATGAAGAGGACAACAGGGAACATAAAATAAAGATCCGAGCTGTGAAGGGACAGGCAGTGTGGCTGTCAAGAAAGAACATGGCTCTCTTTCCTCCCTCCCAAAGAGGGGGCCGTCCCATGAAAGGTGGTCAGATCTTTGAAAGTCATTCAGTAGCTGGACATTGGAAGTACTCGGAAGGTAAACACATACTATCTATAGCTGCTGGGGGCTGTCCCAGGAAGAATGGGGGAAATGGATGCTCTTTGAGCCCAAGGAAGGAGCTCTTTACCTCCTGCCCTCTGGATCCCAGATGGGTGCTAGCACCAGGAGGACCTCACAGGATCTGCATGAATTCCAGGGTGAGCCTGCAAAACCCAAACTTCCTGATCTTATCTCCTGCTGTGGGTTTTTCCCACAGGGAGGCAGAAAAGGTCAGCTGTGTGTTCTGGGCACCTTGGGACAGGCCCACTCCCTTCTGCTACAATGTCGTTGTGAAGCTCACACCAGCTCAGCACCTACTTTCCAAACATACCAGGAACTCTAAGTGACAGATGCCACCATGGCCGGGCCTGCAAGATTACTGAAAATCAGGTGTGCTTGAAGGTTTGACTAGGCTTCTGCTTGAGACACTGCTCCGAGCCAGAGATGCGGGCAGAATTGGATACCCTGTCACCTTGACCTAGGGGATTGGTCTGAGATACCACATCTTTGTGATTTGTGTGAACCATCTTCATGACAGCTGTGTTCTACCAGGACAGTTGTATGGTGTTTCAAGCCATTTGTTTTGTTTTCTTTAATAATTTGAAAGGGGTATTGATGAAGAGTGATGGGAAAATCCGTATCTGGGTATTTTACATAGAAAGTGGCCACACACAGAGCACAATGTGTATTCTACAATAGGAACAAGTAATTAACCACACAGAGCCGTGGGGGGGATTCACACGAGGTCAGCTGAGTGGGAAGCTGGCACCACCTAACTCTACTGCAATTGGCAAGGCATTAATAAGGTAAAACCAGCCTCTTTGGCTCCGAGTTGGGAGGGAGTCCTGGGGAGGGGGCAGAGTAGGACAGGACAAAGGACACTGTTGTTTTGGGTTTTTTTTTTTTTAATTGAAAATGGCCTTTGGATCAGGTGCAGGCTTCCCAGGTTTCTCCGCCTGTAATAAACTCAGTTTAATGTCCAGTTAACAGTAGCTATGGTGATAAGCTACAATAACACACCCGCACACGCACACACAAGCAGAAACACAGCAAACATGACTGCACTGTTCACTTCCACTTAGAACCCCTGGTTGGGGACCTAAGCCTGTAGCCCTGATAAGACCAGGGTGCACCCCGGGCTTGATGCCTGCTGGCCCAGCTCTCAGCTCCTCCAGGTCAAATGGCCTGGAGGGCTGGAGGGGAGGTGGATTTCTGCCTCGGCACTGCTCTTGTCTGTGTCCTGACTCTGGGAAAGCACAGCAGAAGACACCTTCTCCCAGGGCCCAGGCGGAGAGCTGGGACTGCCGTTCTTGGGATAACTGGTGCACGAGAACCACAGAGGGGAGCATCTCCCTGCCGGGAGTAAGTCTGGTCCCATGCCCTGTTACAGTAGCTGTGGCACAGGTGAGGAACTGACTTTGGGGACCTTGCCAGGGTCTTCCTGTCATATCATCAGGTGTGCCCTAGACTTTGGGCTATCTACCCTTCATGTCTAGCCTAGGAAGTGAACTGGTGCTGTCGCCATCGCGGGACAAAGGGAGCTGATGGGGAAGGCTAAGTGACACAGCTTGATGTTACTTGGATGAAACCCACCACCAACACCTCCCATCTCCTCGGGCTTCAGCGGAAAGCCTTCTGTGTGACTTGATCCCACCCGACCCCCAGGGCATCCCTAGTACCAAAGGGCTGACAAGGAGCCCACAGCTGCCTTTTAAACTCTTTAACATTAAGCGTTAATGATTAAATGGGGTTCTTCCATTAACCCGGCGCACGGGCCTTTGTCTCCTGGCCAAGGAGGAGTCTCTTGCTTTGAAATGCCACATAAAAATGATAAATGTTCTTTTCCTCCCTCCCAGGGTCGCCAGGTCCCAGTATTCCTTTAAAGTTTGAGAGGGCAACACAGGGTGCGCCTTGTTTAAACACAAAAGCACTAGGCCAGTGCAGGCTGGGCGGTCAGGCCAGGGTTGCACCCCCGGGGGAGACAGGCATGGCAGCTACAGGGACTCGGGGACAGTCAAGGAAAGAAAGCCCGGCAGCCACTGCAGCGTGGGGGCTCAGAGTACTTGAATATCCACGGGCACGGATCTTTCAGAGGAATGAGTGAAGCCTGAAGAAGCGAAACTCCGCTGCGAAAAGACGGAAGAAAAGATGAGGGTACCGTTTGCGGTTCCCGCAGCGAGCTCTGCACCTGCGCCGCCAGCGTTGGATGGTCCCAGCACCCCAGCGTCACGTCTCTCCTGAACTCTTTAGAAATGCAGAGCCCACTGCCTGATGACAAAGGCCTGTAATCCCAATTGCTAGGGAACTTGAGGCAGGAGGATTGCACGTTAAGGGCCCACCTGAGCTACAGAGTGGGTTCAAGCCTTGGGCAACTTAATGAAACCTGTCTCAAAATAGAACTGATTGAGGGCAGGGAGTGATGTTAAGTATGTATCGCAGTGGCACACCACGTTCCTGGCATGCTTGAGGTGTAGGGTCAGTCCCCAGGGAAGGAAAAGAAAGGAAAGAGAATGAAAAGAAAGAAAAAGAGAAAGGGAGAAAAGGAAAGTGATTGGGCGTAACAGGCAGATAGGTGAGGAGAGAGAGAAAGAGAGAGAGAGAGAGAAAGAGAGAGAGAGAGAGAGAGAGAGAGAGAGAGAAAAGAAAGAAAGAAAGAAAGAAGAAAAACTAGTGTGTAATGTAATTTAATTCTTTTTTATTTGTTTGGCTGCTTTTTTTTTTTCAAGACAAAGTATCTCTGTAACCCTGGAGCCTGTCCTGAAACTGCTGTCTGTAGACCAGGCTGGTCTCGAACTCATAGAGACCCGCCTGTCTTTGCCTCCCGAGTACCAGGATTAAAGGCGTGCGCCACCACCGTCTCTTACAGCGTGCCATTTTGCAGATGAGAGGGTTCCGGCCCAGGAAAGCCTAGTGACTTTTCAGGGGATTTTAGAAACCCAGGATACAAGGGGCACCCACACAGGTAGTCACAAAGAATCCTTTCTAGCACAGAGCCTTGGAATAACCAGAGCCGGGATCCTGAGGGCTGTCCTACACCTGTAGAGATGGACCAGGAGGAAGCACCCTTGACAGAGAAAATTATCTGCCACCACTGCCTCCCATTCCAGTCTCCTCCCTACTCCAGCCCCAGAAAGAGGCGGAGCTGAAGGTCCCCCAGCCCCCTCTGCACCTACAGGCCTCAAGTCCTCTAGGGCACCAGGAAAGGGTTAACAGTGGGCTTTTTCACTGCATAAATCTGTATTTATCTGCTGCAAAGTAAGCTATTTAGGTTCCTGATTTACAATCCTCGGTTTTCATAAAAGTCAGTCATTCCCAGTAAAAGAATGTGGGTTAGATTTATAGGATCTGCGTTAGTCTTTAAAGCCCAAAGCTGCTCTATGACTCACCCTCCATAATGTTTTTGCTCTAGTCCAGAGATATTCGTATGCAAAGAGAAAGATTCAGATCTCTGCCCTGAAAAATAAGACGTGGGGGGGGGGGGCGGCTAATTATAATGGCGTCAATTGTACTACGCTAGTAAACTCGCCGTCAGCAGGCCCCCCTGGAGCCTGTTTTCCAAGGGTTTTATTCCACAATAAAATGTGCTCTGGTTTGCAGCTCTGCATATAAGACCTCCACTGGTATGAGCGAATGTTTTTTTTCCTACCAAATTATTAGAAATAAACAGCCCAACAGTGGAAAGGCAGAAAAAAAATTATAAGCAAGGAAAATAAATCTTGGAATGTTTGCATTTAGTGATGTTAATAGAGTCTGTGACTTAGCTGCCCAGCCCAACTAGCTACATGGAGCCAGCCTGGTATTTTTATTTTAATTTCAGTTTGTATTTTGCCAGTGTGAAATGGGGTCAAGGCAAGACAGCATGGAAAAAGACTTTGATGTCCCTCTGAAAAAATATTTTGTACTGTGACTTCATGGTATTTAGTGTCCTTCTCCCCCTCCTGTCCCCAGCCTCTTGCTTGATGAACTGCCTGTCAGACCCATGACCATCACACACAATAAAATATAGCCATCATCAACAAACCTCTTTCCAACATCCCCCCCCCCACCACCACCACCAACTACGTCAGAATTGGAGGCAGAATGGCTTACGAAGTGAAGTGAAAATGCCGATTGAGATAATCAAACAAGATAAAGGAAAGCAGCCCTGTAAACTTTCTCCAAAGCGAAGCTACAAAAAAAAAAAGAGGCCCAAGTGCAAGAGGAGGGGTAGGGGTGGAGGTCCTATGGGTTGGGCTGCTGGCCAGCCCAGATAGCCTGGGTTACGAGGTGAAGGTTGCCAAAGGGTTGCAAAATAGAACAATGGAAGGGCCAGGTCAAGAAGAACGGTCAAGAGAGTGTTGGTCCGAGAATAAATTTAGACTTCCCTTGCCAGTGCTCCCCTGAGCGCTCTCATTCTGGCTTCCTGTGGGGAGGGGAAAGATGCGGATGGGCAGAGCCAGAAGGGTTGACTGCAGACCTACACCAAGTGGGTCAGAGGAATGTGACTTGGCCAAGAAAGGTTGGGAAGCAGGTGAGGTGACCGAATACAAAACAATCCAGTTGGCTCCATCTGTCCTATTTGTATTTCGCTCTGACTGGGATGGAAAATCCCACTGGGCCTCTTCCTCAATTCATCTCACTCTCCCCTTCATGGAACGCCTCAAGGTAGATCCTTTCCAGTGATGGACTAAGCGCTGTGCCCATATCAGTGGGACAAAGAACATGGACACAGTCTACTTCAGCACATCATCTAGAAAATGAGGAGAGCAACAGAGAGGGGTTATGTCTGAATCTGGACATCAGGAGAGGCTCCAGGGAGGAGGTGAGGTTTCCGCAGGTCCCAAAGACTCTGTAGGGGTTTGACAGGCAGAGGAAAGGAGCAAGGATTGGCTGAAGGAAAAGGAAGAATGAATGGAAACGTCTAGAAGCAGGCTGTTGGCCTGTTCTGGAAGAGGCCAGGACACTGTGGATTCTTCATGGGAAGTGTGAGGAATGAACAGGCCCGGCTGGCACTATGGTTGGGGATGGACAAGATTGCAAAGTAACTGAGGATTCTTGACTTAAGTCTGCCACTATCGGGGCCTTCCTTGACCCTCAGAAGAGAATGGCAACCCCTGCCGAGGTTCTAGGCTTTGCCCCTTTGTCTCCCATTTGTAGCCCTTCTTTGTCTAGAGTACAATGTCCTACAGGCTTCCCTATGGGACACGAGTACCCAAGAGTTTCTGACACTAATAATCTAAATCCAGAACACAGTAGGTCTTCAAGGAAGAATATGGGGAGGACAAATGGGTTCTCAACATTTTTGTGGCAACAAGCTCAAGATCTATGGCAGGTGCCAAAAGGCTCGGAGCTAGAGATTGGTCTTCGGGTCTGAGGGTAGAGTGGGGAGGGCAATGTCAGACAGTGAGGGCTGGGTTTTGTTGGATGTGAATACCAAAGAATGAGGAGGGAGACTTCAGAGTCTGGGAGGGGGGGCTAGAGGGGAAAAGCAGTGGCAGTGCCCCAGATAGGGATGCCAGGGACCCAAATAGTTCAGAAAGGATCATGACAAGATGCTCACAGAGAAGGGGTGAGGGGATTTGACTTGAGTTTGCTACATTCAAAAGTGCTGTGCCTGCCCATGGGATCTGTTGTAGACATCTAGCCCAGAACTACACTCATTGAGCAGATAGTGCACACAGAAAGTCAAGGTCAGAGCAGGGAGGTGGCCTGTTCGGGAAGAGAAAACATCAGATGCTAAATTCGTGTGATCTCCTTTTGTGTGATCTCCATCTTTGTTATCTAGCTCAACAGAAATGTCTTAGGACTCACAGCAGGGCAACCAGCGCTCCCCTGACCTTGTTTCTAAAGCACCATAAATCGGGGGCTCACTGGAGATGTCAAAGTTACATTGGTAAATAGCTCCATCATTAGAAACCTTGAGCTTTGTGTCCCTTGTTGATGAATGGCCTGGACGGTGAACAGCCCGTCCTTCCATGGCTCCATGAGTTAGCTCTCTTTTGCGGTGACACCCACTGTCCAGCTCAAGAGCATCACATCAATCAAGGGGTTTCTGCTTGTAGGTTTTCTTGCTTGAGAGGATCCATGGGGGATGGAGCACAGGAGCCGATCCCCATAGCTTTAGAGAGGGCAAGGAAACAGAAGATGACTATCAGATGAGACAGGGAGAGGGACTGGGATAGAGATATGGGCAGAAGGCAGAAACTGTACAGGGAGAAGTTAGTCTCAATCAACTTGAGTCTGAGAGGGTAGTGAGGCTAAGTGTGGGCATCCTAAAGTGGGGGCAAAGCCCTACTTCAGGTGTAACAGGCAGTTAGTTGCCAGGCCTTCTACCTGGAGATCTAGCTAAGAAGAGCCTGATATTCTCAATGGGCAGGTGGGGAAGGAGTGAAGGTCTCGGGTAAGTCACCCCAAATATATTAGAAGGCAAGATAGAACTTCCTGTTCCACTGGGCTCTGGGATACCAGCTGTCTTCCAAACCTCCTCCCCAAGCACATCTCCATAAAATGGTCTTTCCCTTGGGGAGAATGCCTGAGTGATTTCGAGACCAGGGAGACCCATTTGGACTTGTGACATAAAGAACTGGAAGGTAATACATGGCTCAGGGACTTTGAGGCGCAGTCACAGCACACTTACGCAAGAAAAGCAAATGGGGGTTTCCTGGGACTGGGACTGGGGTTACTAGTGTGGGAAGAGCCCCAAGTTACCATGTCTAGCTTCTGTGGGGAGCCCAAGTGTCCAGGGTTCTTGGTTTGGTTTTTTGAGAAGGAAGGTACCATAACTGTTCTTCCTGATGGCATCTCACAGGCTCAAGCCAAGAAGCAGACTCCATCTGAGTGGGAGCAAGCACAATAACTCTTTAGAAAGCAGGTCATATACAGTACCAGAAGGACATCGAAAATGCCTTGCAAGCAGGCTGCCTCTATTCTTGAGCCTGGAGTTAATTTAGTTTGGCCAGAGAGGCAGGGAAGTGGGGGGTTGGGATGGCAGCTGAATGAGAAGGGAGAGCTGAGATGAGCTGGCATGCACACGGACGGATGGGCGCCGCAGCTGAAATCGCATCCAACGCTGGCCGCGTGAGCAGCATGCCGAAGGGGCTGTGCTCTCTGCCCCAGAAGCATGCACTGTTGACAAGGAGAAGCTGAAGACCACACGCTGGCTGGGGTTGATGCGGCTCCAAGTGTACCTCACATCCTAGGCTGCCGAAATGGGACAGAGAAGCACAGGCCACACCTGTGCGCTGCTTCCGCACCTTGCCAGCTGTGAGTGCACAAAACAGTTGTCAAGCTACTTGTGCCACAGGCCACATGCCCTGCAGATACCTCCTGTGGTGAACCTCAACCAGGACCATACAGGAAAGGAAATTCTGGGAATCACAATTGCGCCTAGGATTTGGGGCTCAGTGGTGGGGGTGGGGGGTGACACTTGTTAATGCCTACTATGTGTCAGTGACTCTGGCCTCATTGCTGCAGTCACTTGAATTGCCTTGTCAGTTACCTTCATTTTACCCACAAGGACACTGAAGTTCACAGGGGTTAAATGCTATCTTAAACCATGTAGATACGCAGAGAAAGACACACAGGTGGCCAATGACTGCAGGAGACACTTGGTGTCAGCAGCCATTAAAAAATAATGTAATCAAAACCACAGAAAAAAATAGCTTTTCTCATCCACTCTGTAATAAGAAGAAGAGGAAGAAGAAGATAATGATGATGTAAAAACAGATATTGCTAAGGATGCAAGGAAGTTCTCATCTCTACACACTGCTGGAGGCAATAGGAAGCGGTACCCTCCCTCCAGAAAACAACCCGTAGGTTTCTCAGAATGCCACTGGGAGGTCTATCGCAGAACCTGGCAGCTCTGTGTACAGGCACATACCCAAGAGAAAAGTAAGCTAGAGTCCGCACAAAACACCAAGCACAGACGCTCAGAGTGGCCTTATTCATAATAATCCCATAATAGAAATAACCCAAATGTCCAATCAGCTAATGGGTTAATTAAAAAGTGGTCCGTCCACCCAGCGTCATGTGATTCGACTGCTAGAATAAATGAAGCACTGATCCGTGTCAACACATAAGCACTGGGGACACTGTGTCATGTGGAAGAAGCCAGCCACAAATGACCACTGACTGCATGATCCAATTGACATGGAAATGTCTAGAAGAGGTAAATCCACGGAGACAGAAGGGTAGGTGGTTGCTTAGCGCTGGGAGGCAGCATATGAGTGAATGAGGGAGTATGGTGGTTAATACAGACCCTTACTGATAGGATCTAAAATCACCAAGGGACAAAGCTCTGTCAGTTTCTAGTGGGTAACTGAGGTGGGGAGACCTCACGATGGGCAGCGCATTTCACCGCCCAGGATCCCAGAGTGCGTAAAAGGGGGAACGAGAGCTGAGTTCAGTCCTCTCTGTTCCATGAGCGTGGAAGCAATATGACCATCTGTCTTTTTCTTCTGGCCACCACATGGATGGTACCATCAAGCTGAGCCAAAATAACCACCCTTTTAAGTTGCTCCTTGTTAGCTATCTCATCATAACAAGAAGGGAAGCTGATACAGCGCTTCTTTGCGGTGGCAAAAAAAAAAAAAAATACTGCACTAACTGTAGAGATGGTTGCACAGCCCTGTGAATGAACTGTAAACCTGGCACCTGTGCACAGTGCAAGAACAAATTTAACACTCTGTCTTGGCTTTCAAGAAAGCTATGTTTAAAAGCATCATAACCCAGAGACCAAAAATCATAACTCAGCAAGATTTTTCCAACTCCAAATACATGCCACCCCCTTCTGCCATACCGGACCCACAATGTCAAAAGACAGGAGACCCACCTGGGAGTGCTCAAGACTTAGAGATTGAGTGGAGATAGGTGGGGTTCAAGGTTTACAGGCTTATCCAGCTCCCCAGGTGAGTAGGAAAGAGGTAGAATGAGGCACAGGTAGAAAAACATGGCTGCTCTGTACAGCTCTTGGACATCTAGAGTCCCAAACTGGGCATTCATGAGATTAGAGGAAGTAGCAGCTTTGGAGCCCTAGTGGTCTCTTTAGGGCATCTTACACTCCTTCTCAAGTTATGTATAGAGCTTGGTTCTCAACCTCCCTAACGCCGCCCCCCCCTTTAACACAGTTCTTCATGTTATGATGACCCCCGCCCGACCTTACAATTATCTTCGTTGCGACTTCATAACTGTAATTTTGCTACTGTTATGAATTGCAATGTAAATACGTGTGTCAGATGGTCTTCCGCGACCCCGTGGAAGGATCATCCAACCTCCAAAGGGGCCAAGACCCACAAGTTGAGAAGGCCTTAAGAACGAGATGGTGGGGGTCGATTGCATCAGAGCTGCTGTGGTGGAAAGCGGGCTGGAGACCATCTGAGGGAGAGCGTGGCGGGTGAGGAGAAGAATGCTGACTTCTCAGGAGAGAGTAAACACTCCTACCGTCCACCTGCCGGGGGCTTCCGGGGCACCTTGCTTCATTGTCGAGTGTAATCCTTGAGAGAAAGAGTACACCGGTGAACCTGAGGTACCGCCGGCTCTCTAGGGCTCCTTTAATCTCAACAAGCCTGGAATTTGCCCGGCACTGGAGGTTAGGTTTCAGTCTTTTTCTGCTGTTCCATCTTTGTTCCCTTTACCTTCTCCTTGAAGTGGAAATGATTGATGCTTAAGTAACTTCGGCTGTTGAGTAATATTTATTCAGACTGCAGGAGAACAAGATAGGGCTTAAAACCGAGGGGGGAATTTTCCCTTTGAATGGCACAGGTTGAGCCTTTGAAAGTCAAGTGTATTCCCAGTTGCGCAGTATAATAAAGATGGAGGAGCCAGCCAGCAGGCGAAAGGGCTCCCGCAGATGATCAATGTACACGAGTTAAGTGGGGGCTCAAACAGTCTCATGAAGCCACCTGAGCGGAAGCCCCCGGCTATAAATATTGACTGAGTGCTGGATTGTTCTGAGAATATCTCGTGTCTTTGGCTGAGCCTTTCAAGCCAGGAACTGGAGGGCTTGGTAAACAAGCTTCTAAAGCCGACGAAAAGGCCCTCGGATTCTAAATTCTCTTCAGGCAACGCCAGACCTCCTTCCTCAGAGGGAAGTGAAAACCGTCCAGGACAATGAAGTAGCCTTGACACCAATGACGATGTGACTGTCCCCTCACGCATGTGTGTGATTGCCAGCTCAAGTTGCCTGTGTGCTAGTGGCCTAGGCCCAAGCCACAGATTTAGCATGGGACAGCATCATTGCCTCTCCGAGTCTGTGTGTTTGTACAAGCACACATGTGTTTGAGTGTGGGGGAGGTGAGGGGCAACTTGGATACCATCTGTCATCATCTACCCTTTATCCCCCCCCCTTTTGTTCTTTTGGAGGCAAGGTTTTTCATTGGTCCAGAGTTCACCAGTTAGGCTGGACTGGCCAACCAGTGAGCCCCTGAGATCCGCCTATATCTGCAGTCCCCACCCTAGGATTCTGTGTGCCACCATGCCCAGCTGTTTTAAGTGGGTTCTGGAACCACATTCAGATCCTCATGCTTGCAAGAGAAGCACGTCACTGAGCCATCTTCCCCCATCTGATCTTAAGATCTACAGTCTCCTGCCCAAGGCCAGAGTGGAGTAGTTCTCATCCCCTGCACTGTGCCAAGACACCCCAACAGTTGCTTGGGCGGTCGGTGAAACTGAAGGCTGAAGATGAGGTGCAGGAAGGAAGCAGGGAGAGTTGGGGTTTCCTGATATCTTGGCTGCTGTGCTGTCACCAAGCATTTGTCTTGGGGAGAGGTGGCCCGCTCCTCTGATGGAGCGTGCAGTGTGGAAGGAAGACATGGAATCTTCATGTGCGCCCCAACTGTTCCTTCACCTGTGTCTCTTTTCCTGGCCCGTGGGGGAGGACAAGGTCACCGACCCCCTGCCATTTATTCTTACTGGGCTCTGGCCAGCTGTGGCTTGTCCCTGGTGCAGAAGAGAGGGGGGAAGGGAAGGTGGAAAAACTTGTTCAGTGCTTCCATATGAAGAGTTGAGCACTTAGTGCTCTAGGCAGCGCTGAGTGCAGGACTTGGGGCCCATGATTATGAGATGCACTTTGCAGAACAACTTCTATCATGTACAGTTCCCTCCACTATACCCGTCTTCCTTTCTATGTCCTTAATAAAATGATCCTTGGGGGAAAAAAATCCCAACCATTTCCTTAGAGCTAAGCAACAAGGCATTTTCTCTTTCCTTGGGCAGGCGGCAACAGCAGAAGAGACAAGACATTTGTTAGGAGATCAAAGCAAGATAAGAGGTAATCATGTTTTTCCCCAAACCATCAGCTCCTGGTGGCTCATCCCCCAACAGCCCTTAGCCAGGTTTTCTCAATAGAGAGGCATAGCTCACATAGTCTGCAGTCTGCGCTAACTCGTGGACATTTCCTAAGGTCGTCGGCTGAGCCCATCGACGGCTTTTAGTAGACAGAAACAGTTGTGCAACCATTTCTGCTAACTTCAAACACTTTCATCGCCCTCAGAGGAAGTCCCTGCCCGTGAGCCCTTGCTCCACAGCCTCTCCACTTTCTAGCCTCCATTCATCTACCCCCTGTCTCTCTGGGCTGACACATTTGAGGCGTTCAATACAACTAGAACCGTGCAGTATGAGCCGTTCTTGACTGCATTCTTGCGCTCATATTTTCAAGGTTCCTTCATGGTGTAACAGTATCAATACATCACTTATAGTACTTAATGTTGGAATGCTAATCCATTCATCAGTTGATCGACACCTATGCCTTTTCTACTTTAGGGATGATTATAAATGTTACTATCGTTAATACCTGTGTACAGCTTTCTGAGTTTTTTTTTTTTAATTCTAGAATTTTCACTCTTCTCCTTAAAGCATACAAGTTCAGAGCATACAAGATGTAAAAATGTGGGGCGGTGGTGGCGCACGCCTTTAATCCCAGCACTCAGAAGGCAGGGGCGGGTGAATCCCTCTGAGTTCAAGGCCAGCATGGTCTACAAGAGCTAGCTCCAGGACAGCTAGAACTGTTACACAGGGAAACCCTGCCTCAAAAAGGGGGGGGGGCTAGAGAGATGGCTCAGAGGTTAAGAGCACTGGCTGCTCTTCCAGAGGTCCTGAGTTCAATTCTCAGCAACCACAAGGTGGCTCACAACCATCTGTAATGAAGTCTGGTGCCCTCTTCTGGCATGGAGGTGTACATGCAGTAGGAACATTATATACATAATAAATCTTTTTTTAAAAAGAGAAAAAATGTGCATCTCAAAGTTTCATCTAATAGAAAGGTCTGACAAGAGCTGCAGAGATACGACCCAGTCAGGAAGACAATTGCTGTGTGAGCGTGCGGACCTGAGTTTGATCCCCAGCACCCACATAGGCAGAAGGGTGAGGCGGCATACACGAGTAATCCTCGAGCTGGGGAAGTAGAGGCAGGCCGATCCCTGGGCCTCACTAGCCAACTTGTCCAGCTTAATCCACAAGCCACAGATCCCAGTGAAAGACTGACTCTGTTTTAAGGGTGTGGCCAGTGAGATGGCTCAGCAGGTGAAGACGTTTTCTGCTAAGCCTGAGAACCTGAGTCCAGCCCCACCCCACCCCCAGGATTCTCATGGTATAAGGAGAAAACCAGCTTCTGCAAGCTGCCCTCCAACCTCCATGTACTCACCACGGCAGGCACGCACTCATACACATATGCACCTCTTACTACGAATAAACAAATTCGATAAAGTAAAGAAGGCATCCTTTCCAAGAAGTTGCTGTTTTCTTTAAAAGGATGAGAGCGAGAAGTCGGAGAGAATACTCAGGGGTTAAGAGCATGTACTGTTCTTGTAGAGGACTCAAGTTTAGTTCCTAGCACCCACATCAGGAAGCTTGCAATTGCCCATAGTTCCAGCCCCAGGGAGATCCAATGCCTCCTGACCCCATACAGACACATATACAAGCATATTGAAAATAAAATAATAATTTGAAAAAGATTCCACATCTTGCAGGGTCCTATCTGGAACCCTGTCTCCATCTGGGGGGAAAGAAACCGAAGTGCCCTGAGACGCCTACCAGTGATTTCTGTACTGGTCAGAACTTGCCAAGTTAAGGTGCAGTAACAAAAAAATCCCCAGTTTTATTTTCCTGTAACAAGAGTTTCAATTTTGTTCACATTAAAGTGACACATCCCTTTGTCCTTTCACTCTGAGACACGTGTCAAGGAATCACCTTGTGTTTTCCGCAGGGTGAGGGTGAGGTAAAAAACAAGAAGTGGAGCCAAATAGAATGACTCTCAGAACTGTCCAGACACAGCTTCTGCTATATCCATTCTCATCCATTGGCCTAAGCAAGTCACATGGCCAAATACAAACAGGACAAAGAAATATGCTTGTCATCCCGTCTCCGTGAATGGGGACGTGTGGAAGGAAATCAGTGAAAGCAGTAAGGCATTCAGCTCTAGCTTGGAGACTCTTGAGCCTTGAGTACAGTGGGGCCTCTTCTGTTTCATAATCCTCCAGACACTACAGCTACTCTGCAAGGCCCTGGTGAGGAGAAATGAGTACACTTAAGGCCTCGTGGAGTTGAGAAGGAAAGACCAAGATTATCGACCAAAGAACATTAATGGTGGTAGCATTAAGACAATTGTACAGAGGAGAAAAAGCTGCTCCTTATTAGGGTACGTGAAGGAAATGATCTATTCAAGGACATTGGAGAATCCCAAGCGTCATGGGCACCAAGGTAGAGAGACCTGAATGTGCCCGTCTTCCTTCCTGGAGCCGCTACAATGGCTGACTGATTCTACGTGAGTTCTTATGCAGTTGTCCAACGTAAGCATATGAGATAACCACCTTTGTAGGGGCAGGAGTCAGTCATATGCAGCTTCATGGAGGGAGGGGAGAAGTCAGTGACTACAAGAGACGGTGTTAGATGCAGGGTGACAAGGAGGCACAGGATACACCTCTGCTGTCCAGGACCTGCCAGTCTCCAGCTAGGTCACCGTGTTCTCAGCTGTCAAGCGGGTGCAGCGCTGCTCAGTGGCTCTCATGACTCTTGTTAGGGTGTGGTGGATGAGGAAATGCCTTCCAAGGATGTCTCCATGGAATGCTCACAAGCTGTGACTGTGACCTGCCGTAGCACGAGGGACTCCGCAGATGGGATTAAGGGTCTTATCCTGGAAAGATATGATGATGTGCACCACGTAATCACAGGAACTTCAGAAGAAGACACGGGACAGATGCAGGGGTCAGAGTGAGAGGAAGGGACTGTGACCGAGGGAGGAGGCAGCCTCCCAAATACTGGAGAAGAAAAGGGGATAGACACCCCGAGAACATAAACGTGCTGACTCCCCTGCCCTCTCTCCCACCCAGAAGCAATGCAGACCTGGCTACGATTTGACGTCAACACTTGTGACCTCCAGAACCATCAGACAGTAAACTATTGCTATCTTGAATACATGACGCTTGCTGGGATTTGTATTACATCAGCACCAGAAACCTAATACACGGCTTGACATGAAGGTCGGGTCAGGGCAGGACGCTAGAGAAAGGCAGTGTGCTGCTGGTAGAAATGAAACATTGACCAGGTTCGGAGGCCAGTGGGGCAGGCAGGTGTGTCTGAGCACAGCCCACGAAGTCTACGGATGCACCTCCCTGGATCCACCCTAGGCCCTCAAAGGTCAGTGAATTCCATAGTCGGTTGCTGAGAGTCACTGCTCTAGCCTGCGGTCAGTACTGGTCCTCAACACAGGATAAAAGCTACACTCTTCCCACCTCCTCCATCTCTAAGCTTCTGGCTGTGTCTGGCTGTTCTCGAGCCTGGAATCACACGAAACTCACCTAGCAAGCCTTTAACAATGTTTTCCCATGAGTGGCCCCATCCCTAAAGAGCCAGCTTGACTGCAGTGTATCCTGGGTTCTAGACTCTTTCAGCGCCTGCCAGGAGCTTTCAAATATCCCAGTAGCTTTTCGGGGTGGGGTACACTGGCACGAGAGCCCCAGGGCCACACTGATCTGTGAGAGAGGTCTCTCCTCACCCACAGCTCTGCCGGTGTCTCCTTTCTTTCAGCCTCAGAGCCTGCCTGGCGTCAGCCTTGCTCACTCAGCCAGGTCCTCCCAGACAGGCAGCCTCAGCGATCAATTTTGATTCAAATTCTTCTTTTTTCTTTTTATTATTCTCAAGGCCATGAATGTGAGGCAAAGTTATCCTTACGTTGTGACATGCACATGGCTAAGAGTGGGGAGAGCTCTTCTCTATATCCTCATTCTGGGGACACTGTACCCACGGCAGCAGGCTGGGGCTGCCCCTCCCCTACACATGCAGATGCTGGCACACCTACCACGGTAGCATTGGGTATTCTTTGCCTCTGTGGATACTCTTCTAACCAAATCCAAGGCCAGTGACTTTGCTCTGCCAAACCCTTTGTGGGACCGCTCCTTCCCGGGACCGAGTGAAAAGCAAATCCCGATAATCTCAGGTAATGTAGGTGTGGGCAGGTACAGGCGTGTGAGTCTCCAGTGTGGGCCACTTCCTCGGAGGCACCCACACAGCTTGCCACAGCATGAATCGCTCACCTGCACTCTGGACTGTCCCGTTTCTCACCTGCTGCCGTCTGCCAGAGAGCCGCTGAGGCTGGCTGGCCTTCTGCCAGGAGGAACGTTAAGACAACCCAAGCCGAAGGCTTACTCAGAACCTAGAGTGGATTGGTTTGACTCCTCTGGGATCCTCCCAGGCCTGAGCCTGAGAACAATAGGGTGCCCCCTCAGGCAAGGATACCCTGGCAGTGGTCCCTCAGTCCAGGGAACCCCATGACTTGACATCCTCCATGGCTCCTGCTCCAGTGGCCTGGGCACGGGGCCTGTGACCACAGTTGTGCTAAGTAGCTTTGTGCTGATAGTGTCGCCAGGCCTTGAACTGTGTCTTGAAGAACAAGGCCTGTGGGTTTCCAGCTGGCCCCAGGTCTTTATGAGAATAGGTCTGGCTTCTGGACAGAACAACCACAGAGGCTCTCTGGGCCAAGGTCACACCCCTTGGGCTGTGACTGGGAAGTGGGGATGACATTGCAGAAAAGCCATCATCAGAGAAGGCTCCCTTCTGGTCATTTCCCACGCTAGCCAGAAACCGCAAACTCCACTTGCAGGCTTGCCCTGTGGCTCCCAGGTTTAACAAGGCAGTCTCTCCTCTTCTCAGGGTGGCCTTCAGGGTCACAATCCAGCTCTGAGCTCCTGTCCCCATCTCAGTCCCTGCCTCCTCTTCCAGGCAGGACCCAGGGAGCGCTGCATCGTTACAGAGACCCAGCTGGGCAATGAGCCCCTATTCCATCTACTATCTTTAGCTAGAATCAATGGCAGTGTTTCTTGGGGGAGGGGTGGGTCTATGTTAAATGCTTTGTTGCCCTTGGATATCTATTTTTTGGTAAGCCCAGTCCTTGTTCTATCAAATGGGTTAAAATACATTTCAGGATTAATAAAGAGGCTCAGCAGGTAAAAGCATCTGCTGCCAAGTCAGATACCCCAAGTTCAATCCCTGGGACCCACAGAGTGGAAGGAAAGAACTGAATCCCACAAACTGTCCTCTGACCTTCAACATGCAGGATAAGGCATGTTCATAATACATGTGTGTGCACACACACTAAATAAGTAATTAAAAAAATTTGAATACATTCCAGCCAATATGGAAACACTCATTTTCCTTAGCTGGCCTCAAACTTCCCCTGCAGCCAAAGATGACCTTGAACTCCTGCTCCTCTTGCTTACACCCCCCCCACCCTGCTACCCCTGCAAATGCTGGGATCATAGCCATACAGCACCACACCTGACTCTGTACTTCAATAACACGGATGAAGAAGTATGTGGATTGACCCTGGGGCAGAATACTGTGGTTTTAAAGACACTGAATTCAACATGAATTCCTCGCCGTTAGGGGTTCTCACTACTTGTCTCCAAGCTGACTGTGAAGGAGCAGGGTCCTCGCGGGGAGGAAGCTCTTCTACTTGCTCCTAGTATGGCCTTGGTTAAGTCAGGGGTGTGACCAGCTTATGACCTCTCTTTTCAGCTTCCTCCCATTTTCCTCCTTTTCAGGTGAGAAGGGAGTAGGTTCACTTGCAGGTAGGGCAATAGACTTTAAGCCAGACATTCTCTGACCAGCCCACCCTTTAAGCCACCAGGAAGTCACGAGGTCCCAGAAGTCAACTCAGGGATTTGTTCCTTTCCTAGAGAGGGGCCCTGGGTGCAATTGTGTAATGTTGCCTCTAATATTGCACAAGTCTAAAGCCCTTTCTAGGGCCCCATAGGCGCCCTTATCTCTCTGCATAATCCTCCTGTCTACTGCTACTGGCTATGGATGAGACACTCCGGTCCAGGTGCTTTCCACGCTGCCCCTCCCCCATCCTGCCGAGCACCCCTGGAAGTGCACCTGCAGCCCGCAGCCACAGCCTTCTGGTGGGGGCTGTCCAGCAGGTGCTGCAGCCTCCAGCACCTACCAGGGCTCCCCAGCATTCCTGGGCACCTCATCTCCCTGCTAGCCCAGACAGGCAGCTCCCTCAGCCGGCCCCGTGTGAGCCGAAGCAAGGAGAGCAAGCCCAAGCCTCTCCTCCTGGGCTGGGCTTATGTGCAGCCTCGTGTGACAGCCAGGAGAAAAAAAAATGCACAGCATGTTGACAAGTACAACTGGCTGCTGCTCTGGATTCTTTGGCTGCCGGGCCCCTCGTGCCCAGTGAGCATGAGGCGGAGGCACTGAGACAGGGCTAGGAGACTGTCTAATTAAGCTGTAAGAGTCCCAGAGCTCCAGCTGGGTTCTAACAGTGCTCTCTGATCCCAGCATCACCTTCAGCGCAAGGGGAGGAGACAACTGAGAACTTGATCAGGGCTTCCTCAGTGAAGCTCCACAGAACTCACACGAGCACCGTGTTGGAGCATCAGCCTCCTTGAATTGTGCTTCATTCTGCCCTGTGCTTCTAGGAGCTCCAATGTCCTCCAGCCCAAAGGAAGCTGAAGGGACACCCTGCCAAGTGTGATCTGGGGAGGTCATCCTTCCTCTGTCCATAGAGATGCTTTCCACTCTAGCCAAACTCACAGATGCTGCAATGCAGTGGTACTCCGGTCCCCTTTCTCTTCTTGAGTGTCGAAACATCCCAAGCATGGGCTTTGTTGTCAAAGGCTGTGGAAAGGGCTATGCTCTGATGTCCAACCTGGGACCTAAATGCGGTGTCCTGACCTGCATTTGTAGTGAGTGTGTGTGTGTGTGTGTGTGTGTGTGTGTGTGTGTGTGTGTGTAGGTGCATGACTATGTACAGGTGTGTGTATGTAGTGTGTGTGTCTGTGGAGGCCAGAGGACAACCCCAGCTGTGGCTCGTCAGAAACCATCCTGTTTTGTGAGGTAGGTACTCTCATTTTTCCCTGGAACCCACCAATTTGGCTAGGCTGGCTGGCAAGTGAACCCCAGGGATCCACTATCTGGAGCTGAAATTACAAGTGTGTACCTCCATGTTCAACTGCTTTTTCAAGCATAGGAATTGGGCATGGAACACGTGAACCATCTTCCAGTCCCACAACCTGCACTCTTTTAACCCAACAGATCTTAACTTTCAGATCCAACTTTCTGATTCATAGGCTTGAAAGGCTCAATGATGAAGCCGGTCACAAAGACAGGTTTGGCCCAGTGACCCCAGTGACCCCGGCATCCACAGCCTGTGCCTTCCACAGCAGGAAATCCAGTTTTCAAAAAGTCACACAGCACAGAAGAAAAAAGCCAAGCAGTCGAAGACCTGTCAAACCTCATGCTGTAGAGGCTGAGACCAGGGGCTGACACTGTTGGGAAAGGAGTGGAGCTCGAACTCGACTCCCATGTGCACCCTGGGTCATTGTTTTTCAGTTTGTTTTTAACTATTGGAAAACAGAGGTTGAGCACAGAACACTGCACTGCCCTGGAGCAAAATTACAAGCAGTGTGTCTCCCGCTTGTGAGCCGACATCTGCTAAGTTCATCCCACACAACCCTGGGCTCTGCTGACCACAGACCAGGCTCTGGGCAAACAAAGTCCATGCTCTCCCAGAGACCACACTCTCCAGACAGCCACATTGCCAAAGAGCAGCCAGGCATTTTTTGCTTAGGCACTGAAGAAAACCAGATAATATTAGGCTCAACCAGGCTTAGACAGAGGCTTATTTCTTTTAAAAACAGAGAAGGAGACAGACAAAATTCCTGCCCTGATCTGTTAGCCGTGGCCTTGTGGCCAAATCCCAGGAATCCTGCCCTGGCTGGGAAGACCAAGACCTCAGCACTTCTGAGCAAGGGGGATTTGGGCCAGAGAGACTCCACCTCACATTCCTGGTCCCAGAATGGCAGCAAGATGTGTCAGAGGGAACTGGCCCTCCAGGGCATTCCGAGTCTATGGAAAGCAGTTAAGGACCTGAAGGGTTTTTTCTGTTTTTCTTATTACATAGTGTTTTACTAACTCAGTAGTTGGACTGGCAATATAGGGATACGACCTTGCAGAGTTTGATGCCAATGAGACACCCCAACTCAAAGAAAAGTGGATGGTGTTTAGGGAAGGACACAGGGGTTGTCCTGTGACTACACACACATACACACACACACATACGTACACACACACATACATACACACACACAAACACACACACATTAGACTAGTACCTGGCATACAGTCAGCATCCTGAAAATACTCATAAAAATAACTTTTCTCTAGTTATAAAAGGGGCTCTCACTAAAAACAAATTTTAAAAACAGTAACAAATAAAAGGGATGCTGCCGAATTCATCCGCCATTGTAATCTGTAGACATGGTACCTTATTAAAATACATCCAGGAGCTTTCTACCTATAAATCAAGTGTGTCTGTATCACATACTATAAATACGTTTTTTTTAATTCACAAGGAAGTACAACTTGTTCTAATTTGCATATAATCTTCATACACTCTCCCATACACTGTAAATTATCTCTCTATTGCTTAAAATGACTAATGTAGTATGCCTGCTAGGGAGATACCACAATGTATTCTTTAGAGAATAACAAGAAAATGATATGTGCATATGTTCAAGACAGATGCAAGGTTTTTAATAAAAACTTTTATGTGCACATAATATGTGTATGTCTATGTGTGAGCATGTTGGAATATGTGCTGCCGTTCATGTGTGGAGGAGAGAGGACAATCTCAGGTGCTAGTTGTCTTTCCACTTTATGTGAAACAATGTCTTTTTTTGTTGTTTTACATTTAGTGCATGCATGCGTGCGTGCTTGCATGTGTGTACGTGTGTACATATCACACAGTATACGTGTGGAGGTCAGAGGACAACTTGTGAAAGTCGGTTCTCTCCTTCCACCATGTGGGTCCCAGGGATCGAATCCAGGTCATGACACCGGGCTCCTAGCATCTTTACCCAGAGTCGTCTCGCCAGCCCAAGGGCTCCTTCATTGTTCACTGCAACCTATGCCAGGTTGGCCGGCTCAAGAGCTCGCAGGGATTCTTCTGTCTCCATACCCTGTCTTACTTTGGTAATACAAATGTGTATTAATTTACCCAGCTTCATGGGGGTCTAGGGATTCGAACACTCAGGTCCTCAGACTTGTGTGGGAAATCCTCTCCCCGCTGACACACCTCTCCAGCTCTCAAATACTTTTGATCTGGAGTAGCTGAATACACAAATGCAGGGCTAGTGGGAGGATAATATTTTCATTTCACAACGTTTTGTATGAGTAAATACTCATCAGTTCATCCTTCTGGTGGTTTCATCACGCTATTAAGTAGCTCCTCGGTGTGTGTTCTTCTGTGCAATTATTAACTCACTTAGGTGCAAGTCCCCCTCCTCCCCTCCAGAAAGGAGGGACAGATGAGGTCTCTTCTGGGTTCCCGAATACCTATGTGGTTGATCCTCGCTGTTCGTGGCTTCCCCGTTGGGAATTCATTTACTCCCTATGATTAATTTGCAGCCTTAGCATCAAGACTTCTTCATGTTTAACAGCACTGAAGTCCAAAGCGAGGAGCACTCTGGGCTACCAATGCATACACAGCCACAGCGGGAGGTGACACGGGACTGGTGGTGACTCTTGCTGCAGTTTCCATACTGTCCATGGGAATCCTTCCACCGTCTAGCTAGCGGTAGACTTCCTCTGGCAAACCCACTGTTGAGAATGCCTGCCTACACCCCCAACCCTTCCCACACTGCTGAAGGGCTTTCTCACGTTCCTAGGCGTGACAAGGCTCTGATGTGACTGACAGAGAAACCACCTGTAGATGAGCTTTGTTCTGACACATGTGACAGTACCGCTGGCCTTGAATTCAGCCTCAGTGGGACAGTCCATAGTAAATAAGGTGCCTTGCAACAGAGGTGTGTATAAGCAAGCCTGCGTACCCATCAGTGGGCAAAAGTGTATACATCAGGGATGTATACAGACTGTGTGCCTCGCTGTCCTGTGTATTCATCAGCCGAGAGCAGAGGCGCACAGGAACCTCTGGCCACACTTCTGCTAGGAGCACCGGCCCTAGCTAACAGCTCTCCATTCTATATAACTGCACCGTCATGGGAGCTGCCCCCAGGGTCAAGATCATCTCTTCCTTGCTCCAAGTTCGGGTCAGGGATATGGACAGAGAATGAGCCCTTTGCTTTCTCTCTTCTTAACTCACCCAAAGTCACTCCCCAGAACCGTGGTTCTCTGCCAGCCTGCTAGCGTTCAAAGCCCTGGAACAACTGTGCTTTACCGCCCCACCTCTCAATATAGGACTGGCCTTCTTCGGGGAGATTTCCTGGCTTCCTTCATTTGCTGCTTATCGAAGTGTTATGGTTTGATACTGGTTTTCAGAGTAGAGCCACTGAGTAAATAATTACAAAATGTAGCCGACAAAAACCTCGTTTCTTTCATCTGTCCTTGTTCTGAGCTTACAAGTGGGTACACTCTCGTGCCAATGGTTGCAGACTCACCTCAGGATATGCATAAAATGTCTGCTGAGCTCACGGACACTCTTTGCATGCTCACGATGCTGAAATAACCAATAAACCCCAGAATAAACAATAATTACAAATATCGAGTACCTATTGTGTCCAAAGGAAATACCATTCATTGACCATCAAGAGTCGATTTAGACCTAGATGTCTATTTTCCCTAAAGCAGAAAAAAAGAGAAGATGCCTTCCTCCAGAGAGGCAGCATCGCACAGCTAAGCCACACGAAGGACATCCTGCAAAGATGGGACACCCAGCGTGTCCCTGTGAAAACACTGCCCATGGCTGAGTAGACCTCCTTAAGGATCAGGCCTGGCAGGGCTAACTTCAGTAACCTCAGGGCCTCCATATAGCAAAGGCTTATTCTATGCCCATTGTAAGTCCCCCTAGGCAGCCTTGTCTCTTACTGGAAAAAAAATGCAGGGTAATGCCAACTCCTGCATCTTAGAACTGAATTCTCTGGAATGTATGGCTCCCATAATTACCATGCAAGGGAGAGAGAACACTTGGATATCCCACCCCACCCTAGCCTGGAGTTACACCTCAACCTGGAAGTTAGACACATCACTTCCCCTCTCCCCAGATTGTTGTCAGACCTAGTCAAAATGGCCCCACGTATCTTCCAAGAGCCCAGGAAATACAGGCATATCAAACGTGATATGGGTAAACAGTAAGCATCTCCTCAATTACATGTCAGCATCCGTATGTGCACAGAGGTTCCTCCACTGTGTTCCTCCTGAAAAATACTCAGTTTTGGGTGGGGACAACTGAATTTTGAGGATTCAATTAAGAAGACACAGATGTATTCAGACTGTGTGCCTCGCTGTCCTAGATAGGTTAGGATCTTCAGAAACAGTTGATGAATCTGGGCAAACCTTGGAGTTAAGAGGGTGATCAACGACCCAAAAGAAATAAGCCCACTGGTCCACCTGTGCTGACTTGAGGTCATGAGGTCACAAAGGGTCATGGCACTGTCCCTTGTAGTCCCCAGATACCCTTGCTGCTCCGTGAGTCCCACCAGCAGGACACAAAAAAACAGGTGCACTAACTTAAGAAGTCTGAGCAAGATAAGCACACAAGCACATATTAACAGAAAGACACACTTTCATTTAGACACCAAGTCCTCTGCTCCACTCAAAACACATTGGAATTTTGTTAAGCAATTTTGAAGAGATGGGTTGATTTTTTTTTAAATGGTGGGCTAAGGAGGCGCCATCTTCCTCAGCGTGTAACCACTTATACATTGATCTCGTTCAGGTAAAGAACCTCTCGCCCACGCTCATGCACGGTTCAACGGGTCACCCAAAAACAGAGGGGCAGAAGCGGACAATGGGAGGGGGGGAGCTTTGATCGAAGAGCAGCACTCACAAAGGAAGGAAGCTGCTGTCAGCGTTAACCCCCACCAGCAATGGATGAGAAAGGAGATTTTGCAAAGATCTAATGGGTGAACCGGATGCTCGTTTGTGCTTTCATTATGAGTTCAACGTGTCTCCGTGCGTGTGTTGAGACAGGGTCTTGCCGTGTAGCCCAGGCTGCCCTGGAACTCTCCATCCTCCCGGCTCAACCTCCCATAGGGGAGAGCATGCATGAATTCTACTACACCTGGCTTGGCTTTATTTTTCTAATTAACAGATTTAAATGATTTTGTTATCACTCACGCTTTTCCTTATTACTCTCCTGCCAGTTCTTTCCTGGTTTCGTAATAGCCTTTCACATAAAGATAATATTTAATAAAAAAAACTATTAGTGTACAAGTGTGGAGGAGGAGTGCACCCCATTGTGTGGGGGAGGGGTGCAGAGGACAACTTTGTGCAGTCATTTCTCCCTCCCAAACTCAGGTGGGCGGGCTTGCAAGGCAGGTACCTTTAACCGGCTGAGTCACCTTGCAGGCTCCCTTTAGAGGCATTTATCACGGACGCCTTCCTAGCATGACTGGTAACCTCAAAGTGTCAGTGTTTCTCCAGACAAACCCCGAAATCGTTTGCTATTAGTCCCATTTCTAAGCATTTCTGTCTGAAAAGGCCTTGCCTCAAGAGCCGAGGCTCACCTGACGTAAAATGTGGAATTTATTCCGATATCTGGGGAAAGCTGGGAATCACCTCTAGCTTTTCCCACATGGCCGGTCCTCACATCGCTTATTGTCCAATCTCCTTTTCTCCATGGATTCCCCCACACACTAGCTTCTTATCTCTGTCACCCCTGTCATCTCTGTGAGGACCTGCGTTTGAGACATTCGGTTCCATTGGCCCAGCTGTTCGTGGTTTCTTTTGGCACCAAAGCTTTAATGATACCATGTCTTTCTCTTTTCCCCCAGTGAGAGAATACTTTAAGCACACTCTCTCCAAATTTTCTGGGCTGGATCGAGCTACCAGAATTTTCTTAAAATGAACAGTCCAGGCTACTGCAGGCCTGCTCTGTACAGAATTCTTCTTGACCTGAGGCAGCTGGCTCGTCTTACCATGATAATAGGGTTACAGCCTGCAGCTGCGCCTTCCAGGAACCGTTCCTTTGATTTCTGCCCCTGCTCATCCTGGCCTTGGTGCTGTAAGAGGGAGAGGGCGACAAGAGCCGAGTAATGGAAGAAGTCTTATCTTGCAAGGCCACCTTGGTCCAAAATTAATTTGAGCAGTTATCCTTGTTTAAGACAGCGGACCCTCTGGTGCTGGCCTGAAAGTGCTGGCTCTCAATTAGTCATGCTCACTGTGGCCAGGTAGGGGAATTCCCGTACAAGCGGTTAAGTAGCTGCTCATTAAAGACCTGGCCGCCACCTAGAACGGGGTTCCACTCATCGCTTCCCGGGGTTCCACTCATTGCTTCCTGTACTCCTTCTGCAACACGAAGCTTCCATCCCCGGGCACCTTCTAGCTCTAAGGCAGGTTTCAGGCAGCTCCATCAGAATCCCGAGGCCAAACTCCTCGAAGCCTGCCTTTGTCTCCCTTCCAAGCACGTTTGTCAGAGCTCTTCAATCGCGCCACATAGACGCCTCTGCGTTCGCTGAGCTTTCTCGCTTGGCGAAACAGTCCTTTCAAGACAGGGATAAAAGGGTCCCCAAAGCATGAAGCAGATTAAAAGCGATGTCTGTACAAGACAAGAAGAAAGTTGGGGATTTCTTTTCTCCCTTCCTCTCATTAGTTTAACTTCCACTGATTGAACATGGGCTACACCTCCCCCTGGAAACTGGAGAGTTGGATTTGGAACGCTGTTGCCGGGTGAACATTCTGCTGAGTCTACGAGGCTTTGCGAACATGGCTGCTGATGAGCGGGACTGATTTCACCTAAGTGAGAGGAATTACAAACTCTGGGACAGAATGAGCAATTCTAGAATGTTTCCAGTTGCCCTGAATCCAGCTTGCGTTGGTTCCCTCGATTCAAGGGTGGCTCAGAAAGTTTCCTCATGAAAGTACAGAAAATATTCCTCCACACAGTCTTCTTCTGATCTGAGACAAACGGGTAGCAACAAACTTCCTAGTCCAACCCTGGAAACTTCATGGTGATGGCAACTCTTGGTTCTTTCCTCTAGCAGAAAAAGAAGAAGAAGAAGAAGGAGAAGGAGAAGGAGAAGGAGAAGGAGAAGAAGAAGAAGAAGAAGAAGAAGAAGAAGAAGAAGAAGAAGAAGAAGAAGAAGAAGAAGAAGAAGAAGAAAAGAAACCAATTAAATCATGCCCCAGAGAACAGTGCCACCCCCAAATATCCTCCTCTTTTCTTCAAATAATAACAATAACCTCTGCGGTCTCTGTGGTTGCATTGGGCTTGTCTGTGTCTCTGGTGCAATTTGGGATAGCCCAGGAAAGACTACAGCACCTCCTTGGTCCTCATTAGAAATTCCAATTTTACAGCATTAATTGGCATTTTTCAAACACTAAGAGCCCAGCTTGAAGTCTACAAATAAAAACAGGTCCAGATGCTGCGCTTTCACAAGCAGGCATTTAACACTTCGTAAGCAGTTCATTAAACTGATAACACTTGAAACAGTAACACCGGCTCTTTCAGATTCCCTCAGCCTGCAACTGTCTCCAGACACCCAGGGAATTCTGCCTGGCTTGAGAACCTACCTTCATGGTGAGTGTCTCTTAATTACAGGCATCCTGCCCCCACATCCCCCGCCATCTCACAGAGGCCTGCCTGAGGCCTCCACACCCCAATGACCAGGGACCCTGGGACAAGTAAGCTAGAAAGCAGGTGCACCAGAGACATGATAGTGGGCCAGGACTTAGATGCAGGCTGGAGGAATGGGGGGAGGGGAGGGGCGGGACGGACATGAGACTGCCTCAGTGCGGTGTGCTCTGCAAGCAGCAAGCATGGAAAGCTGAGCAGTCCCAGTTTGAGGAGCCAGGATTTGCCTTACCAAGGGTCAGTTTGTCATTTTTAAGGGAATTAAGGGCGAATGCTCAACCGCGCTCCAAGTATTATGTCTGTCTGTCTGTCTCTCTCTGTCTGTCTCTCTGTCTCTCTCTGTCTCTCTCTCTCTGTCTCTCTCTCTCTGTCTCTCTCTCTGTCTCTCTCTCTGTCTCTGTCTCTGTCTCTCTCTCTGTCTCTCTCTCTCTCTCTCTCTCAAAACACGAAGATGGCATGGGCCCCTCCCTCTGCCATAATCCTCTGAGACCTGGAACGGAGACCCAACTAGAGCGGTAGGAGGAGGCTAGGGCGGGGCCGTTAAACTGCACGCTCTGGTCCCTCTACCGGAGAAACAGTACAAGGGTTGACCTGCATTTGGTCATTTGCATAGTGCCAGGCTGGGGACAGAAATGTGGGCGTTCACTCCACAACAATACTACGAACGAACGTTGTCCTTTCTGGGTGACAGTGAGGCTTGCATTACGGAAATCAATGCCACAGACAATGTCTGGCCGGGAGCATACGCGCTAACAAAAGTGTTCTTGCACTGGCTCCTGCAAACCTGTGGGCTGCCCGGAGCGTTTTTACCCACTTTTTTTTTGCAAATGACGTCATTAAGACATGGCTGAATCAGAACTTGAGCCTATCATCATCTGGAACACTAAGCTCCAGTCTGAAGAAATGAGAAGTGTGTTGATGTTGAATTCGCGTCTCATATGGAGCAATCCTGGGGCTTCACCCCAGCGCTCTCTAACCTCCAACCTGGCGATGATGGGTAACTGATGGGTAACCAGTGGATAACTGGCCAGCTGCTGCTGATTAACCACAATGGGGCCTGCAGTGAGGCCCGAGGCTGTGACCCCACTGGCCACAGAGATAGAAACTCAACCCTATCTCACGGGAGCCTGAAGCCGGAACCAGGTTCCCAGAGATGCAGCCCTGTCGGTTGGGCACTGCGAGGGTCTTCGACCGGGCGCACAGCGCCACCGCGTGTCCAGAACGGGCAGCGCAGTAGGGCCGCGCCTCCTATCTTCCCAGGGGACCAGGTGAGCCTGGGATCACCTAGACGTCCTGCAGAGAACGCCCCCAGTCTGTAGCACAAGGAGTTGGAAGCCGGAGTGGCTACATCAGTCAAGGAAATGGGCCACTTAAGTCTTGCTTAGCAGACAGTTTCCATCCGGCCCGGGCTCTTGGACTGGAGGGTTTTTCTCCACTGTGTACCTGGGTTCTCATCCAGAACCCAAGAGACAGTAAAAGGAGGGGAGAATCTGTGGCTTCTTTGAAGATGCATGATTTCCTGAGCCCGAACAAAGACAAACTAAGGCACTAGCCTCCGTTCATTTATTCAGTCAACAAAGTGTCCCGAGCACCTACTGTGTGGCAGGTCGGGAGGTAGGGGCGACGACAGAAAAGAGAACAAGGGATAACTTGCCATTAGAAGATTCCCTCGCCAAGCTGGCAAGCCCGGAGTTACTCAGAATGTTTGCAAAAAAGCATTTTAAAGACGGGAGAAATGCAAAGCACGCCCACGACACTCACTACAGTTTTCAAATGTTTCTAAATTGTGAAATAGTCATATATGTTCTTTTTTAGAATATGAGTTAACGAGAGCTGAAGCCGTGTCTGTTAACTACAGTCGTCTCAAAATAGTGATGAGTCCAGATGATGTTTTGAGATAAGTATCTCAAGTGTAATGTGGCAGGAAAGTAGCTGTGATTTCTGTTGGAGGAAAGAAAACATCTCGGGCGCTGCTAATACTCCAGGGCACCCTGCCTAGATTTGTAATTGAATCAAATGTTAAACTTCAGTTAGAGGTGAATGAAAATAATGATGTCGTGTTTTTCTGTTCAAGTTCACAGAGCCTCCTCCCTTTCTCTGTCTCTGCAGGCTTCCTTGGTTAAGGAGTCTGGTGGATCCAGGCATGGTGGTGGGGTCTTGAAAGTCCAATCATTTGGGAGGCCGATACAGGAGGTTAGAAATTCAGGAAATATAGTGACTCTGTCACAAAATGAAAGTACAGGGCTGGAGAGATGGCTCAGAGGTTAAGAGCACTGGCTACTCTTCTAGAGGTCCTGAGTTCAATTCCCAGCAACTACATGGTGGCTCACGACCTTCTGTGATGAGATCTGGTGCCCTCTTCTGGTATGCGGGCATACATGCAGGCAGAAAACTATACATAAATAAATCTTAAAAAAAAAAAAAAGAAAGAAAAGAAAGTACAAAGGAGCCCTGAGGGGTATCTCAGTGATAGAATGCAGACCTAATGCAAGAGGCCTTAGAGTCAAATTCCAGAACTGTGAAGGATGGGGGGGGGGGGAGAGAAAGGGAGGAAAAAGAGAGGAAGAAGAGGTGAATAAGGAGGAGAGGAGGGGAGGAAGAGAGCGGAGGATGAGGAGGAGCAAAAAGGAGCTAAGAGGAAGCCTTGACGCTGCCACTGCCTGGTGACTGAGCAGGCACGCACACAAGGTAGGGGTGGTGCCATGTGCTTGAGGGCCATCAAGCTAGACACTGGCAACAACTCCAACAGGCAGGGCTTGTGTTTCTGTATTTGACTTGGAGAAGTCCCTCCAGGGTGCCACATGGCCACCCCATTCAGCATAGGAGCCCTACAGTCTTGCTGCAAGCCTGAGTGCCTGAGTTAAAGGTGCCCACCAATCAGGGAAGTTTGGGTCAGCCTCACTGCCATCCAACTTGGGCCCTTACAGGCACCAGGTGGCAACTTAGCCACCCAGACTTTCCAGGGCTACTTCTGGGGAGACCCACTGAAGTCCAGAGCAATGTGCTGTGCCCTGTATCTCTGAGTTCTGAGTTCCCCACGTCTAGCCCTGCCAACGGGCCAGTGCCTAGCTCCTCGTGGGGACCAGGCTCCTTCTAGTATGGAGTCCCCTTACCTCCCTGGTCCTCTGACCAGCTTTCCTATCAGCTGTGGTCCCTACAGGTCAGAGGCTGGGGAAGGGCCCTCTTGTCTCCTCCCCAGAGGAGTACCAGCCACAGCGCCACAGCGCCACACCACCACACCACAGGCCACGCTGAGGAGGTTGGTGAGAGCAAGGAGCAATGAGAGGCAGCCTTTGTAGCCGGGCAGAAACCGGTGTGACAAGCTTGCAGGATGATGTCAGGGCTGGCACCAGTCAAGAACAACTCTGTTGACAAGAAGATTAATTAGACAAACGCCGTGCCCGTCAGCCTCTGCCGCCATCTCCCCCTCAGAGGTCAGCTCCACTCAGGCCCCAGCTTTTTTTTTTCTTCATCTTTTTAAAAGAAAACTTAATCTCCTAACAAGACAGCCTCAAAACAATTCATGGCGTGCCAGCAGAGCGTGTACATACAAGCAGGCTCGGCAGAGGTTCCGGGAACCCACCGGGGCCTCCCTCCTACCTGTCCAGACAGATGCCGCACCAGGAAGAATGCTCGGCTCCTCATGGGTCCTTCCACGTTAGAGCGATCGCTCCAGGTGGGATAGCTCTGGCCCTCTCGCTGCTTTTCCTAGGGGCTTCTCTTTTCACAGACAGGGGTGGGCAGCCCACCATGCCAGGTCCTGGAGTTTGGAGGCTTCCCTCGAGTGACCCCTTCCTCTCCATTGTCCTCTTTCTCCAAAAGCTCCCTGCCCCATTGTCCCACGGTAGGAAGAGAAAAATCAACAGTGGAGTGCGAGCGTGGCCTCTCACGATTTAATAAGCACTTGCTGGGCGTTTTACATCCCAACAGCCCTGGGAATAAACAGGGGACCTCAGCAGCTCAGGCCTTGGTGGGGCTTCTATGGGGGAAGGGGGGGACAGACAGGAGTAAACTAAATGCATAGTACAGTGGCCCAGTGGTGGTGGCGCACGCCTTTAATCCCAGCCCTCGGGAGGCAGAGGCAGGCGGATCTCTGTGAGTTCGAGGCCAGTCTGGTCTACAAAGCGAGTTCCAGGACGGCCAAGACTGGAAAATCCTGTCTCAAATAAATAAATAAATAAATAAATAAATAAATAAATAAATAAATAAATAAATAACAAAAACCTAAAAGTGCACTGAAGTTCACTTGTGTTTGTGGGAAAGGATCCAAGAAGGGATGTGGTAGAGGCAACCTGAAGGTGGCAGTCATTTTGGGAAGGATGACTCGGAAGAAGGAAGTGAGAGCGGAGTTGAGACCTGAGGAGGAATTCTGGTAAGCTGTCTGAGAGAGCTGTCTCAGAGCCACAGTATCACCAGGGACAGGAATGGAACGGTGCCAAGGAAGGAAGTGTTCTGTCCTTCGCAAGAATAAAAGAATATTTCTAAATTGTGTTTCCCACACATAGCATCACAACACTGGAAGTTATGCATGGGACAGGGGTTGCTAAAATGTAGATTCCTGCTTTACTGAGTCTAAAGGGTGGCACGGGACCTAGAAAATGCCATTTGAGCAGATCTCCTATCCCATAAGCACCCCCTTTGATAATGAGCTTCCTCTCATGCCCCATCTCCAAGCAGGAACGCTGGACCCCAAACCGCTGCTGTCTGACTGGAGAGAGGCCACAGTCAGCGCAGCTGGGTGACTGATGAGCAACTCTGCCCAACCTGTACCCCTTCTAGATGTCTACCAAGGCCCCAGGGGAACAGTCTCTGCTCATGGTATATGCCCTTGGTGAAAGAACAGAGACTCAGCCTGCAGGAGTCAGCTGGGGTCCCACACTCCCATGATCCAGGTCTGCCACGGGTATGTGTCCCGGCAGGACAACAGCACATGTGAACGGGAGTCCTTGGGGCCTGGAGGATCCTGCAAGGGTCACAGCTATCAATGCCAGACCACCGGATCTTAGGACGGGAGGAGTCAACAGAACTTTGGAGAGTTGTAGGGACTGTGCCGTTTCCTGGGGCCTTGACTGACTGTGGGGGACCTCCACACCAGGATGTGTCCTTACATCTGGAGCTCACCTGGGGCACCTACATAAGCTTAGGTCTGTGTGCCTCTTCCTGGGTCCCCTCAATACCCCACAGGTGACTGTTGGCCTACAGTAAGTGTGATGGTGGCGGCAGGCGGGAGGCTGCACAGAGCTGGAATAAGGTCACGGGGGAGGAAAATTATGGAAAGACATGAAAGGTTTGCTTTGGCTCACAGTCTGAGGGGATCCAGTCCTTCCTGGTGGGAAAGGCCTGGAGCAGAGTAAGGGGACGGGGGTGTCACATTGCCACAGCCAGGATACAGAGAGAGATGAACGCCGGTGCTCTGTGAGCCTTCTCTTCTTGACTCTGTCTGAGATGTCAGCCCATGTGACCCTGCCAGCCCCTTTCAGAATGGATCTTCCAACCTCAGCTAAACCTCCCTAGACCCACCCTCAGGGACATGCCCAAGGACTGCGCCTCGCAAGTGATTTCAAATCCAGTTAACTGCAAAGATTAACCACCACAGGGGTGCACAGAACTTGGGCAGTAGGGTCTAACAGGCACACACAGGAGGACACCATCCTTGTATCTCAGCAGAATGTCATGTATGGATTCCAGCGCCACTGAGACCAGCTATGGGGGAGGGGGTGGGGGGTGCAGGTGGCACCAGGGAAGCTGCATATTTTACCCATGTGACTCCAAAACTCAGAGGCAGGGAGCCCCTGACTCCAGGAGAGGTGCAGGAGCTTCGTGGTCACGGACTTCAGGGTGTGAAGACCAGATGACCTGCCTGGGAATGGCCTGCTGTTTAGTTCTGTAAAAGGCTCTTTTTCTAGCTGCCCATGGAGAGAAATCTGAATTCCTAAGACCCTATAGGAGTTCACTGTTGCCTTCCATAAACCCTGCAATTCTCCCATGCCCCCAAATTCCCACAGAAGGGAGTCCTGCCCCCAGGCACTGGCCCCCTTCACACTGACAGAAGAAGGGAACTTAGAAAGGGGTAGTATAAGTTCTCTACCCTGTCCAGAGCCTGCCACCAGCGTGTGCCCACAGGCCACATCCTCCCTCTCAGGGCCCTCATTAGGCAAAAAGGCTGTGCAGTGGATTTAAAACTAACTCCAAGAAGCAAGTCTCAGTGGAAGGCTACCCTAGTCACAGAAGAAAGAAAGTGCAGACTAGGGAATGCCATCCTGACTGCGTTGATAATGGTTCTGGAGTGTGGAGCCGCCTGGCTAGAGAGTTCAGTTGCCTTGAATTTTCTTTCTGGGAAGTGAGGCGCTAGTTAAACTCCCATGTCCTGATCTCTGCTGCCCTCTGCTGCCCATGGCTGGCTGGGACACACGCTGCATGCATCTGAGACAAAGCAGTGCTGAGATGGAGGACTAGCTGCTCACAAGGGGCCGGGGCTTCCTTCAGACACAGAATCAGCCCTACTCCTGCCTCCTCCTCAGCTAGGAGTTAGCATTTCCTTCGGAGACTTGACGTGTGCTGCACTGGAACTCTAACCCGGGAGAGGGTGGGACTCATGGGAAATGACTTGGCTTAATCTAACAAGCTGTGACTGGAACGTGTGGCGACGCTTTCTGGGTGCTCTGACACACAAAGGGCATGGGCGGAGAGTGGATTCCAGACAGCATGAGGACTCCCCCATGTTCTCCCTTTCCAGATGAGCCGCAGGCCTGTGAGGCGCTGACAGAGACTGGGGAGCTGGAAGCAGTCTCTTGCAACTGGAGTTAAACCATTGCGGGATGCTTTTATTAATAGACTTGATGCAGGTTTTAAGAGAGAGCTCAGCCAGTAAAAAGGTGTTTTCTGTGCAAACAAGAAGACTGAGTTATATTGGGAGCACACATGCGATGGAGGAGGAAGTAACAGTAGTTGTAGGAGTAGGAGCTGCAGGAATAATAGTTGTAGAAGTAGTTGGAGTGGTAGCTGTAGTGGTTGAGTAGTCCTAGGGGCAGGAACAGCACACCTAGAGGCTGAGCCCCAGTCAAAGAGAACAGACAGCCGTGGAGGTTGGAGGCAGGAAAGGGGCCACAGACAGACACTGACCTGTTGGCTCTAGAACTGGAAGCGCTTCTCGTGCCTGGTTTGGCCGGGTGATTGGCAGAGCCATTAACTAGATAGTAAAAAGGGATAGGCAAGGAAGGGCAGAGGCTGCACTCTGGTATCTACGTCTTTTCTCATCCCTTTGGGCTGTTCCAGGCCCTTAAGTGTCCTCTGTGGTCTAGACAATCCCAGGGAGGGACTTTTCTTAATAATAATATGGCTGATTTAAGAAGACAGTAGCAAATTCTTAAACTTTATTTTGGCATTTTTGTCACTATGAAAAAAAATTCCTGACATAAACAGGTTAAGGAAGAGTTTCTTCTGGCCCACAGGGTCCACAGTTAGCTAGGTCCATTGCTTAGGCAGGAGGTGAAGCAGACTATTAGGGCAGCGGAGACTATGGCAGGGGCTGCTCACCTCCTAGTGCTCAGGAAGCAGAGAAAGATATGGTCCTAGAGCCTTCCTCTTTCCCCTTTATTTCTACTGGTCCCCTGCCTGCATGATGGTGCTGCCTGCATTCAGGGCTCACCTTCCAGCCTTCATTAATCCTCTAGAAACACCAATAGACACATCCAGGAACACAGTTCACTAATCCCCAAGTGTCTCCGTCCAGTCAGCTGACATGAAGACTAGCCATCACAGATTGTGCATTTGTGAAGTCCCAAGGACCAGGATGGCATCACCTTGGAACTTGGACACTCAGGGCAGGAGGGAGACAAGGGTTCCTATGTGGGCGGAGCCTGACACAAGGGAAGCAAGGAGAATCGTGAGTGTGAACACTGGCTGGGCCAGAGCCAGCTGGAGCCCTGAAAGACAGCAACAGGCCTGGGGTGTGGCTCTTGCTGCCTGTTGGACTAGATGCATAAAAGGGGTTGACATCAACAGCAAAGACCAATTACTTTTTTTTTTTCAATGAGACAGTATTCCACTCAATGGCCTGGGTTGGACTGGAACTCACTCTATAGTCTAGGATGGCTTCAAATTCACAATAACCCTCCAGCCTCAGCCTTCCAAAGGAGTTGCTGGTATAAGCACCATGCTGGGCTTCAGAGAATCCACTCCACACTCTATGGACACTATGGTAGTAAGCACCTCAGAGTTATGTGTTAGCTCTGTGTTCTAAGATAAACCTGGCCCCAGGGCTCAGCACTGGGGGGTTAATGGTGACACAGAGAAGGGAAAGAGGTAAGGAGAGAGCCTGCCCTAAGGCTGAGCAGTCCAGTGCCGGGGCTACTTGAATCAGATGGGGCCAATATTTTCTGGAGGAGCAAGAGATACCTTTAAGCACTCACAGAGATGTGGACACCAAGAACAAGCAGAAAGCGGTGTTTTATTAGTTGTGTGGTGGCTAGCATTGATTGGCAGCTAGACAGGATCTAGAACCACTAGAAGAAAAATTTCTGGACATGTCTGTGAGGGCTAATTCAGATGGAAAGACCCAGACTATAAGCAACACCATTCCGTGGGGCGGAGGGGGAGGGCTTTGGAACTGAATAAAAATATATGAGCTAAGCCCTAGCATTCACCTCTGCTCCCGACGACTGCAAATGCAATGTGACCAGCTGCCTCAGGCTCCTGCTACTAAAACTCCCCACCGTGATGGACAGTATCCTCAAAACTCCCTTCCTCAAGTTGCTTTGATCAGGTATCCTGTGACAAAAACCAAGACAATCTGCTTGTAGGATTTTGCTTTTCATTCTGTGAGAAGATGCAGAGGTACGGCTCAAGTTGGGAAATGTCCAGCCTAGTCAGCAAGGGACAGGAAGAAAACTTGATGCCAGATAGCTGCCCTACCTCTTGTCCCTGAGACGGGTCTAAGTGTGATTCTGGATGTCTGCAGACCTCTTGCAAGGAAGAAGGCCTTCTCTAAACCACTGTGGCCTTTGACTACTGAGGCAGTCACCAGGGATACACCAGCCGTTGGTCATCGTCACAAGAAAACAAACAAAACCTTCATCTTGGCAACATATGAAGATAACTTGATGAAGGAATTACATAAACCCCAGAAAACTAAGCTGTAGCCCTCATGATTTTAGCTGAGCAAATAAAACCTGGTACAGATCAGGTGGCCAGGAGTAGAAGCCCACACGTGCCCAGAATGTACAGGGACAGCAAGTTGCCGAGTGTTAGCATGCTTTGCTTCTCTGTGTCTAGCAGCATAGGGATGCAAGATGAAGCCTGGTGTCTCTGCTTTCTGACTTTTATGATCACAGAAGGCACAAATTGTCCACGCAAGGCTGATCTTGGCTCGGAGATGTATTTTGTTTGGCTTGCACCGGATTCTTTTTAGTCAAGCCAGTATTTAAAAATCTGATATGGTGCATCGTTCTTTGAACTTCCAGCCCCCTTTGAAAGATCAAAAGATCTGACACCAGGGGTCTCCAATTTTTCTGTGCTGTCAGCTGGAGCAGAGTGGCTGGTGCCAACCTTCCTTCCAGAGCCCAGGAATCCTCCTTCACTCAGGAAGGGAGAGGAGCCACACTTTTGCCATGTCCCGCACACTGGGGCTGCTCTCCCTCTGCAAGCCCTTGATTTTCTCATTGACTCTAGAACCTTCGGGTAATCGTTGTCTATAAAAGGAACAGTTTGGATCCATTGGAACCTTGCGCTCACCTTAATCAGCAGCAGAAATCGAGTTCACTGTTCAGTGTGACAACAGAGGTACAAACCCCAGGCTTCAAAGAGAATGATCCTGCGGTGGAATAATCCTCCCAAACACTGTGTGACTCTATGCCACCATGATTGGTTTAATGAAGAAACGGACTGGCCAATAGCCGAACAGGATAAAGTTAGGCGGGAAAGCCCAACTGAGAATGATGGGATGAGGAAGGGCGGAGTCTAAGGAGTCACCAGCCAGACTGAGAACTAGTCGGACACACAAAACGGGATAGAGGTAAAAGCCACGAGCCTGGGGCAGCACACAGATTAATAAGAGGGGGTTAAGTTGTAAGAGCTAGTTAGTAGCAAGCCTGAGTTATTGGCTGAGTTTTTATAATTAATATTAAGACTCTGAGTGGTTATTTGTGAAGCGGCTGCTGGCACAGGAAAACTCCGCCTACAGATTCCAAGACAGAGAAGTCATGAATGTCACAGTCAGAACATGGCGGGATATTTGCATACAACTCCTCCGCTTCCTCCCACGGATTTTCTTTGCTTTGCTTTTTTTCTTTCTTTCCTTCCTTTCTTTCTTTTTCTTTTTTCTTTTTTGTGTGTGTATGTATATATATGCAGAGGCCAGAGGAATAGGTACATGTGCACATATATGTGCATGCACGCGGAGGCCAGAGGAATAGGTACATGTGTACATATATGCACATGCATGCAGAGGCCAGAGGAATAGGTACATGTGCACATATATGTGCATGCACGCGGAAGCCACAGGAATAGGTACACGTGCACACATATGTGCATGCATGCAGAGGCCAGAGGAATAGGTACATGTGCACATATATGTGCATGCACGCGGAGGCCACAGGAATAGGTACATGTGCACACATATGTGCATGCATGTGGAGGCCAGAGGTGGATGCTAGGTATCTTCTTCAAATGATCCCCAGCATGTCTTTCTTTGCACAGTGTTCTCACTGAACTTGGAGCTTACTCATTCAGCTTGACTGGCTGGCCAGCATGCTGGAGATCCTCTTGTCTCCAACTCTCCAGTGCTTGGATTGTAGGTGTGCCCTGCTGTGCACCTGCTTTTTTAAAAGCGTAGATACTCGTGCCCTAACTCAGGTGCTCATACTTGTCCCACAAATACTTTACACTGAGTCATTTCTGGATCCCACCCCTGAAGACTCTTAAATCCCCTCTACAGTCCTTACAATACCCAATACACTGTGAATGAAGTGCAAGCATCCACAGCCTGTGTTCCTGGACAAGGAAGTCAGTGCAGGCTCCCATGCTCGGTGCAGGCTCAGTCATCATGGGCCTGACTAAATCGGCACAAGCCAAGCAACAGCACGCCGTTGCTTTCCAGTATTTCCCTTCTGTGGTCAGTATCGCCAGATTCAGAATCAGCAGGTATGAGAACTGACGGTGCCCTCCTTCTATCCCGGGAGTCAGCCAAGCCACAGCAGCCACCAGCTAAGCTACAGGGACACCTGTATGCTTTGATTTCCACAGCCACTCTAGCCATTAGACGGATCTAGAAAGATAAAACTAACTGCTGGCCTCAACACCATTGTCTGTCTTCAAGTGTTCACTAGAGAAGTGTGGAAACCTCTGGTGTGCCTGTGGAAGCCTTGCTGTCTTTGCTCAGCTTGGAGGACGAGGCTCATTTGGCAGGTCCAAAGAGCACAGCACAGTCTCGGGTTGGCAGGTGAGCGCAGGGCCTCTGCTGTCTTGACTCCTGCAGCAGGAAGTGGTCAGGTGGTTTTTATTAGGTTTGAAAGTGATGACAGAGAGGCTGAACCCTGAAGCGGACCCTTCCAAAGGCAATAGAGAGCTAGCGGTGGTCCAAAGCTGCTTAGGAAATATTAGTGTAATATTACATCCCATGATGTAAGGAGTCTATTTGGGCTTAAGGCTCCAGAGGGAGAAGAGTCCACCACGGCAGGGGGCATAGCAGGAACGGTAGCAGAAGCAGGGAACTGGAAGGTCATATCTTCAAGGTCAAGCACGAAATGAAGTCCAAGTGGTCCCAGTGTTTCACATCTGAAAGCCAGGGGATGGATGCAGGCACTGACCAACACGGGTGGGTTTGAATGGATATTGGCAGCCTGGCAGATGTCCTCACGGAGGCTGAGAGGGGACATACATGGAAATGGTGTATTAACCAAAAGGGATAACAGGGGTAGGATACTCTAAGGGCCTTTTTGCTCTCTGTAAAATGGCCAAAGCACAAATTTACCTTACGGTGTGACAAGTCAAGGACAAATGGGGTAAACTTACAGATAATGGGGACAGAGGTAGAAAAGGATACTATAAACAACACAGTAAGGAGGGAATTTGGACAATAAAGATGCGAATCTAAAGGGATTGGAAAGGAGGGTGAAACAGAAGGCAAAGACTAAGTCACAGATCCAAACTGAACCATACATGGCACCAAAGCTTATAAAAGGCCTGAAGGGAAAACGGAGGGACCTAGCTAGATGGTAAGTAGAAGACACATCACCTCCATGAAGAAAAAGGAGAAGCATAAACAACATGAGCAAATGGGAGAGCAACTATTCCCCAGGCTAATTCAGCAGAGCAGGAAGTCAGTTGTGCCTAGGCCTGGGAATCTCAGCTCTGGATCAGTCTCAGGCTCTAGCTCATCACGGTCTGGGCGTGGCCTGCACTCAGCTCACAGAATCAGGATGAGGTGCCTGGGGAAAAGAGCCAAAGATGCTGCAGGGCTTGGAGCCCATCAACTTGTCCTTTACTGTGGTTTTGGTCAACAGTGTGCTCCTGGTCTAGAAGCAGGGAGGGCTTGGGGGTGTGAGGAGCTGGGGGCATAGGTGCCAGCTTTCAGAACTCAGAGGGAAAGTTGTTCCAAACAGTGAGAGCAACACGTGACTACTGCATACTCAGAACCACGGTGTTTCCGGCTGACCCCATCATGGACTAGGTGGGGGTGGGGGAGCATACGACAGCATCTAAGGGAGGACTGGCCTGGCCCTGAAAAACAGAAGCCTTTTATGCCTCTATAGAGTAAACTTATAAGGTTGGAGAGATGGCTCAGTGGTTAATTAAGAGCACTTGCTGTTCTCCCAGAGGACCTAGGTTCGATTCCCAGCACAGACATGGTGGTTCACAACCTTCTACATAGCGAGTCTGAAGACAACCTGGGATACAGGAGACCCTGCCTCAAAACAAAACAAACAAAAACCACTGGGCTTGCTGCTGGGGCTGATGCTGGCTGAGGAGGCTGCATCGTTCCACTGAGAGAGGACAGACAGGAGGAGCAGGCGATTTTCCTAACACTTAGGAGAAAAGGAAGGAAGAAACAACTTTACTGAGGAAGTCCAGACAATCACAGACAGAAGTGGGCAGAATGGGGAGGGGGTGCAAAAATAAAAACTATCCAATGGACCAAGAGTCTCAGCATATCTAATGTGTTGTGCTTTCTTTTTTTTGGGGGGGGGGGTGGGGCATCTGAATTTGCATGATAAAGGCACTGAGAGGGCCTTCTGGAAAGAAACTGACTAAATTCTACTTTGGCATTTCCTAACTTTATTTGGCCATGATACTTTTAGAATGTTTGCTAATACCTCCCAGGAAGTCACGATCCCAAGGAACACAGATTGGGATATACACATTGGCAAAAGGCATTCTTGGATCCAGAAGTTGGGAAAGCATAAAAGCGGAGACTGGATTCTTCTTAGCCACTGCTATGGCTCCAGAGGTTTTGACAAACTGGACCCTGGGGTATCTGGAACAGTCGGTTTCCATGAGTCTCTGGTCAGCAGAGGCAGCAGGAGAAACGCTGGCAGGAGCACAGTGGGGCTGCTGTGAACCACAGCGGAAAAGAAGGTGGAGAGTTGGGGGGCAGAGCCTGGTTCATCAAAGGGCCACCAGGAAGCCATTCTTTCCTTCTTAAAAAAGTATGGGTTGAAGCTTGATATATATAGAGTTCCAGGCCAGCCAGCCAGGAGACCCTGCTCCCACCCCCCACAAAAGGATGAGGCTGGGATTTCAGCTCCAGCTCAGTGGTAAACAGTTGGTATCCCATGTAAGAAGTCCTGAGTTCAAACCCCAGCACCTCAGAAACAACCAAGTTGGCCTCTCGGCGGCTTCCTCAGTTCTTTCTGCTCTCCCTCCCATCTGTCAGACAAATACAGACTACCAGAGGAGGGAGGAAGAAGGAGGGTGGGCATGTCTACAGAAGGCCTGAAGGGAGCAGCATCTAGGACTCTCTCCAGGTTTCGGTACAAGCTGATGCCACAGAGGTTCACCATGGGGTGAATGCCACACACGGGTTGCCATGTTTGTAGGGAGCACACAGGCAGGCCATCCACCACAGATGCTCATTCAGCGCGGCTCCTCTCCTGCAGCCTCTCTGCTGACAGACATCTCACTCCTCTGGGATGCTGAGCTCTGAATGGCAGCTTTCCAGGCCACCTATCTCATTGTCAAAAAAATGTGTCCTCCTGGGTAGCCCCAGGAGGCACATGCCTGTAGTCTCAGCCCTTAGGATGTTGAAAGAGATGAACTGCCCTGAGTTTGGAACCAGCCAGGAACATGCAGCAAAACTGTCTCAAATAAGACACACAGGGGCTGGAAAGATGGTTTGGAGTTAAGAGCATGTACTGCTATTGCAGAAGTCCAGAGTTCAGCTCACAGCACCTGCATCACGTGACTCAAAACCACCTGTGACTCCAACTGGCCAGGGGTTCCAACATCCCCTTCTGGCCACCTGCACACATATGTACACACATACAATTTTCTCTTAATAGTGTATTTGGGACAGTAATTCAGTGGTAGAGCCTTTATCTGACACACACAGGCTCTGGGCTCTAATCTGGCACCCTCTTCCAACAACAACAAAAAAAGTATGTCCTTGCTGGAGAAATCCCACTGACCATGACAAGGGCAAGCAGAGGCCTCCTCTCGCCCTCAGCCAGGAGAGAACAGAAGTGTTACAACTGGCCCTCTTCCACCAAGGATGAGCGCATTCGAAGACACTGAGGAATTCCAGGTAGCCACTGTGGGTCAATGGAGGCAGACTGGTTTTCAAGTGGACTCACGAAGGACCACCGGCATCAGAGCACTGACCTTACCTCACCATTCTGCAGCTAGACGTCTGAAGCTGGAGTGGACAGAACCTGGCTCCCTGATGAGGCTTCTGGGGAGGGGGCTTCCTCATTTCTCCCTGGATGCTTATGGGGTCCTTGGTGCTGCTTGGCTCGGGACAGCATACCACGAGTCCTGCTCTGTCACCGCACGGCCTCCAGTCACAATCTCCATGTTCTCGTCTCTCCTCATAAGGACACCATCCAATGGGATATGGTCATCTTTGTCGGTTAAGCTCTGGCTTGTGAGGCTAAGGTTGTCCACAGAATATGTATCTACCATGAGTCCCAAGTAGACCTATCCATGGAAGTTAGCCCTGGGCCTGAGAACCTCTGAGACCAGGATTTGAATGACTGGCAGCCACTGTGGCCCCACCCAAGAGGAAAATGGCCCAGGCTACCTCTTTGCCATCCTTCACAGACTTCATAATTGAAAACAGAGGCACTCGGCAGCAGCAGAGACAGAACTGAGGTTCCAAAACCCGTGACCAAGGAACAGAGCTGACCCTGAGGAGCAATACTGTGGTTTATAAACCAACAGGTAGTGTTTTCAGCTCTCCCTCAACATCTGGTACTCATCTAAAAGAAAAATAAGGACCAAGATAGAGCGAGGGCGTGTGGGGGTTTCTGCACAGGAGAACACCCAAACCACAGTGGTCTCAGTTGTTCCGCTTCGCAAATAGGTCTTGGAATGTCCAAACTGCCACACAAAGGTAGGAGAAATGTTTTGCAAGCCCTTCTTTCCCACCAGCAGTCCTCCATCCCGGCCTAGCTAGCTTCAGAGTGCATCCACTTGCCTCCTCCACAACTGACTCCCCAAAGGAGGGCACCAATTCAGGTCCCGTAAACCTGCTTTGGAGAATTAGCGAGAATGGAGATGGGGCTGGGTGTTGAGTGTACCAGGTCTTGCATTCCCTTTTGTCCATTACCAGTAGGGTGACTGGCCACTCCTGTTTGCAAAAGAATATTTGAATTTTAAGATTGGAAGCCTGGTGTCCCAAGAAACTCAACATGAGGATTTCAGGGCAGTGTGTCACCTGCCTCTCGTCACTCAACAGTGCTGTGTGTCGGGTAGCAGAGCAGGGCAGGCTTTGCCTCTCAGAGGCTGAGGTTAGGAGTCAGGCAGGATGCGTTCACATATGCTTATCCCCTTGCCTGTCCTGATATCCGGCCATGGCCCTGCACCCCATCTATTCTCTAGTTGCTTTAAGAGGGGCCCCTAGATCCTGGGCACATTCCTAGCAGGGTCCAGGTGCAATGTTACCTAGGAAACTAAGCCTGAAGATCAGGGCCGGACAAAGTGGATGCTACTCTGACATCTGCAGGGCTGTCTCAAACAAGAAGTATTGAGAATGTTCTGTGGGACTTCCTGGGGCAGATTCAGGACTGGCTAGACTCTTGGGAAAAATAAAATGTAGTTGATGTTTTGTTCTGACTATGAAGTGTGTTGGGAGATGTGGTTCCTTGTTGTGGCTCAGGTAGCAGGAAGGTTTGTTGAAGTAGTTTTTACTCTTTTGGCTTGAGGGACACACCACCAAGCTCCCAAATAAATCACACATGGAGGCTTATGCATTGTTATGAACACCCGGCCTTGGCTTGTCTTGTTTCTTGCCAGTTTTTCTTAAATTATCCCTACTATCTTTTACTTCTGGGCTTTTATCTTTCTTAATTCTGTATATCTTACTGTACTTCTTTCTCCATGGCTTACTGTGTAGCTGGGTGGAGGCTGGCCCCTAGTGCCCTCCTCTCCTTGTTTTCTTGCTCCTTCTTCCTCGGCTCTCCTCCTGTTTATTCCCTGCCTGCCAGCCTTGCCTATCCTTGCTATTGGCTGCTCAGCTCTTTATTAGACCAATCAGATGTTTTAGGCAGGCACAGTAACACAGCTTTACAGAGTTAAACAAATGCAGCATAAAAAAAAGTCACACACCTGAAAATAATATTTCCCAACGAAGGCTGTGTAACTTTTAGGAGGTAGACACTCATGGGAGGAAGTAGGTCACTGGGGAAGTCCTTGAAATTTTAGAACCGGGCCCTATTTCCTGTCTACACTGAGATTTCCTACATCAGCAGTGTGACTTCCTGCCTCATGCCTTTGTGCTCCTAAATGGTGAACTCAAACAAGCCCTCCCTCCCATAAGCTGTGTTAATCACGGTTTTGTCACAGAGATGAGACAAGAACATATATAGTGCTTGTTTAGAGATCCCAGGAAAGCAAGCTGTGGCTGGTTATTTTTCTCCTTGGGGGCTCACCACCCAAATAAATACATGAAGAATTATTCTTACTGACTGCCCAGCCTTAGCTTGCCTTATTTCTAGCCAACTTTTCTTAAATTATTTCATCTACCTTTGGCCTATGGGCTTTTACCTTTCTCTATTTCTGTATATCTTTTCTTTCCTTCTTATTCTGTGGCTGACCCCCGGCGACCTCCTCTCCATCTCCTTTTCTCATTCCTCCCTCTTCTCTCTGCTCTTATTTATTCTCTGGGCCGGCTATCCCTGACTATTCTTTCTCCTGCCTTGCTATTGGCTGTCCAGCTCTTTATCAGACCAATCAGGTATTTTAGACTGGCGCAGTGACACAGATTCACAGAGTTAAACAAATGCAACATAAAAGAATGCAACACATCTTTGCACCATTAAACAAATATTCCACAGCACAAACAAATATAACCTACCTTAAATAATATTCCACAACAGCAAGCATGAAATGGCAGACCACTTCCTTGTGTGGAAAGTGTGCACCTATTCCTGCATTCGTCAATGGTGCGCTGCTAAACTTAATAGCCCGGGCACAACATTTTCTGAGAACTGCACTGAGAATTTCTGAGATACACATAGAATACTGTGCACATCTGCTAAAAGGAGTGAAAAATAATGAGAAAGGGACAGTTACCAGTTGGGAGAAAAGGGAGCTTCTGCAATATGCTTATACATCTGTCAGTAGACTTTCTAGAATACTCTGCAGAGACAGAGCACACAGACCGAAGTCCAGTCAAACAGAGAGGCTCTGTTACTTTGTGTAAGAACTGGTCCTGATGCTGGCTGGTCTCAGGTGTGCCCCGGCTTTTCTGATGCCCCACTTTCAGCACTGTGTACAACAGAGAAAAGTGCACAGCCCTACCAGAGGCCTCTCGCCTGTCAGTTGAGAGTGTCCCAATTCAAAGTTCAGCCCTACTCCTCACAAACCCAATCACACCAAGTATGTGATGGAATCTGAGAGTCCTTAAAAGGGAAAGCACACAGGGTATGAATAACACCAGCTCCAGAAGGGCAGGACAGATGGCGGGGTCCATCTAGTTAGCCTTCTAGAATGTTCTAAAGACTCAGCTGCTATCCAGAGATCAGCTACCTAGTCTAGCCCACACACTAGCCTCTATCAGCTACTCTCCATTCCCTCCTGGGGGAAGATGAAAAAGTAACTCTCTTAACACAGAACTGTGACAGCAGGGCTATCGGAACCTGGTGAGGGGACACACATGCACTGCCCTCTGTTCTGGGGGGACAGCACCAGCTGGTACTCCTTCCTGTCCCATCCCCAGGCTAGGCCCTCCTTTATTGCAATCATCCCCTCATACACTGACCAATGCTTTCCTTGGGCTAGACCTTCTTCTGGGAGCTGAGGCCCCATGAAGGGACAAGGCAAAAGAAGCTCCACCTTCGTGGAACTTATGATCTTGTCAGGAAACCAGGCAACAAGAACATGGACTGAGTGAGGTCAGGGGTTCTAGAGACCATCTGAAGTGGGGTGCAGCTAAGAAACAAGTGACTCTGGAGAAGTTAGGGGGAGTGGAGCGACGTGAATGGCTGAGGGAGGGGCAGGGGCACACATAAAGGCTGTGAGGTGGGGCGAGGATGTTCAAGGCTCACACAGGAGAAGACGACCCATATGGAGGGAGCCCTGGAACCAGAAGAGATCCTGCAAAGCCCTCCTGTAGATGGGCCATGGCGCTAATGGCTTCGGGTTGATTGATTTCAGTGCAGTGGAGCTGCTAGGGAGGGAAGGACGTGAGGGCAGGCCTGGAAGGACACCCTCCATCTGCACCTGCACTGTCTTGGCGTAGACTTGGGGAATGGTTTCCATGTTCTAGGGGAGGCCCCTCCCTAAGCCTCCTCACCATCATTTCCCTTAGTCTTGGGGCCAGGCTCACCGGGTTCACACTGGCTCCACAGGCCTTCCATCTTGCCTGGAAGGCTCTGGTTTCTCTCTCAGGACCACTCCCTACTACCCTCTTCCACTTCCCCATGCAGTTTAAGCAAGGCAGCCAGGGACTGTCTGGAAACTTTCCACGGTGTGGAGCTCTGGACAGTGTATTAGGCTCAGTAAACACGTGAAGCTTGCTAGTTCCCAAGAACTGGTGGGGGATGAAGGTGGGGGGTGGTCAGGGCTGAGGCGGCCAAAGGCTTGGGATGAGTCTGAATCTCAGGCGGGAACAGGCTGCTGGGCATGGGGGATGTGAGGGGTAAAGGTTAGAAGCTCAGGAATCTGTCTCTGGGGAGATGGTTACCTACCAGGCCCCAGATGAAGTTCTGCCCTAAGCAAGCCTTTTGCAGTTACGGGGTGGAGGGAGCAGGGGTCTGGATTCCAGGAGCCCATCTTCCCCCATCCCAAGTCACACCCAATCCTGAGGACCTCCTGCTTGTCCATGCCACTCCAGGAAGGCTCTGTAACAAGGGGGGCAGTTCTTCCCATATTCCCCACCAGCCAGGCTTACAGACAGCACGCACCCTTAACTAACTGTAGTGACTGACGCACTCTCTATATTGATCGCCACGGTGAGCAGCTGTCCGCTCTTTCCACCACCTAGGTAGAGCATACTACCAGCACTTGCAAAGGAGGCCCAGATGACAACTGGCCAGGCAGTTCAAGCTCTACTCCCTTTTCCACTGTCCCTTCTGCGGCCCTGGTACTTAGAACTGTTCCTGAGTAGATCTGCTAGTAACAAAAAATCAACCCCCAAGGTGCAGCCCGCAGTGGCCACAAGACATAGAGGCTCCGCAGGCACTGTCCAAGGTGAACTGGCTTCTCCTTGGCCAGGTAGGCCGAGCTTCTCACCACCATTTCAACACACCTAGATGGGGTGTTTCCAGGATGCTATCCAAGCTGCCCAATGTGATAAGGTATACGGTCCCTAGACCCCTGGCAAAGATGAGCAACCTCAGACAAGGCATTGCCATTCAATTACACTGGGTGGAGGAACATTCCCAAAGGGCATCGGGAAGGAGAAATCAACAGGCCTCAAGTTCTGTTGAACAGTTAACCTCCTTTTCTGTGTGTGTTGAAAGGTAGTTCATAGTTTTTCTAGTCTCATGTCAGCTTGACACACAAACTAGAGTTATCTGGAAGCAAACTTTAATTGAGAAAATCCCTTCCTAAGATCTGGCTGTAAGACATTTTCCTAATTAGTTATTGACGTGGGAAGGTCCAGCCTACTGTGGGTAGTTCCATCCCTGGGCTGGTGTTCCTGAGTTCTATAAGAAAGCAGGCTGAGCAAGCCATAAGAAGAAAGGCAGTTAGCAGCTCCCCTCCATGGCCTCTGCATCAGCTCCTGCCTCCGGGATCCTGCCATTTTGAGTTCCTGACTTCCTGACTTTCCACTGATGCGGAAGTATAAGTCAAACAGATCCTTTCCTCGCAGCAGGCTTTTTTTGCTCATGGTGTTTCACCACCGAAACAAACCCTAAGACGCAGCACAAATAACATAAAAAAATAAATAAAATGAAATCACAGAACTGTACCTCTGCCACATCTGCGTGGACTTGGATTTCTTGGGCTCAGTGAGGTTTTGGAAAACTAGACGCCCACTCCAGAGCTGTGCCAAACAAATGTGCTAAGAGTCAAGCTCTGAAGTGGTGGCTCACTCAAGTTCTTGCAGCTGGCAGATGAGAGGCCGGGTGCACTGCTGAGAAAGCTGCCACAGCCTAGCTCATTTCCAAAAAGAAGCAAGAACACAGTCTTTGCTTAGTGTTTGGTGGAGTGCAGAGCTGCCAGGGCGGGGAGAAGGACCCTGGGGGGGTTGGACATCACGAATCATCACGTTAGTTCCTAAATACTGGAAGTCAGATGCCTTCTGCTTCGGGGTGATTAGAGACAGATGAAAAGAACAATAATCGTACACCACAGCTAATGAGCAGCACTTGAACATTAACCCAGCACTTCTTGAGAAACCCATGTGAGTCCCTTCCCCATCAGCCTCAGAAGTCGGCCTCTTCCCTCCCAGGTGTCCTTGCAGTGTGGTGCAGTTTCCCCTTGACCTCAGCCCGCTGATTTGACTGCAAACTTAGTGCTCGCTGTTCTGCTTGCTGGCTCGACTCCATGGGACTGCATGGGGCCCTGGTGATCAAGCGCTTGAGGACTCCTTGGTCTGGGATCTCTCCACAATCAGGACACACACTCTTCTGCTCCTTAGTGAATTATTTTCTGAACAGGTATGCATACCACTGGTGTCCAACACAACTCAGTTTTGTTTTCTGGCCCTCGCTGTTCTGGTTTAACATGACGGGAGAGTGACAAGTGACTGGAACGAAGGCAGGCCTCGAGGCAGACTGTGTCTGAAATGAGACAGGTGTGCTTCAAATGCTCCACGTGCTCCTAACACGGCTCCTGAAACCTGAGCCTTTGTTTCCATCATCCGACGCCTTCTGCCTCAGAACTGTCACAAATGACAACTGTCACAAGTCAGTCTGAAGCTTCTCTAGTGAGAACCTGAGGCTGGGAAGTGCCAGATGAGATGAACTTTCTGGTGTTCTTATTAGCACAGGGAGTAGGGAAGAGTCTACACTCACAGTGGGTACCGGGGGACCTCATGCCGATCTGTCACCAGTGAGACTTCACGAGGCAACAATTTGACTCCTGAATGGGAGTCATAAAAGTATTCTGTCAAGGATAGGGCAGTAACATTTTAGGTCTTTCAAGTCACCTGCCTTTGGTCACACGTACCCCCATCAGCCTTCCAACAAGAACAACCAAAGGCAGTGACCATCTACCAGCATGACAGCGACCAGCAGGTGTGGGCGTGGAGCTGCAGCAGCATTTTCTCCCTCTCCAGCCCTCCTCTCCAGCCTCTCTCCCAGCCAACCAGTGGCTTTATTTCTTCAAATGCTGGAGCTGCAGGAAGAAAACTGGCACCTCCAGGGACAGTCTTTTTATCTCAGCTCAGATGTATAGCCATTGGGCAAACCCAGTCTTTTCACCAAGGTGCCACATTGATCTGGAATAAGCCATCTTCCTCAAGTACCCCTGATGCAGCTAACTTCAAAAATGGAAGACGGGGGTCTAGAAACTGCCCCCAAGTTGCTGGGAATCAGGGACTGAAACTTTGACCTGAAGTTGTATTTCTCAATGTCCCTGGAAAAATAAAGTAGGGGTGAAGGTGTTGTTCATCTGGCTATTTGGGGCCAAAAGAACCCATCTCAAAAAGAAAAATCTCAAAACAACAAAGTCTTGGCTGGGATTTTCCTTTATTTATCATTTTAATAGTCACAGATGTTTAAATTCTGAGCAATAATTTATAATAATTACATCTATTTGAAGAAAACAAAGGCAGAAAAATGTACAAAAGAGGCTTTAGAAATGAGGTTACTGGAATGTATCCTAGGAGTTAAAATTTAGACCATCCAAGACCACTAACACTAAATGTGAAGCTTAGACATGTTCCATGAAGACTGAGTCCCAAATACAAAACTCACCAATGCCTAAAGCAATGAATCCACTGTGTTCTCAAGGTGTCTTCAAATGCTCTGTCCTGCTGGGTCCTAAACAAATGCCTATCAACACAGGCACACACAGCACGTGTCTGAGAATCCATCAGTTGCACAATCTCTTGTTACAGATTCTTAAAATCTTTAAATTAACAAACGAGAAAGGAAAGCAATCCATTCTCTCGAGTTTTTAAGTTACAAATATTGAAAAGTAGTCACAGGGATCTTAAAAGCACTTTCCAAAAGAATGAACACTATACACTTTCCTACTGTGGGTCCCACTGTTCTGAGCTCACACGGGACACAGACCTGGCTCCAGTGCTGCCGGGACCTGCAGCCTTCAGAAGGCGGTGACACAACTAACAGGGACCAGGTCTTCACATCAGTCTGGACTGACCTTGACTGCGACCGTGAGCAGTCAGGCCAGTGCCCCTCGCACCTTCCTTCCAACATCGGATTCCCTGCACAGAACATGTCACCCTTCTGTTAGTTCTTCCTTGGGGGATCCAAGCTCACTCAGTAACTCTCTGCCAGCTACTCCAGCTTTTGAAGCAAAATGCACCGCTCCCTGTTTAAAACCGAGGCTCTTCAGGCTTCGGGCATAGTCTGCATAGATGGCAGTGACGAGCTTCTGTAGACCTCAGTTAAGGAAGCCAAGAGCACAGATGCCAAAGTAGAACGGCAGCTCTGCCCAGGTGCTCGGGGGTGGGGGAGACGGGGCTGGTGGCCATGGGGAGCAGCATGTCACGAGTGTAGGCATTTCTTTATGAGGGGGAAGTGCCTCGGTCTAACCATGCTGCGCTCTGCACCAGCTGAGTCCCGTGTTCCTTGTAGAAGACCCCAGCCAGCGTCCTCAGATGCTCCTACCCCCGTGCTCCACTGAGGACCGGAGAATGGCAGAGGACAGGAGAGAACCCCACATACCCCCACTCCATGTGGAAGTTTCTCAGAGCCTGGCAGTCGGAGCAGAACACTTAGTTAGGGAAGAGGCTCTAAACAGCTGGGCGCTGGGTTTTGAGATAGACAGCCCTGTTCTATTGTGTTTTGAAAAACTTGATACCAGACCAAGTGCACCAGTGACTGGGGCCATGGCTTTGCCTAACCTTAGGCTTTAGTTACCTTTTCAAAAATTTTGCTTTAGTTTAGCTTTAAAAAGATGAGTATGTGCAGGGCTAAATAACAACCAACATAGAGAAATTAGGTCAAATGCAGAAACTCAAGAAAAACTATAAGAGAAAAGGTAGTTTTGCAAACACAAGGACCTGGGAGCTATATTCACAAGCCCATTCTTTTTTTTTTTTTTTAACTTTTTTTTATTGATAAAAGGAGAATAAAAAAAAAACCAAATTTCCACCTTCTCCCAGCCTCCCAAGAAAGCACCCCAGGAGCTGGTTAGAAGAAATAGTGTCCCTGGTGTGGGCAGCTCCCAGCAGCCTGCCTGCATGGCACAACTCAAATGTTCTATCCTATTAAATATCAGAGGCTTACTTGGGTACAGTGGGAGGTTTTCAAATTTTTTAATCTCTGTTTCCTGGGTAAACATACAAAACATGTTCCACAAAGCACGTCATTCTGAATACTATTTTAGAGTACTAGTACCACATGCTTTTCTAAATTATTCACTTTCCCTTCGCTTAAGTTCAAGCACACACTGGAGAGCGCAGTCCTCGCCTCTCCTCTAACCAGCCTGCAGTGCAGCAAGCCATTCAGATTCTTTCCCCGCTTTCTCCTCTGGGTGTGCTGACTCACGACGTGGCCCTTTCTCCATATGATATAGTTGTAAATCCCACTCATGTTACCTCCTCTCCTCTTAGCACAAAGGATATCTGTGTCCTCGCTGACTTCAAACGCGCCATACTTGAGACAGGCTTCCACAAACAAGGCCGCTCTATCGAAGTACCTCATGCTGCTCAGCGGAACAGAAACAAGTCAGTTCTCAAGATCTGTCCTAGGTGGGCGGAGCCACCCAAGCATCTGACGATTTGCACACATTTCCCGTGGAAATGGAATGTTCTCTAAGTCACGCCAACACACTTCTAGGCCTGATTTATGAAGCACACGTCTCCAAGTACAGGCTTCATGGTGGACACTGCAGACCACTGTGCTAAGCAGTTTAAACCACTGTGATCCAGGACCACAAATTCTTCATGGTGGACACTGCAGACCACTGTGCTAAGCAGTTTAAACCACTGTGATCCAGGACCACAAATTCTTCATGGTGGACACTGCAGACCACTGTGCTAAGCAGTTTAAACCACTGTGATCCAGGACCACAAATTCTTCATGGTGGACACTGCAGACCACTGTGCTAAGCAGTTTAAACCACTGTGATCCAGGACCACAAATTCTTCATGGTGGACACTGCAGACCACTGTGCTAAGCAGTTTAAACCACTGTGATCCAGGACCACAAATTCTTCTAAATTCTGTACCCATTGCCCAGTAATCTCTCAAGTTTGTCTCAATCTATTGCCTCTAGTTTTCAATAAGTCAATCTCCTATCAGAGTGAGATGGTCATGGGGACACCCCACCTTACCGTACTCTCCCACCTCTTACAGTTCTTGGGGCTTCTTCTCAGCTACTCTCTCAAGCCTGAACCCTCCCCAACTGTCTAAAGACTTCTATAGTCTTAAAATGTGTCATTCAGGCTTGGCAAACATGTTGGAAACTATTACAGCTCTAGAACAAATAACTAATCAACAGAGCTGCCCTATCCCCACTAGGTGCCACACAACCTTAGCTGTACCATTCTCCTTTCACATCACAGCCAAGAACTAGCTCCACCACTAGAACCGAGAACACGGAGAAGTGGCCACCCAGTCTGAGTGGCCAGGGCTCACCAGTCATACCTGTGAAGTGTCTCTGCCACACTGACAAAGCAACCCAGAGAAAGAAGAACCAGGAGGGCCTTGGACTTCTGATTGACTTGCGGAGAACACAGGTGGTCAACCCACCGCTTCAGAACATCTGCACATTCTTCAGAATTTAACCGCACCTGAGAAAAAGGTCCACGTTAGAACAGAAACATCCTTCTGCTATGTGAGAAGGCCTTGCTGGTGAGAGGCCGTAGTCTATCATGGCCTGGCAGCTTTTCTCAAAGCTTGGCGACATGGGGACTCTCTCCCAGTGAAACTTCCTGCTCTCTACCTGTCTCTACATTATCTGGAGAATGTCCCTGGGCCAGGAGGACTTATCTGAAAGCTGTCTCTAAGCCGGATGCCCGATTTATATTTAACATGACCCTTGACACGGCTCCCTGCTAGAAGCCACCCCTGCCACACATACGGTATCTAAGACTTGTACTAGGAGCTTTGCTATACCATCTGCTGCCACTAACCCAGCCTTATGAAAGGAGAAGAACGCTTAATGCAAATTAGGTTTGCCACTACAACCCCCAATCCTATGCATTTCCTATACTCTAGAATCAAGCTGAGCTGATTTACTGAAGCCATCTCCCAAGGAAGAAGCAGAACCGCACGCTGTGGAGAAGCGAACTGTGCTTCACTGAAACAGTTTATCACAAACTGCAGGGTTCAGCGCTGGAGGCCTGGCTGCATCAGATGCCAACAGGCAGGAATCAACTGTTTCACCTGACTGTTGTCAATGAAAGGTGTTTTCAATAAAAGCAGCCAGCTAATACTACTCAACCGGAGGTGAACAGCTTCGCAGCAAAAGAGCTGAGTTCTCTGTCACTTCTCAGGACACCTACTGGGATACCTACCTTTGCAAGCCATGCAGCTCGATTCCACTCGCCGTATGTCTGCAGGTAGCGGCAGGCATCCGCAGCCTTGTCTATCAGGCAGAGTAACTGAACGCCCTCTGGAAGACAGAAGAACTGTCCCCTCAACTGATCCTGCAGTGCTTTCTTTAACAAATTATTAAAAAGCAAAACTACATTTGATTTAAGTCTTGTACATTTTATACAAGGTAAGTACACTTAATTGTTTCAGATAAGGAGTATTTTACCTGGGAATAATGGGAAGTTGTCAAACTGAATTTTAAAATAAACTATTAGTACAGAGTTACCTCTACAATGTTACCTCTCAAGCACCCAGGGTAGTAAGCACGAGCACATTCTAAAGCATGAATTGGGGTGAAGCAGGGTCATGGGACCCTTGCTTACTGTCACTGCAATCATTAATACTCCTTAAAATAAGCTCGGCTCATGTGACTGCAGTCATTCAATACACAGCACTAGTTTTCCATCTATAGTTTAGCATCTATAGAGACGTGTCTTCAGCAGCCCAACCCAGCACCGACAGATGCAATAAAAGTGTGCCTTACCTGCCAGCTTGCCATTGGCAATCATATTGGTTGCCACCAGCTTGATGGTGCTCTGAGAAGGGCCTGAGGAGGTGACAGTGGTGACCAAACAAGCTTTCAGTGAGTCACAGTAATAGTGCTGGTTATCTGCACTCGTTTCCAACAGCAGCTGCACAGCTCTGTCTGTCTGGTAAGAGAAACACCTCCTCTAGTTACGGGGAATTCTCTTCCAACAGAGCCTATTAGAACCATAAGCTGGACCGTCTAAGTCTGCAGCATAGAGGTAATGTTCACTTGCAAACACTCCTGGATGCCTTAGCAACACATACAAGGCTGGTGAAAGTCCTGCACGTTGGCTCTAAGGCAAGCATAAAGACTGGCCTGGAGCAGAGCTGCTAGGAGCGTCCACTTCAGCTGTGCACCACTAGGTGCAGCAAAGCAAACAGGTGCTGTCTGTCACAGAAGCTAAAGCTGCAGTGGGCTAACCACACGGCTCTGCGGCCTCACAATGTGTGCTGGTGGAACTGCTAAAGAAAGCTTAAGTGTGTACAGAGAAGGACGCGCGTTCAAGTGGCTATATGCATATGGATGCACAAGTGAGAATATGCATGCACAGCAACGCTCTGAAATGTCCATCAACCAGCAACTCCACGAAGCATCAGAACTGACATACCTGACCCAAGAGCAGCAGCTGGTCTGTGCATTTCCTTGTGTGATCATAAGTTGACCGTTTTCCTTCCTGTAGATTAACTCTTTCTAGTTGAAACTTCTAAAGTAGGAAAGAAGAAGGAGGAGCAAGAAAGGAGGAATAAGAAGAGAGAGAAAGGAAGAGAGGGAAGAAGAAAAAGGAAGGAATAAAAGAAGGAAGGAGAAAGGAGGAAGGAAGGAAAGAAGGAAGAAAGGAAGTTAGTTTAGTTTGGGCTATCAAACTTTTAAAGTCAAGTAAACACTGAGATTTATTGAAAATTGAAGTGAGCAAATTCAACTTTCCAAGTTAAAAAATTGAAGACAAAAATCAACCTTTTGTGTGTGAGTATGCATTAAAACTTAGTGTTTACCTGTCAGAATGGCTAAAATCAAAAATACCAATGATAGCCTTTGTTGGAGAGGTTGTGGAGAAAGGGGTACACTCATCCATTGCTGGTGGGAATGCAAACTTGTGCAACCACTTTGGAAGGCAGTATGGCGGTTTCTCAGGAAATTCGGGATCAACTTACCCCTGGACCCAGCAATACCACTCTTGGGAATATACCCAAGAGAGGCCTTATCATACAACAAAAGTATATGCTCTACAATGTTCATAGCAGCATTGTTTGTGATAGCCAGAACCTGGAAACAACCTAGATGCCCTTCAATGGAAGAATGGATGAAGAAAGTATGGAATTTATACATATTAGAGTACTACTCAGCAATAAAAAACAAGGACTTCATGAATTTTGCATACAAATGGATGGAAATAGAAAACACTATCCTGAGTGAGGTAAGCCAGACCCAAAAAGAGGAACATGGGATGTACTCACTCATATTTGGTTTCTAGCCATAAACCAAGGACATTGAGCTTATAATTAGTGATCCTAGAGAAGCTAAATAAGGAGAACCCAAAGAAAAACATATAGGCATCCTCCTGAATATTAACCTTCAGCAAGCGATGAAAGGAGACAGAGACAGAGACCTAAATTGGAGCACAGGACTGAAATCTCAAGGTCCAAATCAGGAGCAGAAAGAGAGAGAGCACGAGCATGGAACTCAGGACCGCGAGGGGTGCACCCACACATTGAGACAATGGGGATGTTCTATTGGGAACTCACCAAGGCCAGCTGGCCTGGGTCTGGAAAAGCCTGGGATAAAACCGGACTCTCTGAACATAGCGGACAATGAGGACTACTGAGAACTCAAGAACAATGGCAATGGGTTTCTGATCCTACTGCACGCACTGGCTTTGTGGGAGCCTAGGCAGTTTGGATGCTCAACTTACTAGACCTGGATGGAGGTGGGGGTTCCTTGGACTTCCCACAGGACAGGGAACCCTGATTGCTTTTCGGGCTGGGGGGGAGACTTAATTGGGGGAGGGGGAGGGAAATGGGAGGCGGTGGCGGGGAAGAGACAGAAATCTTTAATAAATAAATAAATTAAAAAACAAAACAAAACAAAAAAAAAAAAAAAAAAAAAAAAAAAACTTAGTGTTTATAAGCTTTCAGAGAATCAGGCTTTTCATACAACGTGCCACAACACTTATTTCTAGGAAGGGCTCGAAAGTTCCCCAAGTTTAGGATACTCAGGAAAAGGTCAACAAGGAAGAAGGTATCTGTGACTAAGGCTTTGCTCAGGCAGCGGCAGCACCTGGAAGTAGGCGTTCTCACAGAGCACGTCATAGCAGATATCCAGAGGGTTATTCAGCCTGTCCTGAGGAGCGCCTTCCTTGGTTACCACTGCGTCTCCAGACTTGGCTTGGGACAAGCTGTGCAGGTAGTGGGCTGCCACTGTCCAGAAGTGCAGCTCTGACTCATCACCGTAGAGCCTGGAAGGAGGAAAACGAGGCCTCCATGAATTTACACTCCAGGGTCGGATCAGGCTCCCTCGAGTGTCCTCAAGTCCCGAGTCCACCAGGGAAAGCGCTAAGCAGTGGGTCCTCGAGCCTGGTTACTGGGTTCCCAACAGCACAAGGCCTGACCACACAGAGCCCTTCACATTCAACAGCTCCCCAGGTCTGCTCTCTGTGTTTGGGCATCAGCTCCACAGGAAAAGCTTCTGGATAAAGTGTCAAAACAATCTGCCACTTGTTCTCTGGAACACGGAGGGAAATGCCCGCATTGTAAGTGACTCTGCTAAACACTAGGAAAGCGCAAGTAATTGCTTTCGATAGTAACTCATAGGTATGTTTATCAATACACTTAGATGCACAGTTTTAGCTGACATTTTTAAAGCTGCCCATATGTGGAAGTCCTTGAGCACAGCAAGCCCAGGCCTCATTCAAGATGTCACCAGACTTCAGGTTTGTGTCAGCACGCTTAAATGGGTTGTAAGTCAAATCTAAAGGAGGTGCTTGGATTTTGAAAACATGTCAGAGTTCGGTTGTAATGTACTAAGCCTCAATAAAAGAAATAAGTTAACTTGAAATTATCTCTTACACAACACATCAGAGAGCATTACCTGGAAACAAGGAGGCACCTCTGCAAGAGAGTGAATTCGGGATCAAGCAGGAGTTTCTTTATGTCGCTGCAACAGGAATCCAGAGAGAGGTAGGGCAAACATTTCCAACCAAACAAAAGCAAAGAGATGTATCAACACATGTTCAGGATTTCTAAGAGCAGTTACTGTCTTGGCTCCCAACTTACACAAGTGGAAAGATGCTGTCAATCACCCTGAGCACTAGGGCCAGGACTCTGCTTTGTAGTCTTGCAACAGTTTACTTGACTGCAAGAATGAGGATGTCATTGCTGACATTGTTCTTAAAGTCTACAGTTTCCCAATTAAACACAAATGTTAATCTTAGGAAACTGAAGACAAGTAAGTAATTATTTTGAAATTTGCATTAATCAAGTACTTGTTAAAGATTATTATTACATATGGAAGATTCTAGACTGCAAAAAAACCGCTCTATTTTACCAAGAACTTCATGTGAACCTTTATTTTGTCTCCTCCTTTTGCAAAATAATTCTCAATATTTACTTTTAATTGCTCATGGCTCTAAGGAGCACCAGTTTCTTAGCCCGAATTGTGCACTGACAGCACCTGGCACAGGCTGTCTCAGAGTCACCTGCCCGCATTCTCTAACACAGCTCCATGAGGCGTTCACGGGCATGGAACTCCTGATAGAGCACAGCAGTTTGAGAGCTGGGAACTGGGAGAGACGGACACTCTCTCCCTGCAGTTACTAAGTTAGTCCTTCTAGCAAACAGAGCTGCAAAGAGGAACAAACCCATGTCAACAAACTGTCTCTCTGTGGGCCATTAACACTTAGGAAAAAAACTGCTTGGGTTTTAAAAAGTCAAATTAACGTGTGTTACTTTCCAGTGTTCTTATCTGCTATGAAATACAGTGCTTACTTAGACAGCGCATTCAACTGTTCTTGAAGGAGAGTCTTTATTTCTTCATTTTCTGGATAATCACTGTGCAGAAAAAAAGTTTGAATCATTCATTATCTCTGCATTTACTACCATGTATTTCTTTACTAAAAAAAAGGGTTGTATTAACATAGAAATAACCTTTTTATAACCTCTTGTTAAAAACTTGGCTACAGGATAAAGTAGTAACAAAGGGCCTGGGACCCACTGACCATTTTTATGGCTGTCTCTGTCTTACTGAACAGAAGAAACAAGGAAATGAATAAAGAAAACCACAGGTTTCCAAAGAGGAGAAAACTGGTTGGCTGGCTCACAGAACGACCAGGTCTAGATTCCTTTCAGTAAAGAACCTACAATGAACGATGACTAACGTGATTTGCTCCCTCTGCCCTGTAGGATGGCATTTGTTTCTCTAAGTAGATAGTTCTTAAGCAACAGAGACTCATTGCCTTAAAAACAACAAAACCCTCATATCACACTACCCTGTGCCATCCACATACAATAAGTTCAGTAAACTGTAGTAAATAATTTCTGGTTTGTTCCTATGAAGACTTTTTGCAGTGAGGTAGACACTGATTTATAAACACCCTTCTGATTCTACTTTATAAAGAATTAGGCCGGGCGGTGGTGGCGCACGCCTTTAATCCCAGCACTCGGGAGGCAGAGGCAGGCGGATCTCTGTGAGTTCGAGACCAGCCTGGTCTACAAGAGCTAGTTCCAGGACAGGCTCCAAAACCACAGAGAAACCCTGTCTCGAAAAAACCAAAAAAAAAAAAAAAAAAAAAAAAAAGAATTAGGCCTGGCCCCAAACCTCCAGCAACTCTTGGCCCTCTTCACAGTCATCTTTCCCCTCTGTCCTGATGCAGCCCTGTGTGATGATCACCCAGCCCTGAGAGCATCCTAGGCACCAGCACCTCCTCTCCATACTGACCCACTCTTCTGCCACGGCCCCACAGCAGTGAACAGGTAGAAGAGGAATCCGTGTAGTGATGTGGTATTTCTCTCTGTGTGCTGTGATTACCATAAAGAAACTGCTTTGGACCTACAGCAGGGCAGAACTTAGCTAGGCAGGGAAAACTAAACTGAACGCTGGGAGAAGGAAGGTGGAGTAGAGAGAAGCCATGGCACCACTGCTAGAGACAGACATGCTGAAACTTTGCTGGTAGGCCACGACCTCGTGGTGATGCATACATTAATGGAGATGGGTTAAATTAAGATGTAAGAGTTAGCAAATAAGGAGCCAGAGCAAATGGGCCAAACAGTGATTTAAATAATATAGTTTCTGTGTGATTATTTCTGTTCTGGGCAGCTGGGACAAACAAGCGGCCTCTTTACAATATGTGCAGTCCCTCTGCCTTTTCTTGGATTGGTGCTAGGGCTTCATTCCTTCTAAGTTTTGGACTATAAGCCATGGCTATTTTTCATGAGTGACCCTCAACCCCAAGTAAATTATGTACAGAAAACAAAAGGAAATAACTTACATGTGAGAAATGTCCAAAGAATATCGGCCATTCCAAGGCTGGTGTAGTAAGAAGGCTTTCAAGGCAAGGGCGGCCCTTGGAACAAGGAGGTATGGGCACCACACAGGCTCTAGGCAGCAAAAGAGTGCTTCTCAATGAAATGAACTTTTATCCCTCAAAAGAGTCTCAGCTATGGACCATTTATAGGGCAGTCAGAAGACCAATGCCTACACCTGGTGCACCTGCGACTTTATTCCAGAGGAGGGGTTCTCTGCATCAAGTTTGATTAGTAATTCTTCTTCTTTTTAAAGTTTCAATATCTGGAATGATACAAAGCTCTGTACTACTGAAAAAAAGATTCAATGTTATTAACTCAATTCATAACAATAAAGCTCATTTTAAAAAACATTAAAAACAACTACATTTACCTGCATTGTCTGTATCACCAGATAGGTTTTTTTCTGAGACTATTAAACTAACATGGTCTACCCATCCATCAGGAGTTTGTTGTGAAGGAACTGGGTGACCTCTGATCTCTGTTGTTCCCATGAGTCCTTTATGAAGTCTTTTGCACACAGGGATAATTTTCTACAGCCCCCAACATGCAGCAGCTACTTATTAGGACAATACAAAGCAAATAAGAGCTGGCTGTTTTCAGCACATTCCAATGGAAAGAAACTTAGCAGCTACACACAGCATCTCCCTCCACTGGCTCCCCACCTTTGACCCACTGCCCAGGGGCCCACAGGCTTTCGCTACCCAGTTTCCTCCAGCTCCCGTGGAGCCTTTCTTCCCTGGTCTCTTGAACAGAAACGATCAGTTAAAATGGCCAAACGTATGACAGACTGTGCCATCAATATGAAAGAAACCTACTGAGCACCTGAAAGATGGCTAGCATGAAGGAGAGAGAATAATTTAATACATCCTGATACTTGGCTCAGTCATTATGTAACTTCTAAGCAGATCTGAAGTGACTTGAATATGTAGCTACTGCTTACAAGAAATATTATAAAATTCAAACAGGACTCGAATATTTCTGCTGAAAACTTGTCCTCAGAATTATACAGCTAACCCAATTTAGGTGGCAACACAGATAAAATATCAACAAAATCTCAAAGACTTAGTGCTTTAAAAAGGTAAAATATCATAAGTAATTATTAATAAAGATTATACTTGAAATGATAATTTTTTATATATTTAAGTTAATAAAATCTTTATTAAGATCAACTTTATCTCTTTCTTTTTAGTTCTTAAGGAAAATTTCAAGCAACCCATCTGACTCATGCTTCTAGGAAGCAATGCTGCTTTAGCAAGCATTCTATATGCCACATCAAAATTAAACTGGCGACGAATACTTTGCACAGGCTTTCCAACTCGAGAGTCAGAAAAGGTGAGAAATGTTTTCACACCTGAGACTTTTACTGCTGATTCTGTAAAAGCACCTAAAATACTATCCACATTGAAAGGCTGTTAGTTATTCCCCAAACATCTTGATAATTATATTATTTTTAAAAACCTAGAGTCTATTTGGATGCTCACCTTCCTGGACCTGGGGGGAGCAGGGAGGACCTTGGACTTCCCATAGGGTAGGGAACCCTGACTGCTCCTTGGACTGGAGAGGGAGGGGGAGGGGAGGGAAGTGGGAGGAGGTGGAAATTTTCAATAAAAAATAAAACAAACAAACAAACAAACAAAAAACCTAGAGTCTGGGAGCTAGGGACACCATAGTGTACGCACTTAGCAAGTCCAAGGCTCTGGAGTCAACCCTGAGAACCAGGGTGAAGAAAAGACAAAGGACTTGGAGCCCAATAAAGGCTGCTTTTTTACCCTCCCTGGGAAGCTAGTGCCCAGCAGTGACCCTTCCCCATCACTATGTTAAAATCCACCTTTCTGGCTGAGGCTATACCACTAGAGATTGAACGGGAGTAATATTTTTCTTTTTAATTTAGTCAAGTTTAGAGTATGATGATGTAAACCCTGGTTCCCAGCCAGATGTTTAAATACAGTCTACACGGTGAATATGACGGACTCCAGTTCTGTAGCGCACATTAGAGTGATGACGGAGCCTTGAGATTTAAATTTTAAATCAAAAGTAAAAAAAAAGTTCTAAATACTTAGATTTTATTTACCTACTTCTCAGCTTAGAACTAGCAACTGTTTTGTTTTTTAAACATCACCCTTGGTGTTCCCTCAATTTCCTTGGCTCTTCAGCTGTGAAGTGTTCGCTTGTGTTCGTCTCCCTTGGCGAGGAGGCCCTCACACCTCTGCGGAGCTGACAAATGACTCAAGATCAAGCATGGGAATGCAACAAGTGGCTTTCCCTTTACCTGATGGCAGTCCCAGCTACAAAGAAAGAAGAGCTAGTGCCCCAATACAGTGGGCAGGGGTTGGGGTGACAGGCAATGCACAGCACATGTCAGTGACACCACGAGCACTGTCACAAAGCCTCAGTCTCCCAAGTCCCAAAGAGGAGCTGGCTCGACAAAGCACAGGCAGCTCTGAGCCGAGTCAGTGAACGAATGACCAAGGCTCTAAGGAATTTCTCTAAAACAGACAGCCAGGAGTGCACACGGAGGATGACAAGAGGGTACCTGGAGCTGGACGTTCCTGGCTACCCCAGTTAGGACCAGAAACACTGTTGCCCTTTGTTTTCTTTTTTTTCTTTTTTTGGTTTTTTGAGACAGGGTTTCTCTGTGGTTTTGGAGCCTGTCCTGGAACTAGCTCTGTAGACCAGGCTGGTCTCGAACTCACAGAGATCCACCTGCCTCTGCCTCCCGAGTGCTGGGATTAAAGGCGTGCGCCACCACCGCCCGGCCACTGTTGCCCTTTGAAAGTGCATTCTAAGGAGGATTCCACTCTGAAAGTCAAAAACCGCCTTTTAAACAGTTAGATGGATATGCTTGCAATTTTCTTATCTTTTCTTTAGGAAAAACAAGTCACAAATGCAGTTTTTGTTATGTTTAGTTTTTTTACTACTCTTTTAATTTTTGTAAAAGAACAAACTCAAGGGGCTGGAGAGATGGCTCAGTGGTTAAGAGCACTGGCTGCTCTTCCAAAGGTCCTGAGTTCAATTCCCAGCAACCACATGGTGGTTCACAACCATCTGTAATGAGACCTGATGCCCTCTTCTGGCCTGCAGGCATACAAGCAGGCAGAGCACTGTACACATAATAAGTAAATACATCTAAAAAAAAAAAAACTCAAAACAACCACACAAAAAAGGAGCAGGATAGTGCAATCACCTAGTTTAGCTTTGGTTGATCATAGACAGGACAGAAACATCATGACACACAGAACCATGCACCAGAGTGGATCTGCACTGATACAAAATGCAGGACACATAAAGCTTACTCCTGAAGTCATCAGAGTCACAGTTTCCCAAGAGCTCTCTGAAATGAGGCAGCAGGTGCCCTCCATTAGATAGCCATAGCCTATGGCAGCAAGCACCCTCTCAGGAGTGCGCCTTACCTGTTAACTCCTGCTCATCCATCCTAAAACACGTAGACTTCATCGACATCTCCAGGACTCTGATGCACCCGTCATCAGATGCCAAGATCACCTTATCTGATGTGCACCAATCCACATCCAAAATCCGAAAGGTCACATTTCTTCCACTTCTTAAACTGCTCACCATCTGCACCTGTAAGAGTGATTGACAGAAAATAAAGTTGTTTACCATTCTGGATCAAACGGTCAGAGGCTGTGTGGCAGAGGCCCAGAATATGTCTGCAGATGAAGAGCCTCCGGCAGCCCACCTCCCACCGCAGTCAGGCACAGTGATGGCACTAAAAGCCCATCAATCAATCTGTCCCGCTGTCTCACTTCTCTAACAATTTCTTATAGAGGCTGGACATACTTATTGAATATTCCATTTTCAGAAAAAGTGGAAAAGAGAACCAGTTCCCATATCAATAGCTTCCCCGGCTTCACCGGCAGACTATAGGGCTGGGCCTACCTCTTTAGTGTCCCACACTTCAGCGCCATCATTATACATTGCTATCAGCTTCTGGTTTCCTTTGCCAGGGGCGAAACGAATCTTCCTCACCCAACTTCTATGTGTGGGTATTCCTCTAAGGACAAAGAAATAAAAACACCAACATAATACAAAATTGAACACTGTCGGTCAGTGTGTCCACTATCCTAATCAGGAGTGAGAGAATAGGAAACACACTGGACAGGGGGTCTGCCCATTAATATTGTTGGAACGAGGTCCCAGGGCTTCTGCATGGCTGCCTGCAGATCAGAGCCTGGCTCATGACCGCTCTTCTTCCAAAGTCTAGACAGTACAGGATTCAAAGCTCCAATTTACACTCAAGTTTATCAGTCCTATTATCAGTAAGTTTCCATTTGAAGAAAGTTTCCTTGGCTCCTACCTGGATACTCTGCCTTTCAAATCCCAGAAGTTTAGATTTCCATCCATATCTCCGAGCACTAAGGTATCCCCTTTCCAAGCGATGCAGGTAATGCTGCCCATACTACCCTAGAAGCAATAAAACCACACGTGAACTTCTCTACTGAGTCACCATCAGAATAAAGTATTTCCCTGTAGCGATAACAATGAAATAAGAAATGCATTACTTATAAAGCATTTACTTACTATGAATGCCATCAAATCCTAAAACTCTGAACACTGAAAGAGCCACTGCATACCAACTTCAACTGTGCTGAAACAGGACACTACAATCTGAAGAACAACCAAATTGTCCATTCAAATGAACACTGGATATAGTTGTCCAAACTTCATCTATAGAGAAGATGTGTATTTAGGAAGAAATACTTTAGGGGAAAAAATCCCAAGAAGAAAAACCTAAATTGCAGTCTAGAGAGCCACCTCTGATTTGTCTCATTACTAAAGGTTATCTAAACATACCAAGGGAGACTCAGCCACTCTCTGTGTAGTACACTGGAAGAGAAGTCCTGGTACTTTGCTGACACATTACTGTAAGAGGTGAGCGTAACGGGAGACCCAGCAGAGGCACAGGGTAGAGCGGAGGCCCCAGCACCAGTGCTCTGGCATCAGACTGCCCTGCCGGGCCCCTGCTTTACCTCTTAAGGTGGCACGGGGTTGGGAGTGCTTATTTAACCTTGCTGTGCCTTGGGCCTGTTATTGTTGGTGGAGTCAGGTGCTGCTGGTAAATCTATAAAGTTAAAGCCCTGAAAGCAATGTCTGCCACACTGGAAATACGCAGTTCAAGTTAGTAGTAAACAATGTGGTTACTTGCTGCTTCTCCACTCATTAAAAGAAAACTCGCTTTGCACTTACAGAACAATAAAAGCATTCAGAGGGGCCTCTATGGTTAGGTCAGAAACGTGCCAATGTTTGGCAAAATGACCGACTGCCTCCCTAAATATTACATAAATCCTAGTAATATCCCAGAAATTAAAAATCAGTTTTGCAATGAGCTTAGTAACAAAAACAACTTACATTAAGTACATGAGAGTCTGTGTAATATGAAGCTATGTTCTCAGATCTTATTTCCAGTTCTCTGGAATCCGAATGGAATGTTTGACTTTGCCTTCAGTTTACTTTGTCGTGGATACTTTCACATTTTAAATCTTACTTTCCCTTTCATATTTAAAAATGAGATTATAGGTTAAACTAGCCCACAAATTAGCGTAGCTGTGTTAATTCAACTGTGCAGACACGTGGACCCTCTCCTACAGTGCTGAGGGGAGCATCAGAGGTGCTTCTGAGGACCATGGCTCTCAATGCCCTGTGCAGAGCTCACTGTCCTGCTGCTGCCCTGCCCACATGCCAGGCAGATGCACAACGAGCAACACTCACTGTCTCACTCTTTCCATTTTCAAGATAAAGGAAGTCATTGAGGATTACACATACGTACAATTTAAAATAGCCAGGCGCTCTCTCTTCTTTTACCATTTTATGTACTTCATAGTTTGGGGGCCAAAGTCCAGAGGGAAATTTTCAATTCAAAAATCAATGCTTAGAACTTTACATTTGAAAGAACAATAAGAAAAATCTTTTTCTACATACTACATTATAGTCGCTTGAAAGAAATTCAGCTTCAAAAAACTTACAAACCAAAACCAATTCCCACATAGTATATAGATTATCAGTTCCTTCCTGACATAATGTGCTTCTTCTGAAATGCATGCCAATCTCACTGGGGACTCCATGCTTACAGCCGTTCCTTCAGAGAATGCCATTCATTTGAAATAAAAGGATTCGGCAGAATAAAGAGACCACAAAATAGAGGTGACCCCTTGTAAGCTGTGTGGCATGACTACCTTGAAAAAGGCATTTACAGGACCAGTGCTTAGATGGTAGTCTCCAAGCCTGGCCACCAGAGTTGAGGCCTGGAATCTATGCGGTAGGAAGACAGGACTGACTGCTACAAGTTGTCCTGTGACTGCCATGTGTACACTGTAAATAATAATGTAATAAATTAAAAAATAAACACTCATTTCCAAAGTTCATGGCTTTTTCTCTGGATTAGTCAGAAGGACTGGTATTTTGAGTTTCTGGCCTCGTTACACACTAACCTTCATGTGAAGCAACTGCAAAGTGGAGACTTTCTATTGGTGGGAGCTCTGTGAGAGCCCACATGACACCTTTCCTGGGCTTCTAAAAAGGAGCTCTGTGGAGGCTAAAGGAGCACGGTGCGCTCTCCCACCTTCTAGCAGCCTTAGCTACAACAGCTTTTCTCTGCAAACAGTTACGTTACTTTCCTATTATAATCACCAAATGTCAACTTTTCACATTCATATCACCATACCATCCTTCCAAAATTCTAAAAATGTGACAATATCAGATGTACTTAAAAACAGATACTACTAAGTCTTATATATGACTTAGTCTATGTAATAATCAAATGTATGCTATAATATGAAAAGATTCTTACATTAACTTTAATTTGGGGATAATGGTTTTAGGGCAATGCCTTCAATTATTTGCTGGTTAATAGAGGAGACTTGGTAGCTAGCCTCTAGAGGACTCCATCCATTCAAGGGCCTCAGTAGTTACTCCCTACAATAAGTAGGACTGATCCAAGGACAAACACCATGTCACTTCTGAAAGCAGGACATATGACTTGGTTCTCTTGACTCATTCACTTGAGGAGAAGCCAGCTGCCAGGATTCGAGGTGACACAGAAGTTCTGGGGAGCCTGGAGAAGCACTTGGCTCTTGCTACCAGCAGCTTTAACTTTAAAAGCCATGTGATGGCACCATTTTGGAGTGGATACCATGTTGGCTGGTTTTTTATGTCAGCTTTACACAGGAGGGTCATCTGGGAAAAGGTAAGCTCAACTGAGACAATGGCTCCAGCAGATTGGCCTGTGGGGCATTTTCTTGATTGATGATTGATATGGTATGGCCCAGCTCACTGTGGGCAATGCCATCCCTGTGCAGGTAGAGCAAGTCACGGCAAGCATGCCAGTAAGCGCATTCCTCCATGGCCTGTTTCGGTTCCTGCCTTGACTCCCCTCAGTGACAGCATGTGACCTGAGAAACGTAGGATGAAATGAGCCCTTTCTTCCCATAGCTATAGCCACGGTATTCATCACAGCAACAGAGACCCCAACTGATCTGTCCCTTTGCCTCATTTAACTTTAATGACTGCAGCTAGTCAAGATCCTTACTGAGCCACTTTAAATATGGGAGTCAGCTTTCTGCGAGGACATCTATTCTTAGGCAGGAATTTTAATTAAATGCACATTGTATGAAATCCCTCCTCATGTCTCCATTTAATTATAATCTGTACTGGTTAACAGTTTATTAACTCATCTATTAAAAGAAATCTGTAAGATGTATGCCGATGCCAATTATTTACTATAATTGAATCCACAAGGCCAAAAAAGATAGCTACGAATACGTAAATATTAATGCCACTAAACTCACAATCTGATTATCATTATCCCAAACTAACCAAGTTTTTAATAAGAATCTATGGGATGGAAACAGGATGGCTGCTGATGTCAGACAGGGATGAGTTCCAAACATGGCTCTGTCATGACTCGGCCATGAACCCTAGAAAGTCCCTTCCTGTCCTCAGCTTCATAAGCAAACAGAGACAGTTCCTGTGGACCACCATCACGGTACATGGCACATGATGATGTGATCTAGAATCACGAGGCTATGTTTCTTTGCAGAGGTATGGACCAAGTTCAACCAGAGATGACTTCTCAAATAGCAACATTAATTTTCTTAGGCTTTTCTCAAGATGTTTTCCTTAACTACGTCTTCACTGAATATGAATAAATGAGACCCCTGACCACACTCCTCACAGAGATGTACTTGAGGATGACACTCACGTCTGGCGGAATCCGAGCACTGTCCTTCACAGAGTTCCCTTCAACAGTGAGATGATAAACTTGGCCATCGGCGTCAGTAAACACAAAGTGCTCCCGAGCTGAGATGTTCTGACTGAGTTCAGACTTACTTTCTGCCTCCTGTAATAAGCTTTAAGATAGAGGAAAAAGATCATTTTTTTCTTCCTAAAGTGATACCCACAGATACTCACTGTATAGATGCATTTACAGGAGGTCCAAGACCATTTACAAACTTCTTAAGTTTAGTACAACAATGGAGGATCCCCAGGACATTTTATGAGATGGTAATTCTATCTCTAGGCATATCAGTGTTCATTTTGCATTTTCAACTTTTGAGGGATAGAAAGGTGCCGACAGGTTAGCAGCACTGTGTGTTGCTGACAACACTGAGCACAAGAGCAAAGCTCAACTTCAGTCAGTCACCTGGGTCTGCACTGAACGAATCTCAGTGATCACGTTACACAGACGCCCTGTATGGTGTCTGCCAGGCACTCTGCCAGGATGTGGGCAGCACAAAGGTACACCGACAGAAAGCAGCACATAGTACCTGATCACAGATGACTCCACGGCACCCAGCTCTGCATCCGAGACAACAGTCTGGCGGGCCATGGCCTCCCGGGTGGCAAGTTGTTTCTTTCTTAGGCTCTTCAAGTTGTGAGATGGCGACCACTCCTGTACAGCAGAGATGACAGACATGCCAGACTCCCTTCTATCAAAGACTGCTTAGAGCAGCCAGGCAGGGCTACTTTCTATCAGCACACAGCTGGTTTCCCAGTAAAGACATCGTTTAATGGCAAACTTCTAAAAGTAGATTTTCATGCTTTCTTTTTCACAAGCTGAAATGAATTCCACTAAAGTCCTGTGCATTCCCGCCCATCCAGGACTAGAGAACTATGGTCTCCCATCAGACCACCCTCAGGTATAGGTGCTCACACAGTTGCTCATTTACATGTTTATGCTATACCTCTACCTACTTTAAAAAGCTTAGTCCACAATCGCCCCATGTTCCTGTGACAGCTCTACAGGACCAACATTAAAAAAAGTTTATTTTATAGGTGTGTGTGTGTGTGTGTGTGTGTGTTTTGTTCGTATATATGTCTGTGCGCCACATGCTCATCGACAGTTGTGAGCCACCACATGGGTGCTGGAAATTGAACCCAGTCTTCTGAAAAAGCAGTGCGTGCTCTTAACCACTGAACTGTCTCCAGCCCTGTTATACAGAAGTCTTAACATGCAGTTATTGTACACATGTGTATTTGTAAGACAGTCTTCCTTCCTTCTGCTGTCCAGCTCAGGCTGTACGAAATGAGCTGCCCTCCCTCTTCTGCCTCTCCAGTGCTGGGATTTCAGGGTGTGTTCCCATGACCAATTCTCACATACATGAGAATCTAATTTACGTACGCAGTGCTGTGTTAATACCACCTGTTTCTTACTCTTTTTTATTTTCTTCCATTTAAGTGGGAAAGTTTTTGTCTAGAGGGACACAGGGTACAAGTGAGCGGTCTGAGAGTGGAGAAAAGGGAGAGTTGGGGGTGCTTAACATACAATGTATATTTGCATGACAACTTAAAAATAAAAGGGGAAATTCTTTTCTTACACTGCTGAACAGTCTGACTACCCTCTCTGATTTGCATATGGCTATACTGTGTATTTGGACCCCAAATACCAACGGGGTTGTTTCTGAACTCTTTCTGATACTGATCCATTTCCTCTTCTTATGTCAATAAGGCACCAGTTTTATTTCTATGGCTTTTAAAAAGTACTAATACCAGATATCAGGGCCAACTTTATATGTTTTTATGTCAAGAATGACAACCATTTAAGGACCATCTTCTTTCATAACTATGTCTATTATGTTCCTCAAGATATTCAAATGTTAACGTATTTGATGTGAACTCAAGCTACAGAAAGGCAGCTACCACACAGGTTTGTGCCCTCGAAACTCAGCCGTCAGGCTGTGACTTACCAGTGCAGTTATGGCAGGAAAGCTTTTAGACATTTCTCTAAGAAGGGTGCAAGTTCTAATATCCCATAATTCCAGGGGCTTATCTTTGAAAATGACTGCTAAATACTGCCTAAATTAAACAACAGAAAATAAAATTTATCAAAAAAGATCCCTTTTTACGACAACAACAAAACATCATGAATTAGTTAATAAACCAAGAAAGAAAAAAAAACCTCAGATGGCATGTCCCATGCATAGGCAATGACATTCAGACCCCATAAGAAATCACGTTCAAAGTTAGACTGAGTATCACTGAGAAGCCGAGTCACAGTGGGCAGAGAGAAGATTAGCACTGACTGGTCCACGCAAGAGGAAACATAACTAAGACAGAGACTTGGATGCAGTTTTAGTGAAAATGATCAGAAATACAACCAATACAGGAAACTGCCAACACTACTGAAATAGCAAAATCACTTTCAGGGAAGGAGAAGTTACAAATGAAGGCATTTTCAGAGAGTCTGCAGTGGAGATGAAGACAGGAGAGCTGAGTGGGCTGAGATGTAAAAAGGATGCTAGAGGATCCCATACACCCTAAGCAGACAAGTCTAGGAGTAAGCTTCTAGCATCCACCGTCTAGAAGAAAACCTGACAGGGTGTACTCAGAAGGATAAACAAATATAAATACCAATCCAAACAAAACTGTACTGGCCGCTCCAGTACCAGACTATCCAGACTTATTTCCAAATGTAGAATACTCAAGAGAAAGGATCCTTTCTTGTAATAAAAAGCGATCAACAACACCGATCTTAAATGTGTGCCTGATTAGAGCACAGAACAACCCATAAGATCTTGAGCTCTTCAAGAGAAAAGTAAATGAGCCCAGAACTAATGTAGGGAACTCAGCAATAACCTCTCAGCAATACACAGAAAACTAACATGAACACAGCAGCCTTGCGTAAGTATGGAGAACCAAACTCGCAGAATGTTGTAAGAACAACAGCTTTTCAAGTCACGGGGACATTCATTAAGACAGACCTGATACTGAGACATGTGACAAATCACATTAAATCTAAGGAGTCTGAAATAAGATAAAATGTACTGACTACAACAGAACTAGAAAATAACAGAAAGATGTATCTGTGGAAAACCCCCAAATGTATAAATATGCTGTGGGAATGTTAAGATAGTATGACATGAAATAAAATAAAATATACCATATCAAAAAGAATAGGTCATGTTAAAATAGTGCCATACAATAGGAAAATATTTATGTTAAAGGGCCAGGGCTCAAGATCCTGACACATGGTAATTGTGCACTCTTGCCACTTGCATGCAACATTTACTGGCAGCCCTACTCAGTGCAACAACAGCAACAACAACAACAACAACAAAAAGGGCTAGAGAAGAAAAAGAAAGATCAGCAGAGTCTTTATGAGCAACCAAAACTGTCTACAAAGTCTTCTAAAAAAAATCAACAAAAATATTACTAGAACTAGTAACTCAGCTTAGCATGATTACAAGAGTCAAGGTAACCATCACAAACTTAATTGTATTTCAATTATAATATAAATTATATATAACTGTATTTCAATTATAATAATTGGAAATTGAGACTAAAAATTCATTTATAACAGCCATAAAAGATACAAAATATTAAATGATATATAAAGACTTAAATATCGATTGATGTACAATGCTGCATGTAATACCATACTGAAAAGTCTGTAATATTTCTGGACAAAGATGAGCTAAATGGGTGGTGTTACAAGCCACATTCATGAATTGTAAAATTTGTTAAGATGTCCATTCTTCCCAGCTCTGATTCATAGATCAAAACCCGAAGGTATTTTGGGTAGACCTGACAAGCTGGTTATAAACTTCACACAGAAATCCCAGAATACATTGCTATCACTTTAACTGTTTTCTAAAACAATATGACATTGGAGTGAATATTATATGTCATGAGATTAATAAAGCCAGCTGTCCTAGTCAGAGTGTCTATGGCTACAATGAAACACCATGACCAAAAGCAAGCTGGGCAGGAAAGGGTTTATTTAGCTTACACTTCCACAGTTCTGTTTATTATTGGAGGAAGTCAAGACAGAAACTCAAACAGGGCAGGAGCCTGGAGCAGGAGCTGATGCAGAGGCCATGGAGGGTGCTGCTTACTGGCCTGCTCCCTATGGCTTGCTCAGCCTGCTTTCTTATAGAGCTCAGGACCATCAGCGCAGGGATGGCCCCACACACAGCGGTTTGGGTACTCTCCCATCAATCACTAACTAAGGGATGCCTTTCAGCTGGATCTTATGGAAGTATTTTCTCAATTGTGGTTCATCCCTCTTTTCAGATGACCCTAGCTTGATCCAGTTTTATGAAATGACAAAATGCAATTTTCCTGATTGTTGCCTTTTAAGTCTTATGCCCTTTTGAGCATGGGATTATTACAAAAGATCTCATTTTCTCTACGTACAATTTAGGTTCGTTTTATTTCTAATAGTCTTTTGAATTTTTGATACAAGGAAAAATACATATAAAGCAGGATTGCTAAAAACAAAGAAAGGGAGGTGGGGAGGAAAGCAGAAGGGACAGAGCATCTCAAGGCTGTCTCCACGCCTGTGGTCAAATATGCTTTTCATGTGGCCACACATAACTATTTGCTATTTCTGACAAATTCTAGAAATATTAACACATCCCTACTTTCTTAAAAGTGAAAACCAATTGTGAGGTTCCACCACTGAGCCAGAACTGTAGACGGTGCAGCTGACACTTACTTCAGATGAGATACTTTGATCATTTCAATGGGCGATTCATCATTGCCTCGGTCACCACGAAAAGCAGTGCTCCTCCCTTTAATTGAAAAACAAAAAGGTGAACAGCACGCACCATACGAAAACAAGACGCTGTACTGCCTGACGTGGTCGGCCATGCAGCCACGCCCTCTCCCTCCTGTTCGTTCATTACTTTGCTTCAAAGCCAGGACTAATAGCTGAATTTTAAAATACTCCTAAAATGTGAAAAGGAAACAAAACTATATTTCTTACATTTAAATATTTATTTTATAAAAAATATTTTAATGTTGTACAGCTTTTTAAATTTAATTTTTTTTATTTTTTTATTTTTTTTATTTATTTTTTAAATTTATTTATTTATTTATTATGTATACAATATTCTGTCTGTGTGTATGTCTGTAGGCCAGAAGAGGGCACCAGACCTCATTACAGATGGCTGTGAGCCACCATGTGGTTGCTGGGAATTGAACTCAGGACCTTTGGAAGAGCAGGCAATGCTCTTAACCACTAAGCCATCTCTCCAGCCCCCTTAATTTTTTTTTTTAGAAACTTGGAGATACCTACCACTGTCTAAAAGTTTAGGCTTATCTGTGGACTGGCAGCAATTGCTGTGTACTTAAAGTCTTAGAAGACATACTCGTGTGTTCAAGTACCAATTAGTTGTGAAGAAAAAAAAATCTTCTGAAATGAGTATTTAAGATTTCTTATGCTATATGCAAAGTATTAAGTGAAATATCTGAGCATATTCCTACCAAAATGCCTCTCTAAGTGAAATTTGGGACTTATAACTATACACTATATTAGTGCCAAAAAAGATAGCTGAGGATAATGTTCCTCCTAACTTCTGCGGTCACTCCTGGTTATGTGGTGCTGAGCAAGAACTTAGGGCTCCAACATGCTAGGCAAGCACTGAAGAATGGGGCTACATCCCTAGCCCTGAAATGTTTTCTATTGCAAAGACTTCCTAAAATCAAGCCTCCATAATCCAGTCAGCCTGTAGCTATCAAAGTTTTAAATTTGAGCTTTTAAAAACCATTACTAACCTATAAAACTTTTGAAGGTTTCCTACAATGGTCCAAACTCAAAGCAGAAGCCCTAGGGAGATGGCTTAAAAACTGATCTTTCAGAGGGCCAGTGAGATGACTCAGTGGCTCAGTGAGTAAAATCACTGCAATTGAGTTCAACCCCAGGAGCCAAGAGGTTAAAAAGAACTGACTCGCACAGGTTGTCCTCTGACCTCTACATGAACACTGTCACACATTAAGCACTGAGTGCAAACGAAGACTGGGTCCCCCTTTTGTTAGGCACCTGCGCATTCAGGCTGATGGTTTTCTACATTACTAGTATGTACACGGAAGGAATGCTATGGCTTTTCTAGGGCAATTACTACTGACCCAAAGAATGTGTAACAACAGGGTGTAAGAACACACACCAGGTGAGAGAAAATGTTCTGAGCATGTTTTACAAAAACAGTGTCTTCCATGGGCAGGATAGACCACCCCAGGCTTTCTGTCGGCCGACACAGACCTGTTGGGAGATCAACCAGCTGGAGCTCATTTCTCACTAATCCCATGTTGTTTGGGGTCGAAGCAGCGAAAGAAAGGAAACTGGTCAAGCTCGTCCACTCAATACCCCTAGAAAGCAAACAAATTTCAGTCTTGTACCTTTTTTTTCTCATTTAAAATGTTTATTTGAAAAATAAGGTTTTCCTAAGACCTCATTTTATTAATAATGTAATTAAAATGTTATTCTTACCCTTTTCCGCAACGTCACTGAATACTATGACATATATGAAATTTGTTCAAATTGAAATTTTATCTCCAAGTGTAATGACAAGATAGTTACTGGAATCTAAATCATCATTAAAATGGATACTAAAATTCAGCTGGGGAGAAACACTTCAGAGCAATTTTCAAGAATCTAAGTGTTTAAAACAAGCAGCGCAGAAACACTCAGAGAAGAATTCTTAAAGTGACTACGAGGGATGCTATCAAAACTCCCAGCTGCAAAACAGGAGCAAAGCTTGACTGGGCAAATCATCTGCCTCCAGCTTTGAGAAGGAGGAGGAGACAGAAGTCCCGAGAGTTCCATCACACAGAGAAAGCAAGGCCTCAACAGGGCTGTCCTGACAGGCAATGGTGACACAGTTTCTTCCCTGTAGTAAGGCTGCTTAGGACAAAAGTCTCCATCTGGGTCCCACTTACAGTTGTTCATCAGGATTCGGAGGTCAGCCATTGGTGCCTAAGGCTGCTCTCATAACACAATGGCGGACTTGAGCAGTTGTGAGAGGCTTCAGATCTAAACTCTTCAGCCTCAACACTTTATTACTGATCCTTTAAAAGAAATGTTTATTGACCTCTGATCTACAGCAACCTGCACTAGATTTGCATGAGGTAGGGTTTTTTTTTTCCATTTTGCTTTTTTGCCCAAGCAGTACAGGTGAATCCTGTGCCAATGTAAGCCCGTTTGCAGCTTTTGAGACCATCAGACATTGCCTCGTCCACGCTTACCGCTCTACCTTCAGAACCTTAGCTGCTGCCATTTATTTTCTTTCTGAGACAGTCTTTCTCTGTACCCCAGGTTGAACTCAAGCATACTGTGAGGTCCATGAGAATACTCGTGCCTCAGCCTCTCAACTGTGAGATTACTGGAGTAAGACACCCCAGTCAACTCTGTATCTGCTATGTTAACTACAAGGATTTTCCTCACTGGTTCCTGTGTAACTTCTCTTTTGGTAGAAGGACAACAGAATCCACAGAGAGCTAAAAATAGCAGTTGAAGCAGTAGCAATAGCTGTGATAGCTAGGATTACAACCATTTCAGAGTAAAGCTGTACTGACACACTCAGACTAATGGTTGCTTGAAATGAGTACAGTTTCAACTTCCACTCCAGACACCACCTCTCCATCCTTCTTTAGATACAACTGGAACACACTGACTCTAGTGCTTGCTTACTTGGGTCTCTGCGTCTCAGTTTTATTTGTTACAGCACTGGAAACACTACTGACTACACATGGACGGGCTGGCCATAACACACTCACGGTTAGCACAGTGACTCAGGAACTAACTAAAGCTGTGCTTTCTTCCTCAGGCCTGTCTTAAATACACAGACCCACAGAGATGATCATCTAACTGGGTTAACCACTAGAAAAGTCCTCTAGTCTCCTCTTTCTGTTTTTGTCCCCCTAGCAGGGAAGCCTTCAACTTTTCTAGAGTAAATGGAAGGAATCACTGTATTTGATCTACGGGTCTATAAGCCAGGCCGTGTTCAAGCAGATGTCCGCCTACAGATTCCCTAAGAGCATTCCCAAGTCCTGTTGCTGGCAGTATCAACTCACTAGTTTGTTACCACACTTGGTATAGTGGTGTCCGTAGCTCTGGGGACTGGCAACCGCCCTCCTACCTCTCATCCACTGGGTTAAAATGAATCCATTAAGTAGCTAACATGTGCCAGCGGCTATGTGAGGCGCTGTGAATGAGACAGACATAGCTGCTGCCCATCTGGAGCTTATATCCCGGCAGAAAAGGGACATGTGCAAGTGTATTTTGTAATATCTATTACAAAAGAGATGATGCTGGGAAGTAGAAAAAGACAAGATCTCCTGAGTAAATTGGGAGCATGGGGACCTTGGGGGAGGGTTGAAGGGTTGAGGGGAGAGGCAGGGAGGGGAACAGAGAAAAATGTAGAGCTCAATAAAAATCAATAGAAAAGGACACCTTAGCCGGGCGGTGGTGGCGCACGCCTTTAATCCCAGCACTTGGGAGGCAGAGGTAGGTGGATCTCTGTGAGTTCAAGGCTAGCCTGGTCTACAAGAGCTAGTTCCAGGACAACCTCTAAAGCTACAGAGAAACCCTGTCTCGAACCCACCCCTCCCAAAAGAAAAAGAAAAAGACACCTTTGCATCAGTCAGTCTGTGGAGAACTAAGTGATCAGTCTAAGACAGTCAAGGAGTGTTGCAGGGGTGCATCCTCTCACCAGTACTTTTTCATAGCAACAGCCCTGGAGGATATGTATGAATGCAAATGTATGTTCTTTTTCTCCTGTCTGATTAATACTTCTAAATGGACAATAATATTCATTTAAAATGTTTAACATTTAAAATTTTTGTGCATGCATTAAGTAAAATTCTTTTGAGGGCCTGGAGCAATGGCTCAGAGGTTAAGAAAAAAAAGAGATGATGCAGAGCTCAACAAGAGCGGCTTGAGCCACACACTCTGACCTCAGGGCCAGGCCAGTTTCCCAAGAGGACTGTGAAACTGTGCCATTTGATCTCAGGCTGACCAACCAAGGCAACAGTATAAGAGGCAATAAGCTAGTTGTGAGTATTGCTGGGGATTGAACCCAAGGCCTCACCAGTGTTCATGGACAGACACTCCTAGCACCCTGGACTGTCTTTTGCATCTTGCCTAGCACCCCTCTTCTGTTGAGCAGTGTGACAGAGATTCATGAAGTGTTCCCCTGTTCATAAGCAGTCCCAGTCCAGGAGCTGTAGCGGAACCTGCAGAGGCTGCTCATTTGTAATCTGGCAGTGTGACCAAGTTTGCCTTTGAAGAGAATACAACAGCAGCGTATACCTTCTTAAATAAAATAAAATCAAACTGGATTTCAAAGTGGATTAGATATGGAAGGGGCTATCTGTTGGAAGAGAAGAAAAACTCTTGTCAGACACAGCTGAGCTTCACGCTACCGCTGGGATTAGAACAGTTATCCGGGCTTTCCTCTACACGGAGGAGCTGAAGGACTAAGAACAGCAGCTCATTCCTGATCCAGGAGCTCTCTAATCTTTTTTGGTAAAATCCCTGGCCACTGAACAACTGTAATCTTAGGATTTATCATAGGTTGTCATGGGTTCACAAGCTGAGCATGCTGAGCATCTATCTAAGGGGAACACAGAAGCTACTTCTCAACAGGGGTTGAGAGCACATAATGCTGAAGACCTTCATCCTAAAATTCTCCTGTGAATCTCTAGGTAATTAAGAGAGACCATTCACTTTCCACAAACAATTTAATGTAAGCAAAGCAATACTGAGTCAAGCCATGCCTATGTAAGTTATTATCTGTAAATTCTTCAGAGTACCAGACTGTTTTAAACTCGGGCCACCGGACAATGATAGAAACTCATGATCTAACAGAGTCAACCCTTCCACTGTGTAACTTCTGTATCTGCCACTGGATTGTCAGCACCAACTTCTCCCATTATAGTTTTACAGAAAATGTTCACTAGGTATCTGTGAACCACCCCTTGTAAAACATTGAAACGTATGTCCCCTATCCCAACCTTGCACCCCTACAACTATGTCATTATATAGTCCCTGGCCGCATGTCTGCATTAAGATTCAAGTACAAAAGTTAGTCTTAATTTGCATGTGAAAAATCAAGAATACTTTGGGTTTACTACTAACTGCTTCAGATTTTTTCTAGCACATCTGTGAAATTTTCATAACGGTTTTAATTGTAATACTAAACTCAACACAAAGACAGCAGGATTTTAGCATCCTCAAGGGCAACATCTCTGACTATAAAGTGAATTACCTTCAAAATGTCAGCAAAGAGGGAAAGTCGTATGAAAGGTGGGCATCTGCATATGATCATCCCTGAGCTCCTCTGTGTGAGTCACACCTCCCCCATAATATTCGCTGTCCAGACCACAGCGTCAGGATGACTCAGCCGTAAATACCACAGAATGTGCGAGTACGTGGCAATATGCACACTCTGACTGATCCAGGTAAGAACTTTGCAATAAGCCGGTTACTGAGGTTCAGAACTAATGACAACATGCTTGATCTTCTGGAAGCTCATGTCAAATTCTCAGTAAGATTTTTGGCTCAGTCAACATTTATTTTTACTGCCATCCCCGAGTCCCAATCCATGGACGTCCTTAGCAGGAAACCTGCACACAGACCATACAGATACAAGTACAGAGCTCAGGCTCTGACGCCTGAGAGCCGGGAGGGAATCCCACCGAGGGAATCCCACCCTCTGTCCCTCAGGTGCTGCATTACTCAGTTTCTCTGTCTGTCAGTTGGGAAGGAGACAGCGCCCACTCTTTATGGTTAAGGTGGGGTCAGTGAAATGATGGGCACAACAAACTCACACAAAACAAAATCTTAGAGCAGTGCCAGTTAGCACTGCAGAGTTCTGACTGGTTGGTGTCAGCCATAAAAGGAACTCCTATGTACACAAGATAAGAGTAAAGGGAAACAGAGACAGGAAAGGAAGGGACAGAGAAGATACAAAAGACAGTGCCAGCAGAGACCACTGGAAGAAGTGTCAGAATGGTCAGAGCTGGAGACCAAAGAGGTTCAGTGTTGCTGTACCCTAAGTTCTATGTCTTGAAGACACTACTATTCCATGTAAACGTATTTGCAGAGACACTGGAGGGGCACAACATAAGATGATAAAAAACAGCAACCTGGACAGTGCCCTTAAAAGAGATTTCTATTATAACCTCAAGTTGTGATACTCAAAAGGTTAACCTTGCTCCATCTAGAACACAGATTTATACTGAAATATGTCCATTAGATTCACTAAGACTTTCAATGTACACAAGAGACTAAATTATAAACCATACAAAAACCAGAACCTTTCTTACATTTAATTACAGATCACTAAAGCAATGGTCATTTTACATACACACACATATTTTCATAGTGTATCACTCATGGGAAAAAAAACAGTTCTGCATTCAGCAAATGAAAGCTGTAGGGTATGTCTAAAGCAGCACACTACAGCACTGCAGGAGCAGGTCTGAGACAGCACACTACAGTATTGCAGGAGCAGGTCTGAGACAGCACACTACAGCACTGCAGGAGCAGGTGTGAGACAGCACACTACAGTATTGCAGGAGCAGGTCTGAGACAGCACACTACAGTATTGCAGGAGCAGGTGTGAGACAGCACACTACAGTATTGCAGGAGCAGGTCTGAGACAGCACACTACAGTATTACAGGAGCAGGTCTGAGACAGCACACTACAGTATTACAGGAGCAGGTCTAAAGCAGCACACTACAGTATTGCAGGAGCAGGTGTGAGACAGCACACTACAGTATTGCAGGAGCAGGTCTGAGACAGCACACTACAGTATTACAGGAGCAGGTCTGAGACAGCACACTACAGTATTGCAGGAGCAGGTCTGAGACAGCACACTACAGTATTGCAGGAGCAGGTCTGAGACAGCACACTACAGTATTGCAGGAGCAGGTCTGAGACAGCACACTACAGTATTGCAGGAGCAGGTCTGAGACAGCACACTACAGTATTACAGGAGCAGGTCTGAGACAGCACACTACAGTATTGCAGGAGCAGGTCTGAGACAGCACACTACAGTATTACAGGTGCAGGTCTGAGACAGCACACTACAGTATTGCAGGAGCAGGTCTGAGACAGCACACTACAGTATTGCAGGAGCAGGTCTGAGACAGCACACTACAGTATTACAGGAGCAGGTCTGAGACAGCACACTACAGTATTGCAGGAGCAGGTCTGAGACAGCACACTACAGTATTGCAGGAGCAGGTCTGAGACAGCACACTACAGTATTGCAGGAGCAGGTCTGAGACAGCACACTACAGTATTACAGGAGCTGGTCTGAGACAGCACACTACAGTATTGCAGGAGCAGGTCTGAGACAGCACACTACAGTATTGCAGGAGCAGGTCTGAGACAGCACACTACAGTATTGCAGGAGCAGGTCTAAAGCAGCACACTACAGTATTGCAGGAGCAGGTGTGAGACAGCACACTACAGTATTGCAGGAGCAGGTCTGAGACAGCACACTACAGTATTGCAGGAGCAGGTCTGAGACAGCACACTACAGTATTGCAGGAGCAGGTCTAAAGCAGCACACTACAGTATTGCAGGAGCAGGTCTGAGACAGCACACTACAGTATTGCAGGAGCAGGTCTGAGACAGCACACTACAGTATTGCAGGAGCAGGTCTGAGACAGCACACTACAGTATTGCAGGAGCAGGTGTGAGACAGCACACTACAGTATTGCAGGAGCAGGTCTGAGACAGCACACTACAGTATTGCAGGAGCAGGTCTGAGACAGCACACTACAGTATTACAGGAGCAGGTCTGAGCAGCACACTACAGTATTACAGGAGCAGGTCTGAGACAGCACACTACAGTATTACAGGAGCAGGTCTGAGCAGCACACTACAGTATTACAGGAGCAGGTCTGAGACAGCACACTACAGTATTACAGGAGCAGGTCTGAGACAGCACACTACAGTATTACAGGAGCAGGTGTGAGCAGCACACTACAGTATTACAGGAGCAGGTCTGAGACAGCACACTACAGTATTACAGGAGCAGGTCTGAGACAGCACACTACAGTATTACAGGAGCAGGTGTGAGACAGCACACTACAGTATTACAGGAGCAGGTGTGAGACAGCACACTACAGCACTGCAGGAGCAGGTCTGAGACAGCACACTACAGTATTGCAGGAGCAGGTGTGAGACAGCACACTACAGTATTACAGGAGCAGGTGTGAGACAGCACACTACAGTATTGCAGGAGCAGGTCTGAGACAGCACACTACAGTATTGCAGGAGCAGGTCTGAGACAGCACACTACAGTATTGCAGGAGCAGGTCTGAGACAGCACACTACAGTATTGCAGGAGCAGGTCTGAGACAGCACACTACAGTATTACAGGAGCAGGTCTGAGACAGCACACTACAGTATTGCAGGAGCAGGTCTGAGCAGCACACTACAGTATTGCAGGAGCAGGTCTGAGACAGCACACTACAGCACTGCAGGAGCAGGTGTGAGACAGCACACTACAGTATTGCAGGAGCAGGTGTGAGACAGCACACTACAGTATTGCAGGAGCAGGTCTGAGACAGCACACTACAGTATTGCAGGAGCAGGTCTGAGCAGCACACTACAGTATTGCAGGAGCAGGTCTGAGACAGCACACTACAGTATTACAGGAGCAGGTCTGAGACAGCACACTACAGTATTGCAGGAGCAGGTCTGAGACAGCACACTACAGTATTGCAGGAGCAGGTCTGAGACAGCACACTACAGTATTGCAGGAGCAGGTGTGAGACAGCACACTACAGTATTGCAGGAGCAGGTCTAAAGCAGCACACTACAGTATTACAGGAGCAGGTCTGAGCAGCACACTACAGTATTGCAGGAGCAGGTCTGAGACAGCACACTACAGTATTGCAGGAGCAGGTGTGAGACAGCACACTACAGTATTGCAGGAGCAGGTGTGAGACAGCACACTACAGTATTGCAGGAGCAGGTCTGAGACAGCACACTACAGTATTGCAGGAGCAGGTCTGAGACAGCACACTACAGTATTGCAGGAGCAGGTGTGAGACAGCACACTACAGTATTGCAGGAGCAGGTCTGAGCAGCACACTACAGTATTGCAGGAGCAGGTCTGAGACAGCACACTACAGTATTGCAGGAGCAGGTGTGAGACAGCACACTACAGTATTGCAGGAGCAGGTCTGAGCAGCACACTACAGTATTGCAGGAGCAGGTCTGAGACAGCACACTACAGTATTGCAGGAGCAGGTCTGAGACAGCACACTACAGTATTGCAGGAGCAGGTCTGAGACAGCACACTACAGTATTACAGGAGCAGGTCTGAGCAGCACACTACAGTATTGCAGGAGCAGGTCTGAGACAGCACACTACAGTATTGCAGGAGCAGGTCTGAGACAGCACACTACAGTATTGCAGGAGCAGGTGTGAGACAGCACACTACAGTATTGCAGGAGCAGGTCTGAGACAGCACACTACAGTATTGCAGGAGCAGGTCTGAGACAGCACACTACAGTATTGCAGGAGCAGGTCTGAGCAGCACACTACAGTATTGCAGGAGCAGGTCTAAAGCAGCACACTACAGTATTACAGGAGCAGGTCTGAGACAGCACACTACAGTATTACAGGAGCAGGTCTGAGACAGCACACTACAGTATTACAGGAGCAGGTCTGAGACAGCACACTACAGTATTACAGGTGCAGGTCTGAGACAGCACACTACAGTATTGCAGGAGCAGGTCTGAGACAGCACACTACAGTATTGCAGGAGCAGGTCTGAGACAGCACACTACAGTATTGCAGGAGCAGGTCTGAGACAGCACACTACAGTATTGCAGGAGCAGGTCTGAGACAGCACACTACAGTATTGCAGGAGCAGGTCTGAGCAGCACACTACAGTATTGCAGGAGCAGGTCTAAAGCAGCACACTACAGTATTGCAGGAGCAGGTCTGAGCAGCACACTACAGTATTGCAGGAGCAGGTCTGAGCAGCACACTACAGTATTGCAGGAGCAGGTCTAAAGCAGCACACTACAGTATTGCAGGAGCAGGTCTGAGCAGCACACTACAGCAGATGCAGAGGCTGTCTACTCCCGATTTAGCCTTCTTTCAGAAGCCTCTGCACTCACACGCAGACTGCATCTCAAAATAAACAGATGCTTCTGAGTTTGTATCTCTCCTGGTGATATTCAAACTAACAACTAAACTATTCCAATTTGCCATGAGCGGTCTTGACAGATCTTAATCAAACTGAGGAATAAACTGTACAAACCTGGCAACAGAGTGATTTCCAGTGAGACAATAACCTGGAATCAGGAGAAATCCTCAAGCACAATGCCCTAAAAAAGCAGACAATGCGTGCCCATTTCTGATGAACCACCGCACACACCAGAACAGACCACTCAATGAAGAAAAGTCTACGAGACTCAATGAGGAGAACTGTTCTGATACCACATATGTCTGTAATCTCAATGACACAAAGCCATACTCACTTGACTTCACACGAGTGGACACTCAGCTCCTTGTGCAGCAGACCGCTGGTGAGGTGGTACACCAGGACAGAACCGTTGCTTGTACCTATCAAAACGACAGGAGAGACAAGTGCTAATTTAGCAGGAGAATCAATTCCACCGAAGTCTTTTGTTAAATTTACCTTCTACAAAAGGATCCAAACTACATACTTAAAAAACAAGTGAACAGGTAGGAAAATCTATTTCCTTTCATGTCAAAAGGAGGTCTAATGGCATCACTCGGAAACCTTACTTAACTTCAGGGACATATTTTCTCTGAAAGATTTTTAAATATAAATCAATATTTATAATAATTTAATTTAAACTTTTCTATACATGAAAGTTTATATTTTTGAGACTCAACGGTTTTTATAAACGCAGCTAACATGAGCTCATTAACTGGATTGTTCTTTTAAACAAGTCTCGACAAGATAATGTATTATGATTGTTAAATGGAATTTCTGAAGTTAAAGAAACTTTGATTCACGCCTTCGATGAACTGCTTACCCAACACCAAACCTACATTTTTACCTCTTAGGCTAGGAAAACAGAAAATCTAACTTTCAGAGATTAGATGGGAAAATGTACATAAAGTGTGGAGCACAGCCTTGGTCACTGGTGTCAGCTTGGTTAATCAGCATTTCCACCACCACCACACTGAACAACAGCTCACAGCCATTGCCACTCCTAAAGCTTGCTGTCTGTCCCACAGAGCTCCTGATAGTTCAGAAATGCATTGACAGAGATCATCTCACGCTCATGAGCTCCGTGCAATTAAAATGAAAAAACTAGAAAAATATTTCAAGGGAAATATTTATACATTTTTCCCCAACCTGTTTCTTCTTTTAAAACATCCCCAAAGAGCCGGGCGGTGGTGGCGCACGCCTTTAATCCCAGCACTCGGGAGGCAGAGGCAGGCGGATCTCTGTGAGTTCGAGACCAGCCTGGTCTACAGAGCTAGTTCCAGGACAGGCTCCAAAGCCACAGAGAAACCCTGTCTCGAAAAACCAAAAAAAAAAAAAAAAAAAAAAAAAAAAATCCCCAAAGAGAATAAAGGACTTTCTAGAAATCCAGAAACCTAAGCATCTTATAAAATGAGTTTAACAAAAGAACAGGCCAAGTACCCACCAACAGCAAGGAGGGGCTGATACATCTTTATGTTTTTCGTGGTCAGTGGTGGGCACATCCGGATGGCAAACTGAGGAGATGGGAGTCCTGAGAGCAGTCCTGTCAGCAGGAATTTGAGGTGCACTTCCTGCAGAATGGAGCCTTTGGGATGCTCTTCCCCAGCAATTGCACTTTGCCCTGAAATGTAATGGAAAGTATAAATGATTAATTATAAATATGCTGACCTTAAAAACCTACATATGCTCACCTGGCCTAGAAACAAACGTGTGAGGGCTCTCTCTAGGGCAGCAGTTCTCAATCTGTGGGTCACAACCCCCGACCCTTTCACAGGGGTCACCGAAGACCACAGGAATACAGATATTTACATTATGATTATAACAGTAGCAAAATTACAGTTATGAAGTAGCAACAAAAATAATCTTATGGTTGGGTGACACCACAACACGAGGGACTGCATTAAGGGGCCGCAGCACTAGGAAGGCTGAAAACCACTGCTCTAGGGGCTCTGCTAACAAGCTCACAACAGCCCAGAGCTGCCCATGGATCATAAGTCACATCACTAACAGCTTAAGAGTAGGTCTTGCTACCCAGAATTCAGGGACCTGTGTCTTCAGAGAAACACTGCTTCAGACAGGGCTCCTGGGAGAGAAGAGGCCGCAGGAGGAGAGCAGGAGGCCTGGCTGAGAGCACTGTCTGTGGAGCGCATGCATCACCACCTCACTACCTTTCCTTCCTGTGGGGCTGCTTTCAATCAGAGGGACTTTGTAAGACACATTAAACTAGTAAACACAAACACTCAAAGGACTCGTGATTTCTAATAAGAAGCTATAATAATAGTATAATAAATAATAATTATATATAATAATAAAATAAGAAGCTATATATCATAGCTACAAAAACTATAGTTTATATGAAATACTTCATATTTAAGTATGTAAAATAAACCAACATATTAATAAAGAATATATGCCACATACAAAAACCATTGTAGATAGATAGTTATCCTTTTCCTTTTGAGACTGTACTCTGACTGACTTGACTCGTATAGCCCAGGACAACCTTGAACTGATTCTGTGGCCCCACCTCTAGGACATGCTTGACATGTCTGAAATTACAAACTTGACAGGTTAAGTTACATTATTTACATATGCATTATATGTACAAATTAAACAATGACTCCAGTTAAAAACTATCCTAACAGAATTTAAGTACAATAAAGTCAAGACTGTCTGCTAAAAACACACAAACTTCTTTCTGTAAACCACTACTGAACACTGGATTTGCCAAAAGCACACAACAAAGAATACACACATACACTGTGAGGTTAAATTACTGAGAGTGGGTGAGTATAATCTACTGAAGTTATAAACTTTTTTAGTACTACCATTCTGAAGTCTACAGAAGTCATAGGAAAAAAAAATCATTAGTTTAATCCAGTTAAAACAATTCCTTGGGATTGGCCACGCAATTGATACCAACCAGGGGGATACTGGGAAAACAGGTTTGAGAGGTATAGCACGGACACCAGACTCCTGGGAACTGTCGCGTTTCTTGCATTTTCCCTAAGAAAATGAGCTTAGGCCTCAATGAGCAGCAGCCTTTACTTAGTAAATATAAGCCACTCTCCATATCTCACAGAATTGCTTTCCATTATGGCCTAGAAAACAGTGAGTTTCAAATTATAAGTTTAATTAAAAGTTTTAATTAAAATGCTTGCAAGTGACAAAGCTTCATTTATTTAACATTTAAACTCCATTGTAAGGAACTGCTTGACAGTCTCTATCTTTCATTTTAAATACGCTAATTTGTATCACTTAGACACCTAAACAACATAAAAATTCACCTGAGTGTGGGCTTCATGGTGCTGATTAGTTTTGTTCATTTGCATACATAATTCTTTTTACTTTAATGTTTTATGCTAAAAATAAATTCAATTAACTCAGAAAATTGTTAATGACCAAATAATTTTGCAAAACTTGTCAGTGTGTTCAAACTTCCTCATAAGGATTTGTCTGGAAGAATAGACAGAACTAAAAGATGGTGTAACTAAACAAGGGGCTCTACAACAGGATGAATCAGGACACAAGTAAGGTCTTCAAGGTTGGGGTCTTGCCCCAGATAACCATGGAACACATAGGACTGGAGACCACTTTTAAGTGCCTTCCCAGAGCCAGGAAGATAGGGTTTACATGTGGTGTTTTCCATCTACTGCTGTGCGGGTGAGGTCATGTTTGCAAACTTCTCTGGGACTCATCCCTACATACATGAAGGCATATTAACTATGCTGCAGGGCTGACTAGTGCAGTACTAAGCACACAGAAAGTATCACTTGATTACTATGATCAATAAGGTAATGTTCTTTGTAGTATGTGACCTGGCATATAAACAAAATGAGTCACTAGGTAATATCCATTCTCATTACATTATGTAAAATTCAATGCAGAAAATCCTTTATAAACCATGTTGATAATTTGGAAAGAATTAAATGTCAACATTGCTTGGCATATTATAAAGTCTTACAATTCCAAATGTCACAACATTTGACACTGTTAAGTCCCTATTCTTCCTTTCATATCCTAGCCCCAGGATCATGCAATGACTGAATATTTTATTTATAAGTATCTGCTGAAAGTAAGAATTTTCAGAAGAGAAACATCAAAAAAGTGTTATCTTTTCTAATACTGTTCAGCTAATTTATTCTTTCGGTGAATCTTGATTGCACATCTACAAAGCACAGTCCTGGGGATACAGAACTGAATCACTGAACTGTTCCTGTAGAATTAAGACCTACTAGAAGAGAGAGATAAACCCACAGTAAACACCACTGTGGGTCATTACTAGGGACTATAAAGAAAGAGCACCTAAATGAGCTAGATCAAGAACAACACTGGCTGAATTTTAAATTACAAGCAACAGAAAAAGGGGAAAGAGGCAAGCAATGAATGCTAAGCTGTGGCTCAGGGAGCATGCAGGCCCCGAGGAGGGAGGTCTGCAAAGCAGGGCTCTCCACCCAGAATCCAGACATCTGTGATCCTCTCTTTCAGTCTCTTTCATCTAGATCAGAGGCTCTCAAGGATCAGGCTTTCTGATTCCAACTGCGGAGCCCAACCAAGCCACACCAGATATCTTCATGCTTAAATAGTTTAGACTCCACTGGTTTACTTACGGAAAACATAAAAACATCTCCACATTTTGAGTTTTCCTGAATATTAACTTCGACTTTACAATACTTGCCAAGTCAGTTACACTATTAATTTTTGCACTTCAAAAGAACATCTTATGTGCAAGTTAGAGGAGAAAACAAGCTTACCAATCATATTATCTAGGGAGAGGTCTGGGAGCTTATTCTGTAGCGTTCCGACAGGAATCCCACAGAAGGACACTGGTGAGTATAAAGGAGACACTCCGGAACTGCTGCAGAGACACCGTGATCAGAGGATTACACACATTTAGAGTCAGCATTACACATCAGGTCCTCAAATACCAATCCCAGGCCACGGCATTTTTCTTTTACAGTGGCAGTTGTTAATCCTGGCCACAGGTGAAGCAACTGTCGGAACATAACCCTAGTGAGCCAGTACATATGTTCTTTATAATGACTTTATAAAAACAAAACTCTTTGTATATGACTCTGGTAATTAAAAAACAGAAACAGCCGGGCGGTGGTGGCGTACGCCTTTAATCCCAGCACTCGAGAGGCAGAGGCAGGCGGATCTCTGGGAGTTCGAGACCAGCCTGGTCTACAAGAGCTAGTTCCAGGACAGGCTCCAAAACCACAGAGAAACCCTGTCTCGAAAACCAAAATAAAATAAAATAAAATAAAATAAAAAACTGAAACAGAAGACAACAATCAAAGCTCAAGCCACAAGCCTATGCATTCACTCACCTGTTCCGTGCATTTCGACTGCACACGGCAGACTTCAGTTCCCATATCATGACCCTGCCGTCACTCACTATGAGGGCGGCTGCATTCTCATTAACAGGACAGCACACCATACTGAAGGGACGGACAGTTTTCGTCACCCTGATTGCATCGCACTGGCTTCTCAAGTCATAGGTAAGCTCCTGAACGGGATCTGGATCTTAAGGGAAAATCATCTCTTTCAGATGGCAGTGAGGAAGCACAGACAAAACACCACCTGTTTTGGTGTAAACAACCTCAACCAGAAGGACATCATTCTGTCACTAGTGCAAACTGCCCAAACCAGTGTCACAGTCCACTCTCACTAATTCCTTCAGACTCTAGATAATGCACATGAGAAGTACAAGTGTAATCCTAGGATAGCAACAATCACCACACTTGTGTCTAAGAACGTTAAAGCCCAGCAAAGAGCACCAGCAAAGAGCACACTACAGACCACACCTGGCAGTAGTCTCTAAAGTCTGGAAACACCCACACTCCATACAATTTCCTCCATCTATGTGTACACATCATTTCACGAAAACATTATACTCCCCGAAAGATCAGACAACGGGGTGCCTTGGAGACTAACTAACCTTTGCTGTTTACAGTGAACGCTATCCTTGAGCAAAGGTCAAGAGTGCAAGGCTAGAGGGAACACAGCAGAGGACACAGTCACAGAGGTTACATCTATTTGGCCTGCACACATGTCCAGAAGGAATGACAAAGTGCTGTCTCTGCTGCACAAAGGAGGCACTGCTGTAACGTCTAGAGATAAGCTGGGCATTTGCACCGTTCTGTGCACTTTCTCAAGACAAGGAGATGTCATCAACGCTATTCCATGAGATGCTTTCTAAGACCATTTTGAAGAAAAATATCATTAATATCACCGTGAGATGTGTGCTCACCTGGCTCATCGTTTGAAGTAGCAAAGACACTATTATAAGACCTCCGGACACGCAAGGTTATGCAGCCATTTTCATGTAGGCAAAACAGGCCATCGCGCTGAGAGCAGGGTATAACCTTTAAACAGAAACAGGTTGGTTTGTAAAACCCAACAGAGCATTAAATATATGTCAGGAAACTCAGCTCATATTTGAAGAATATGGACAAAATAGGAGACACACACAAATATTTCTCTAAGATTTAATGAAATAAACATTTCAAAAATCTATTTGGAAACCTAAAATTAACTTGTCCTTGACATCTATATAAATTGAATTACAGTTTTGTGTGTGTATATATTTTTGAGACAGAGTCTTGCTAGGTCTCCTAGGCTAGCCTGGAACTCACTTTGGAGCCCAGACTGGCCTTGAATTAAAGGTGACCCTCCTGTCTCAGTCTCCTGAGACATGAGGTTACAAGCATACACCACCATGCTTGGCTCTTACCTAGTTTAGTAAATAGTTCAGCACCAATTAGAACAATTTTTAGTTAAGTCCAACCAATTAGAAGTGCAGGAAATAAGGGGCACTGAGTAAGATCACTGCTATCTCAATAGAAGATAGAAGGGGACACATAACTTTGGCAAGGTCATGGGCTTGCTAAATAACGTTCATAGTAATTGATAGATACCTGCAGAAAGGGAACTCCAGTTCTTTCTATTGCAATCACGCCCACTGTTTGATTCACTTCCAGGTCAAGGATTAAAATCTCCCGGGGGTAGAGCAACAGCATGTGGTTCCTTTTGGAAGGCAGATAGGCCAACTGGAGGCAGTCGTTGAGAGCTACAAATTCAGCACTGAGAAAAGCATGAAAGAGGAATCATCAACGTCGGCATCAAGACCCCATCACATTAAAACTGTCAAGAATGAACTAGTTCCTGAAATGACCAAAAGGGATTAGCATCTGAAACATAGACCTCACGTGTTGCTAGAACTCAAATGGGCTGGGCAGACACACGTGTTTTTAAATCTCTGTGACATAAAGTAAATAGTACAGAATTCTGATTATAATGAGATGGTGGCAGTACTGACACTCACAAGACAGATTTATTTTTCCTTTGCAATTAGAAGCACTAGATTGCTGAAATACAGACTTGGGTTTAAAACATAAAACATTCAGGGTGACAAGAACCACCAAATTGGGAGTACTGCTGCCGTCTATGTGAACGGGGCAGCACCTCCTCTCCTCTGTCCTCATACTTTAATGCTATCCTAAATGCGGACGTGAAAGCATTCAGTCCAGTTCACTTATGGGACACGAGGCTCTTTCCAAAGCTCAAGATCACATGACAGAAAACAAAGCAAGCACAACAAAACTATGTAGTCTGCTAAACGATTACATTATTTGCTTGTGACAATGAATCCACAAAAATGTAAAGGGCTATTAGGGCACTAAAAAGGCAATCTTAAACCATCTCAGCAAAGGATAGGAGATGCATTACCAGTAAATTGAATCAGACTATGGCTCAATATACAAAAGCAGTATCAATCTACAAATTCAAAATGTATTTATAGCACAATCTTTTAGCAGATTCATTCAATTAATTATTCACAATCTAAGCAGAATAATTCTAGCATATTAAAGATGATTTCGAAACAAATACCAAGAAAACTTCCAAAGCTATAAAAAAATATAAAATTGTAGTTCTAGCAAACACCAGTAATCTATTTGTAATGCACACAGAGAGTTCCTTGTAATTTTACTCAGCTGCGATTTCTTACATAGTCCCAGTTCACACTTTCTGAATGCACGGGACAGGTCTGGCACTACACTGTGTCTGTCTACCTCTGTCACAAGTCTCTAAGTGCTCTAACGCCCTGATGCACAGACTGGGAGAGTGACATCTGAACAAGGTTAAAGATGTGCTCATAGTCAGAGTATCCTTGGCCCCCAGCTTTCAGCCACGCTGGGCAATGTCTTCACTCGCATACAAACGTCCACCTCTTCTTGACCGGGGAGAGGGCCCAGCATGTAAGTGAGGAAGTGTATCAGTGTGAAAATCCAGCTTCCTCCAGTCTTCATGTGGCCAATGACCACGGCTTTAAAATTATTTCCTATTTTCACAAGTAAAACTAGGATGTTTTTTAAATTTTAACCTATAAACCCAGTGAGGAGGTCCTAGCACAACAGGGGGCTGAAGAGGACAGTGAACGCTGAGTCTCTCCAGGGGAGGTGAAAGAGAAAGTTTATCATAATGTAGCTGCAAAATTAACCTTCTCAGAAGTAATGGGCAGAGCTGCGAGCTCACAGCAGTCTTTGCCCTGCACTCACCTAGGTTTCTCCTGAGTGATTAAAATCTTTACTTTATGGAGAGCCTTCTTAGCTCCCGTGGCCGTGGCCAGCTTGTTATGAGCTGGGCTGGAGTGTGGGCTGGAGATGTACACTTTCTTCCCAGGGCCTGAGGGAGGCTTGGATGGAGAGAAGTCCGAGATAAAAACAATGCCCTCGCTGGTGAGTACTGTATCAAGAGAAGCAGAACTCTGATTAAGGGTCAACCCAGGTTAGCACACAGCTCTACTCCAGCCCATGAAAGCAAGATAATGGTACTTTAAGGCTTGAGTAGGCAATGCTATACTGACCACTTGGAATGCTGTCCCACAGAAACAAGAGTCCATGACAGCTCACCAGAAGCCTCCAAACTGAGATTCTGAATTACATCTTTTTTGTTTGTTTGTTTGTTTTGGTTTGGTTTGGTTTTGGTTTTTCGAGACAGGGTTTCTCTGCAGCTTTGGAGCCTGTCTAGGAACTAGCTCTTGTAAACCAGGCTGGTCTCGAACCCACATAGATCCGCCTGCCTCTGCCTCCCGAGTGCTGGGATTAAAGGCGTGCGCCACCACTGCCTGGCTCTGAATTACATTTTATATTAAAAAGATTTTGCAAGATTTTTGGCATCAAGAACATTGGTTCTTTCAGAAAAAAAAAAATCTATGCATAGACTTCCATTCCCATTTTATCCTATAATTCAAGCATTTTTTTAGAATATACAAGCCACACGTGAAGACTATTACATGTAAGAAACCTCGTGTTGGCCAGGCAGTTCTCTGTGAGTTCGAGGCCAGCCTGGTCTATAAGAACTAGTTCCAGGACCCGTACCAAAACTACAGAGAAACCCCTCCCCCCCAAAAAAAAACGATAAAAAGAGAAAAAGAAAACTTGTGTTACCTTCAGCCAAGCACAAATATTTGATTTGATGGCACTAGATTTTTATGATTATTCTGGGCTACTAAGTCTAATAAGTATCTTTTTCCTTTAAAAAGAACAGCCTAAACCTTAGGATAAAAGTATTTGTTTGTATCTGTATGTCTACATATAAAACACACACACACACACACATACACACACATGCCTGCACACAAAGCAGAATGCCAACCAAAATTTCCTATCCATGAGACAAAAGTATCTCAGCACCACACTTAGTAATACAACTTAAGCCTTCCTGTGACTTAGAAAAATCATCTCCCTCACACCCTGGCTGATACTGCGTATACGGCAGGGAACCACACATGTGTAGGCACAGGGATCCAGGCAATGTTATGACAAGTTCGGCACATTCTGTGCAAGTGTAAACACAAAGTGGCAGCTGACACGTGAAAAGTAGAGAAGGCAGGACGCACGTGATGGATACCTGAAATCCAGCAGTCAAGAGACCAGGGAATCATGGGTTTGAAGCCAATCTGGAGATCTTTTCTCAAACTAATAATACACACATACATGTGTGCAATGAGTGTGTGTGTGTGTGCGCGCACACACACACTCACACAGTGCCTCTACAAGTCAAATAAGAGACACAGGGTTAACACAATGAACTCAGCCTAGTCCTTACCACCTTTCAGGTTCTGAAATGCATCCTCCCAGGTCTCACTGGCTGCCTTCTTTCAGGCCATTGTACTACACTGACTATAATGAACCTATTGTTCCTTTTACTGAATTTTTCAGCAAACCAATAGGTAAGTGTGTATGTATAAGTACATACACAGACAGGCCTGAACAAAATGTACTGATCTTATTTTTATAGCCAAGTTTTTCTCTTTACTTTTCTTTCTCTTTCAACATAGACACACTAAAACACACTGCCTCTCTCAATAAATTTTGATAGATAAAATCAGAATTTTGAATCACTGAAATCCACTAACTCCTCTGCCTCCTTCAAGCCTCTGATCATTACTAAAATAAAGTTTATTCTGGCCATTAATCTAATGTAACTTTACAACCCTTAGTTCCCATCCCTCCCCCATCTCCTTCATTGGATTTTATCTTCTTTATACCATTTATCACCTTTTAAAGACTTATTATTTTTTTGTGTGGGGGGGAGGGGTGCCACATACATGTGGTTGTTGAATTCCATGAAGCTGGATTTATAGGAGGTTGTGAGCCATCCAACATCAACATGGGTGCCAGAAACCACACAAGGGTCCTCTGCTAGAATGGTCCATCCTCTGAACTGCTGAGTCATTCCTACAGCCCCCACTTAATATCTCTTAATACACTAGAACTTATGTATTCGCTCCATTCATAGTTCAGAGTCTGAAGCTGGGAAACTCCATCTTAGTTCCCAGAATAGGAATACTAGCTAAAGCAGTATCTGTTGAATCATAGAAAAAAGTGTATTTTTAAACAATAAAACTACACAAATATCTAAAACAATTCTCATCTTTAGATAATTTAATATACAAAACACAAAGTTAGCAAAAAACTTCTACAAAAAAAAATTCTCATGAGCTTGTCTTTTACACGAAATAGCCTCGACTGCAATCATGTTTTTAAAACCAAGAACTTTGACTACAGATGAAACAAAATTCCTGACTCAAGTTTTTTAAACAAAGTCTACTTAAGTCTGATCTAAGATCACAGCAGCCCTCTGTCCCAAAGTAGTCCAATACTATTCAGCCATGAATTCAACATGTGTATTGAAGGGACACTAGCCCACTTGAGCATGTGACTTTGGCAGGCCTTGATCTTCCTCTCCATTCCCTCTGTCTTGCTAAAAAACCATTAGATTTCATTCCTAATAGCCACCAAGGTCTATTCCCTCATTTGGCTACTTTTTCCTCCTGATGCTGACTACCAAAGTCCACCTATCAGAAGCCCCTTTGGCTCATCTAATTAACATACCTAATTAAAATTAAACACCTCATCCTAACACAGGGTTTCCCCCTTTACCTTTATAAACCACCAACTGCCTATGTCCACGTCTGTCTTCTCTCTATCCAGAGATAGTCCTTTGTCCCTCTGGGACAAATACCCCTTCCCCTTTTTCCTTGTCCCTTTTCTCCCTCGTCTCCTATCTCCTTAACCACCACAGTCTAGCCCACTCTAACACAGAATTCCCCTTCCCCTCTTCTTAAGTTACACTTGCAAAATCCTTTGCTGCTGTTTGCTGCCTGAGCCAGAAAGCAGCTACTTTAACTTTTCTTCCCTGCTTAAAACAGGTGTTTGGGTGTGGTTTGTGTCTAATCTGGGGTCCGGGAGGAAGCCCCTACTGTGCAGTAGTTCCCCTTCATGAATGGCTTGCTAGTATAAGTATATAACAATAAAAGTACCTGCAAACGGTGTGGGGATACAATTCACTACGTACATCAGGAACTGCAGCTATCTGGAGGTGTGCTTCTCCAGTGATCACTTTAAAAGTCACTGAGGACAGATAATGCATGCCATGTATATAATACTAATTTCGTTTTTATGCTTCCTAAAACTAACTTTCTGCAAATAATTATTACTTACAAGTTAAATGGGAGGGATCGAAAGGGTCAAAGGAAAACGAAAGGATGTTATCTGCATAGCTCTTCTTCCACAGCTTGGTGCCAGTGTCTGCATTCCAGAGCACGATGTAATTTGGTGGGTGGATAGCAAGCAGCAAGTCTCGGGAGGCATCCTGATTCCACAGCCACTGCACATCTGCACCAGAAAGATGAGAGAAAAACCTCAAAATGTCTGATCACTTTGTTCTTGATACTTTTCCAAATGTATAACCCTTAAAATCCAATACCCGCCCCCCAAATGTGATCTGCATGCATTATCAGGCTAATTTTATATAAATATGAATTGTTTGGTTCACATCTCGATTAACCTAGTCTAACTTGAGGGCCCAGCCATGAGGGGAGCCCATGCCTGACACTGCCTGGATGGCCAAAATCTGGAAGCTGATGGCTCACTGGACCCTTTTCCTCCTACTGAGTTGTCTCATGTAGCCTTGATATGAAGGTTTGTATCCAGTCTTTATTGCAACTTGTTTAGCCATGTATGGTTGATATACTGGGAAGGGGAAGCTGCAGTCAGGATGTATTGTATGAGATAAGAATTAAGAAAAAGAAAGCAAAAGAATTATGCAGGGCTAGAGAGACGGCTCAGTAACTGAAGTGCATGCCCTGCATGCTTGGGGACCCGAGTTCAGATCACTAGAGTCTATGTAAAAAGCTGGGCACGGTTGCACATACCCGTAATTGCAGCATTGCTATGGCTAGATGGGGGCAAATAGGATGACTCCTGGAAGCTCATTGGCCAGCTAACCTGGCTTGTGTGATAAAGATCCAGGCCAACCAGAGACTCTGCTCAAACCCAAGGGAGAAGGCACCTGAGGACTGGCACCTGAGACTGTCCTTTGTCCTCCACATTGCGGACATACACTGGGATATACTTTTGCACTCAAATCCACCTCCTCACATCCCCTCATATCCCACACGTGTGCGTGTGTGTGCGTGTGTGTGTGTGTGTGTGTGTGTGTGTGTGTGTGTGTGTGTATGTGCTTCAGCCCAGCAGGAGACATTCTAAAAGACTAGTCTAAAGAACACTGTAATAGTTTTAGAAGAATAACATTAAAAGAAAAAAACCAAGCACCTCTGCTATGAGCATGAGCAAAAGTCTGTTGATCTCTAAGACTTTATCATCAGTACTGAAAGCCGTTTCACTGCAGTCATCAGACAGTGCACTTGACAGTTTGTGCTGCCATAGCTCAAGAGTCTCATCAATATAGCTGAGCCCAACACTGAAACTAATGCGTTTTACTATAGCATGAATCAGTTAAAATTTAAGGAAATAATGCCCAAAGTGTACTGACAGGGGAAAGGAATGTGAAATTCCTATCAGAAGATAGGCTAAATACCTCCAAGAGTTAGACTGGAAATAACAAAAGCAATTAAATGGAGAGAACTAACGACAAGACCTTCCAAGAGCGTGCATCACCAAGCTCCGCAGAGCTGGGGACTCACCTTGGATGGGCTTGGCATGCTCTTGGATCTCACACTGAGCAACGCCTGCTGCTACATCCCACACGATGATCTTGCCGTTGACATCGGCAGAAGCCAGGCGCAGACAATACGGTGAGCCGATGTGATGGTGGTAGTTCTCCCGGGCCCACTTAACCTGGTTTAGAGGAGAAATCGGATACAGCATCGGACATCATCTCCCAAAACATCAACCATTCAGACGATAAAAATAGTTTGGTATGACTAAGTAGAAAACTAGCATTAATTTTGAAATGAAGACATCTTTATTATTTATTTTTAAGTGGTGTATTTGATTAAAAGTTTCATAATGCCTTTGAAATGTGAAAAATGATGATGGATAGCCTAGATATTTTATTAACATCAAGTATGAAACCAAAATTTCTCAAGTGCTTGGTAAAATTCCAAGCCATCTTGTAACTTAGTTTTCCGAAAATCTAATTTTGGCAGAACATCTAAAATCATGAATAACTAAGAAGAATATTTTCTATTCTTAAAAGGCCATGGAGGCCTTGTGTTTATTATTATCCTAATTAGAAAAACACGTAATCCAAGAGCTAGGGAGGAAGAGGCCGGGATGTCTGAGGAAAGCTGTCTGGCTACACTTTTCATTCAAACTGATGAACTTTGGGTTCAGCAGGAGACCCCAACTCAATACATAAGATGGACAGCCAACTAGTAAGACACCTCCAGGGCCAACCTCTAGAAACCACTTAGGCAGGCACACACAGCTCTTGTGCGGGCTAGTTTATGTCAGCTTGACACAAGCTGGAGTCACTTCAGCAGAGGGAATTTCAGTTGAGAAAATGCCCCTTTCAGATTGGCCTTGATTGATGATTGAGTGCTGTAAGAAAGCAGGCTGAGCAAGCCATGAGAAGCAAGCCAGTAGTGTTCTTCCATGGCCTCTGCATCTGTTCCTGTCTCTTGTTCCTGAGCTGATTCCCTGCATGATGAACTACAAGCCAGAAGCTGAACTAAGTAAGCCCTTTCCTCCCCAAGTTGCTTTTAGTTGTGTTTTATCACAGCAATAGAAATCCTAACTAAGAGAGCCCCATAAACACGCGTGTCCACACATGCAAACATGGGTATATGCACACACAACATACATTAATTCTCAAAGTACATTAAAATATAAAAATAAAAATAAAGTTTGGCCTGTTGGTGCATTAATAATTCCTGATATTCTGGAGGCTGAGGAAGAAGGATACAAGCTCCAGGCCAGCCTGGGAATGCAGCAGCATCCTGTCTCAAAATTGGAACTAAGTGAAATACGGGCTGGGTATGCAGCTCAATGGTCATGTGCATGGTAAGCATGGTGAGCATGTGCAAGCCCTACCTAGTGTCACAAACACAAATTAAAAGTCTACCAGAACTCTAAAGTAAATCTGATCAAATTCTTGAACACTGACTATTCACAGAGTAAGAGGTCCATCTTAGAGTTGTCACCATAAGTCAAAGCATTCCCTGGCTAGCCGGTGCTCATAACCATCCCTTCTTCTCTCTCAGCACCCTGTTAGTGGACGATGTGTTATTACCAGCTCTACACAGCACACCATGGAGGCCTTGTGCTTTTATTCCGTAACCTCAGTGTAGATTCTAAATCTGCTGTTCAATGTGTTTAACTGATAAACATCATAAATCTTCATATACACAGAAACATAGGTAAGCACACATGTCTACACATATAAACAGTTATGTGTAATGAATGTCAAAGTAGAAAAGTAATAAATTATAACAGAACTTATGGAGAAGGCAGAAATAAGTTTTCTGAATATGAATTTTACTAATCTTTACACTCCTCAGGTAAAATTCTTTTTAATAAATGTGTCTGTGTCTGCGCATGTATATATACATTTGCTTTTGAACATCATGTGTATTGTGTGTACTGTCTACACACAGGTACATCTGGTGGACTTCCACTATCTGCAGTTTGCAAACATGAACTCCCCTTCTTGCTAATGTGTGTTTATCATGCAAAGCCAATACTTGGAGGGCATTTGCAGAGAAGGACAGCCAGGTGACTAAGCAGAGTTGACCGATACATGCAGGGGACCAGCTGTGGAAAATAAGGCATCCTTACTTCTGCTCTCATGGTGCAAATAAGTGTCCAACTTACAGCTATTTACTGCTATGTTGTCCATATTTGGGCTTTTTCTTGGCAATGTTATTGTCTAAAATGCTCCCAGCCCACTGCTGCTTACTGTACCTAAGTATAATAGGTTACAATGTACCTAACCAGATAAAAAGTGTGAAGTGCCCTTGCTCAGAGATACAGTTGTTGGTAATGAGTTCAATTTCAACAAAAACACAAGTGCACAAAGGTTGTGTACTGACATGGTGATACAATGTGTGCTTAAAGGCTCATCGGATTTTGACTGCTTAGAAGAAACAAGGTATTAGTAGTCCCTAACTCAGTGTCTGAAGTGACTTCATGAAATATAATGACTTGGAATAACAAGAAATGTGTGTGCATGTTTACAGGTGCAGTGCTGCAGGCTACTTACACAATTCCAAGGAGTTTATAAACTTCTGAAAACTCCACTATGCACCCTGAGCTACTAAAACAGAGAAAACACAGGAAGGTACACTGCATACAGAGAACCAAGACAAGAAGTTTTCACCAGTGATTAGTGAGCGAGAAGACAGGAAAGTGATATTCTAAAATTACTACTAGAAAATACAATTACCAATGCAGCAGTCCACATCCTTTGAGAGTATTTTTTAAATAAAAATTACTTATAATAATTTCTTCAGGCAAAATAAATAGACTATCAAACTGAAGCTTGAATCTACACATAAATGAAACTCTAGAGAAGACAAAAGGGGAAAGGGAAGGAGTGGAGATGACAATACTTCTATTCCTGAAAGACTCAAACCAAAAACCTCTCTACAGTTCATAATACTTAATGGTGAAGGACCAGGTGCCTTCCCCTACGCTAAGGAAGGAGATAAAAGAACCACTTAGTATCCTGATTCACTGAAGTTAGAGTCCTGGCCAATACAATATGGAAAGAAAAAAACTGAAGCAAATACAGACTATCAAATTAAACTCTGATCCTTAGCAGATACCATGAATCGATGCATAAAAATCCAGCTCAAAATTACTAGTTTTAAGAGGTGGTAAGTTTATCAACATCATAGGACATAAGTGAAGATACAAAAACCAATTGATACTGGTTTCCTCAATCTCATATCATAGGCAAAATTAACTTTAAATGTATCAAAGACCTAAATAAAGAGCTAAAAACAAAATTGTAAGTTGTCTTGATGATGGAGAAAGCCATGGTTTCTTGAATATAGCAGAAATGTACATGTTAAAGAAAGAATAAATTATATAAAAATTAAAACTATTTATTCTTGCTGGGCGATGGTGGTGCACGCCTTTAATCCCAGCACTCGGGAGGCAGAGGCAGGCGGATCTCTGGTAGTTCAAGACCAGCCTGGAACAGAGCTAGTTCCAGGACAGGCTCCAAAGCCACAGAGAAACCCCGTCTCGAAAAAACCAAAAAAAACAAAAAACAAAAAAACTATTTATTCTTGAAAAGGCACCATCTAAAGAAGTGAAAAGAAGATCCAATAATGAGAGAAAATGTCTGCAGATCACATGTTTGTCTGATGAGGGGCTCATCCTTAAAACATACCGCTAAGGCTTATAACTTAATAACAGAAAGACAATACATTTCAAAACGGAAAAAGAATCCAAGTAGACAATTTTACAAAGGCACACAAACAGCCAACAAGCCTGTGAAAAGATGCTCGTGATCATCCACTGGGAAAACCCTAATCAAAACCACAGTGAGACTCACTCCCACCCACAAAGAAGGTTCATGTTTATACGCTCAGCGCATGGCAGTCAGTGTTCAAAACTAACGGACCAGTCAGTGAGACGGTAAGTGACAGAATTGGTGTTTTCACTCACCTCTTCAAAATGCCCTAGAACGAGCACTTGGCAATGCACTCTGGGTGGACATTAAGTCATGTATGTGTAAATGCTAGGCAGCCCTAGAAACTGTATTTAAAGATGGTTTGACATTCATAACTATGACTTAATGAGAACCTGATGATGTAATAAACTTAAGGCAGACTGTTATGGGATTAATGTGCGATTGAACTTACCTTAACAATATCAGCTTTATGTTTTTCTAGAACTTGCAGAGTTTGGGCAGTATTGGAATCAATCACTACCACAAGCGAATGACATCCATAAGCAATTAAACCTTGCCAGCCCCTGCCAAAACAGCAATGTTAAAACGTAATTAAAAAACAAAGCAACTGAACTTTCCTCTTGCCTATCATAAATGACTCTAATTCATATGTACCATCATTAATAGTATTAGTTAAAATCAAAAGTTTATGATATCCTTCCATTTATATAAGGCCCTAGCTAAGCTTACAAATAATTTAAGAGTCGTTTCCACTTAACCGGACAGTTCTAAAAGATGTGTACATTGAGCTTTGATGTGTAAGCCAATCTGTGCTGGCTTTGTATGTACACACTTTATCTCATTCAGTGTCCAATAATGTTTATTTTTATAACAACATAGAATCCGCAGTGTGCCTAGGATAAGTGACTCGTCTTAGTCCTTCCAACCAGATTTAAAAAAAAAAATTAACAGAAGACGTTTCGGCCTCCATAGCAACATTCCCAGCATCACAGCCATGAATCACACATTATTAATACTTCTCAAAGCTTCGGTGTTATTTTACTGTAGAAAGAGAACCGGCTGTGGAGAGGGCTGTACCTCACAGGTGCACAGGACAGAGTCTGGGGCACTGCTGAATGGGTGTAAGTGAAAAAGAGGAGCATGAGTGGCTAAGAAAAAGACAGGACCGGGAAGAGATAAGGTGACAGGGAGTAGAGGGGGTGAAGCCCTCGCAGGTCCAGATTGGCAAAGAGGAAACGGGCACAGCAAAGGAATAAGAAGCGGAGAAAAGAACACAGGAATGAAACCGTGTTTGCACCTAGGAATTGCCCACTCGGGACGTTTGCGACTTATATGACAACAAAAGCATCTCAGCTAAAAGAAAATCTGGGAGCTGTGGGTGACCGGAGGCGGTCTAGGAGGGGAAGACCGGAAGCCCCGTGTTCTTCCCCGTCCCCTCGCGAACTGCGACCTAGGCCGGCGGCCGGAAACACTGCCCTCACCAGTCTACCGCCGCCTTGTTGTGCGCGTTGAGCACCCCGGTGAGGGTGCGCGCCGACACCTTGAAGTTCACGGTGTAGGGTAACATCCCGGCGGCACAGCGGCCCTCCCCACCGGCAGGCAGGAAGCGACACGCTCAGCCCTTCCGTTCCAAAGTCCGGGTAGCCGCGTCAGCGCCGCTGTCTGGTTCCGTGGGATCCAAGGTTCCTCCTTCCAAGAGTCCGTGTCTGTCTAGGATCTCACTCTCCAAGTTCCTCCCTCTCCAGAGTTCCGAGAGTCGAGTGAGTCCCACGCTTTGTGCCCTTTGCAGCTACGCATGGAAGAAGGGTTCTGCTGTCAGTCGTACCGGTTTCTTCCTTTTGGGAGACAGATTGCTGGAAATCATGAAAACAAAACAATGAAGACCCAGTTTACCTTTCTGACTCGGATTTGCTAATGTGGAGCAACTACCATTGCCAGGCTCTGTTTGTTGTAGACCTGTAGGGATATGCAAATGAAGACAGTGCCTTTGCGCTCATAAAGTGTATGGAGAATAATAATCAAGTTATTTTAGAGTTGCAGTTACAGGATTCTCGGAGAACCCTGAAAGTATTAGCAGAAAAGAACAAAAGAACACCAGCGAGGGAAAACAGGGGCAGAAGCGGTGACCAATTGCAAGCGGACAATTAAGAGCCAAAAGTTTCACCGGCTTTACCAATTAAAATTGGTAATTATTTGAGAAAGCAGTTTCCCAAGAATGATAAAATAGCACAGTGACATTACCAATATGTCCTACTTGGCATCCGAAGCCTATAACAGATTTCCTTACCTTGCTCTAACCTGACTACCTGATTTTTTTTTTCCACCTATGTGTTTGAAAAATACAGTAAATGTCTGGGAGCATTTTGATCCTAGAGTTGGGGGACTTAAGCACCAGGAGAAAGTTCTGAGTATAGACAAGACCAAAGAAGTGCAGCTGAGTGAGGGCCTAGGAGGAGATAGAGTCCCCAACGCGCTGAATTTTGTACTAGTGATCACTTACCATCCCTCACCTCTCGGAATTTGCAGCTAACCTAAGAAATTCCTCAGCAGCTCCTGATGGAAGTCAGCATGAAGTTACAGCCAGAGTGACTACCCCAGCTCAGGGTTTCAGCAGGGAAGTAGGTGGGACCTCTCTGGCAGTTCAAGTTCCAACCAGTACGTTCTTGCCTGTGTGAGGATGGCCTGACCTTTAGAAGAGGCCATTAGCAACTGGGTGTCGGAGTCTTGGCTTGTAATCCCCTCACTTTAGCATTTAGAAGGAGGCTGCAGCAGGAAGACTGAGGTAAATTAGAGACCAACCTGGAGCTACACAGGGCTCTCACTGGTGCGAGGTCAGGCGACCCCTCCATTCCACGGGGCTCTGTATGATCAAACACCTGACAGCAGGACAGGTGCCAATTACAGGGAATATAGGAGAGGAGGGCTTTCTGGGGGCCTGGGCAATTCCCAGCCTGGAGCAGAGGCAGGCACTAGCCTCCATGATCCATCTTCTTTTTAACCCTGTTCTCACTTCCTTTTTATACTGTTTACTGTTTGGGACTCCAACCCCTAGAAGGGTAATGCTGACATTCATGGAGGGCTTCTCAGCTCAGTTAAACTTCTCAAGAAACATCTTCACAGATACACCGAGAGATTTGTCTCCTAGGTGATCAAAGCCAGGGGTTGCTATGGGGATGCAGATAACCAGAAAGCAGCCAACTAAAAAGCCAAAAAGCAAATGAGAACTGATCAAGCCAGCCCCTAGTCTCTTGGCATTATTCACACATATTCGTGTGTGTGTGTGTGTGTGTGTGTGTGTGTGTGTGTGTGTGTGTTGGAGGAGGAAAGATGGCTTGGGGACAACTTTCGTGAGTCAAGGCTCAGCACTTTATATCTGCCGTCCCTCATTGAATTCTCATGGACCATAGTGAAGGGTTAATGGCCAAAAGCCTCAGGAGAACTGAGAAGCTGTGGACAAGAAAGTTGACTTGATCGACAACACCCGTGGAAGCTTCTAATCAGGGATCCACAAACCAAACACAGTCCCCACTCTGGGGAGAGACTGCGACCCTTCAATCATTCTGGCTAAAGAACAATTCTGATTCTGGAGATACCTGTCTGCTTTCTTTAATTCCCATGTGGCCTCCCATCAGTTTAACCCAATCTAAGCCAGAGAGAGAAATATTGTATCTATTCTCTTCACAGAGTTGCTAATTTTGCTCATGTCACCTTAAGGAAAAGCTGACAGCCTGTTTCCAATTTCCCATCCTCCAAAGTAGCCACATAGACTCGTGACCTGAAACTCTTCTTACAAAAACAAAAAACAAACAACAAAAATCACCCAGAATATTTGTGTTTGCTTTCTCAAGACTGGGACTAAGCAATTTGTCGAGGACAGAGTTTATTTAGCTTATATGTCTAATTCATAGCCCATCACTAAAGGAAGCCAAGGCAGGAACTCAAGAGGGAAAGGAACCTGGAGGCAGGCACTGAAGCAGGGGTTATAGAGGAGTGTGACTCCTGGCTTGCTTCTCACGGGCTTGCTTTCTTACACAAGCCAGAATCCCCTGCCCACGGAGGGGCAGGCACCACCCACAGTGGGCTGATCCCTCCCACATCAATCATTAAACAAGGAAGTTCCCCACAGACTTGCCTACAGCAGTCTGGTGAAGGCAAATTTTTTTTATCAACATTTCCTCTTCCCAGAGGACTCTAGCTTGTGACAAGTTGACGAAAAGATAGGCAGCACAGTGCTTCTGAGACTGTGAAGCTAGATCTGGGCTCCGAGTGTGAAATCCAATCTGTGTGCTTTCAGCTATCATCCGTGTGTTCACAAGCATGACACACACAGGCAGCATGGCCATGTGACCTAAAGTGACTTGGAGCAGCCAGGATGCAAACAAGAAAAAGGTCTCTGGGATCTAGGACTTAAAGACAGCCTCTGTGTCACAGAGATGGTGACCACGAGTCCCTAGAGAAGGCACACGTGCCGACTGAACATCCTTCTAAGGCTTTTATATGGTTCATCCCCTTCAGCATAGTTCTGGACTCTGTGTTTAGAACCACAAATGGCTAGAGTTTATACTTAGGAGATAGCCAATCTGGCTGGGATAATAGTTTTACCCTAACACTGTTATTATTATTGCTTCAAATTCTCTCTCTCTCTCTTTCTCTCTCTCAGTTTTTTTTTGAGACAGGGTTTCTCTGTGGCTTTTGAGCCTGTCCTGGAACTAGCTCTTGTAGACCAAAATGACCTCAAACTCACAGAGATCCAACTACCTCTGCCTCCAGAGTGCTGGGATTAAAGGTGTGTGCCACCACCGCCCTGCTGCTTCAAATTCTTGTGTAAAAATTGCAGAAGGCTTCAGAGTCACTTTATGCAGAAAAAAACAAGAGCTGTCTTGATAACAGGCGTTCAAAATTCCTGACTTAGAACCAAAGGAAGATTCATTCTGATGAGGAAGTAAGCAAGCAAAGTAAAGTAACTAACATAAACGGAGGCTGATTATAGAAATCTAGGAAGAGATGCTGCTGCCCAACGTGGTATTTAGCATCACACAGGCCTCACTATGTCCCAAGTGGTTTATATAATAACTCACTTCAGCTTAGCAACCTGAAAAGACAGGGCCCACTGTTCTTCTCCCTTCACAGGTGAGGAAACCAAGGCACAGAAGTGACTCAAGGTCACGGGGCTAGCTGTGCGGAGTCAGTTATCTTTGGCCTTGGGAATATCCCAGTCTACTTTTGGTAAGAACGCCCCTTGTATCTTGGGGTAACTGTTCATCTCGGGGATCTTATTGTCTCTATTTTCTTGAGGCTTCAAGGTCCCTACCTCCAACTTACAGATTTCCACGTGTGGATGTGTGACTCAGACCTAGGCTAATCAGTGATGGTTTACAGAGATTGTCAACAAGACAGGTTCTAAGATCACTGGGAGGCACTTCTCAGGGTGTGTCTGTAAGGGATTTGCTATATTATGCAAACTGAAGTGGGAAGACCCACCCTGCACTAATTTGGTGGTGCGAATTCATTGGCTGGGTTCACAGACTGAACTGCTAACTGAATGGTGGCATTCTTTGCTCTCTGTTTCCTGACCATGGACACACTGTGATCAGCTACTTCCCGCTTCCGCTTCCGCTACCAGAACTTCCCTGCCATGAAGGACAACACCCTCAAATAGTGAAACCAAATAGACCCTGCCTCCTGAAGTGGCTTTTGTCACACATTTTCTCACAGCAACAAGAAAAGTAACTACTGCACACACCGACCCTGGCTGCAATGGCTAGTCGGCATGGCCGCAGACAGTCAAGCTGAATTTTTGCATATGCGGTTTAAAGGGATTTCTTTAGGGCTTTGCTCAAAGCTGGATGAATGTAAGTCTGGTAGAAAAGGCAGCCTGAAGGTGGTCACCTCAGAAGAGAGGATAAGTTACAGAGAGTTCGGCCTGATGATGTCATTGAAGCCTTCACCCAATCACTTCCAAACACTACCCTGGGCTTGTTACACTTAAAAAATAAATCTGGTGAGTTTGTTTTGTAGATTTTTGCAAGCCTAGACAATAATCCACACTAGCTAAGTTCTGAAGTTCTAACACTCTGAAAGAAACCCTGAACTCACTAGCATCCCTTTCTCACCAGCCCTTGATGAACACTAATCTGATTTGATCTCCCCTGTATCCGACATGGACTCACGTGGTGTGCGACTTCTGTGGTTGACTTCTTTCATTTAGCATGTTTGTGAAGGGTTTACCCATATTGAGATTACCTGGCATGGGTGAGAAGGAAACACGGAACATGCAACAAACCCACTTAGAAGTTTATTGAGGGTGCGTGTGTACAGGCCTGGTGAAGGTCGGTGTGCAGAGAAAGAGAGCTGAAGATGGTGCTTCCAGCTTTTAAAGGCCACCCAGCGCATGCGCACAAGGAGATGATGTGGCTGCATCAATGCAGATAAGGGAGCGCACACATGTGTGAAAGGGCTCATGCAACTGCGTCATTCCTAGATGATGCAACCATGTTGCATGTGGGTCATGTGGGGTCCTTTAAGATTCCCGGGGCCATGATGTACTTCTGCCTGAGGGTTTATCCACACATGCGTGACCCTGGAACCAGGAAGTGTCAGCCATATTGTGGCTGAAATCATAACACATATAGCATATGTCAATAGCTCATTTTTCCTTTTGTGTCCAAACTGCAGTGCCCTGAATGGCAGCCCCACATTTTGCTTTTCTCTCTATTCTTTTATTTTGTAAAGGTCTACTTTATTTATCCGTGTATAAACACACGCACACACATATGCACGTGCCACGGGGCTTATGGAAGTCATAGGAGAACTTTTAGAAATCCCTTCTCTTCTTCCACTGTGAGTCCTGGTGATCGAATTTAGACCCTCAGACATACATGACAGGTGCTTTTACCCACGGAACCATCTAGACGGCCTTTGATTTATTGATGAAGACTTTGAAGACAGACTTGTCAGATTCTTTTTCAAAACTGATTACAGCATGACACCTTTTGGGTGTTATCTTTCAGTCTTGTTGGAATTTAACTCATCGGGTTTTGTTTGGTTTCTTATGTGCTAAACCAACTTCGGATTTTCGGGATAAATTGAACTCAGTCATGGCACATAATTCTATTACATGTTCCTGAATTTAATTTGCTAAATGTCTGTTGTTAAAGGAGTTCACATTCAAATGCATGAAGTATATTGGTTAGTAGTTTTCTTATAATGCCAAATTTTAATAAGAGGGAAATACTGGTCCCTGGAGATGAATTGAAAAGTGTTACGATTTTTTCTTTCTTCTTTTTTAAATATTTGGGAAAGCTTGCTTTTAATTCTTTTATTTACATTTATTTATTTATTCTTTGTGTCTTTCACATCATGCCTCCCGATTCCACCTGTCTCCCTCTTACCTCAAAAAATAAATTAACAAAACAAGATTAAATGGGAAAAGGGGGAAAAAATCTCACCATAGAAGCTGCAGTGTGACATAGTGAGTCACACAGTAAACCCCTTTATCCATCTATTTTTACATGCAGGCATTTATCACAAAGAATTATTGCTCTCGTTCAAGGCCCCTGATCTCTGCTGCACCATCAACACTGGACCCTCACTGGGAAACTCCCCGAACATCCCATTGCTGCTCTGTCTTGGAGATCCTGCAACCCTGGGTCCACAGGGCTGACTGCCTCTGCCCCCACCCCATCATACTCCATCAGATCACAGATGGGGTGGGCCAACACATAACCCTTGTTCTGGGTCTGGGTAGTTTCTTGGTTGGTCAGTCCCCCAGTTCTCCCCTGATTTCACCACCAGGGTGAGTTCTGCTTTGCCCTTTATAGGATTTCACATCCTCAAGGTTGGCTCTCCAGCTGACAGGCATTGATGGGGAGGGGAAGGGAACCTTCCCCTTGGCACCTCCCCCCACACTCATGCTGCCACTAGACAAGTAGTATGGACAGCTCTCCCATGCTCACAACCTCAGGGCTGGCTTACCCACACCTTCGCCAACAGGGTTGTCTCTATTGTACAGCAGGGCCTGCTCTCCTGAGTATTATAGCTGCTAGGGTTAAGGACAGCTCTTTGCTCTTTTGACCTCAGGGCAAACTCTCCCACCAACCACATTGATGGGTGTGGAGGTTGGGCTTTAATTCTTTAAATGTTTAGTAGATTCTTCAGCCTTGAGCCTTCCTTCGGTGAGGGTTTTGTATGTAAACAATCTTGTGCTTCTTATTGATCTATTCAGATTTTCTATTTCTTCTTGAGTCAGTGTTGCTCATTGTGGTTTAGGAATTTGCCCATTTCCTCCAGGCTGTCTAGTTTGTTGTCATGAGATTGTTCATTTTATCCCTTTCCATCCCTTTTATTTCTGTAAGTAATAATGTCTCCTCCTTCATTCCTAATATTAGTAACTGCAGCCTTCTCTCTTCTTTCTCTTTATCTTCTTTCCCCTCCTCTTCCTCTTTCTCTCTTTCTCCCCTTCCTTCCCTTCTTCCTTTTCATTTAGCCAAAGGTTTGCCAGTTGTAGTCATCTCTTTAGCTAGTGACTTTTAGGCCCAGCTGTTGTTATCCCATCTTGGGCAGCTACAAAGTTAAGGACCTGCCCAGAACTGTTTTAAACAAAAACATCCTGGGGACAAGGACTTTTACACTGGGGAAAATACCAAACCAGGTTAAATCCAGATAGTGCAAAGTGAGGTCTTTCAAAGAGCCAGCACACAGGTTGGGTAATGACAAGAACTTAAATAAGAGAGCTGCGTCTTGGCTACGGTCTGCATACATGTGTACCCCCAATTTCACATGGTAGAAACTTGATTTCTAATGTGATGATGTTCGGAGATGTTTAGGTCACCAGAGCTGCAATACACGAGTGGACCAACGCTGCTACAAAGAGGGCTTGTGGAAGTGGCTCATCTTCTCCTGTCCTTCCTCCTCATACCATGGAAGGACACAGCTATAAACTACTTAACTCACACTATAATCTTAGCTTGTGCTTTTCAGCTTCCAGAAGAATGAGAAATGTTCTTCATAAATTGTCTAGACTCGGGGGCTGGAGAGATGGCTCAGAGGTTAAGAGCATCACCTGCTCTTCCAAAGGTCCTGAGTTCAATTCCCAGCAACCACATGGTGGCTCACAACCATCTGTAATGAGGTCTGGTGCCCTCTTCTGGCCTGGAGACATACACGCAAACAGAATATTGTATACATAATAAATAAATGAATAAATAAATATTTTCAAAAAAAATTGTCTAGACTCAGACATTCTGCTACAGCAGCTCTAACCGAGTACGACCATGCCCACTGGGCTCTCTCAGTGGTCTCCATCTATGACAGCAGTACACTCTGTAGTTTGTCAAGAGTGCTGAGGGACGAGATAGTGGGGAAGTGATTAGAACAAGCCGAATGCCACGAAGCCCACTGTCCTAAATGAATTCAGCTGTATTTCATTAGTAAGCATTCTAGGGTGCGGAGAGACATCATTTAATCCCCAGGATGCTGAAGAGGCTCCAGTTTTGCTTCTCACGGTTGTTACCAAGAGCAGACAGAAGCCTGATTTTATCTACATGATTTTTTGTTTGTTCGTTTTTTTGTCTTGTTTTGTTTTTAACTAACACATCCCCTTTTGTATATTTGAAAGATTCCTGAAATGAATGCATCATGATTGATAGTTTGATGTTATTTAATAGGCAACACCTGAGTGATGTAAAATGACGGTGCAGGTTAGCTTGGACGTTATTTGAGTTGACAGATTCACTTTTGAATCATTTGTCTTGAGGCAGATGTTCTTCCTTTTTAAACGAATAAATGTCATGTAGCTGTCCAGAGATAGAGACAGCCGCTGAAGGATCCGAATTGAAAGACATTGGGACTCTGAGTCAGGCTAATGACCAGCAAATGTCATCAGGGACTGTCACTGCCCCTCCTTCCCCTTCTGTGAGGCAAACGCTGGGCTTATCCCAGGCTGCCTGAACTCCAAACCTTGCTCTTTCCCTCATCAGCAGGATCTTCCACTTATCACAGAAACCTGTTACTGTAGAATTAGGACCATAATAACAATACCAGTCCAGGAAAGATGAAGTAAGATGGTCTTTCCGAAAACATGGCACATTTAGCTGAGATTATTCTAATGGTCACAAGTGCGCTACCAAGCGACATTTCATTTCAGTGAGAAGAAGTTTTCAATTCCTTCTAATCCTTTTCAAATAATTCCCGGAGGAAGTTTCCATCTCATATAAGCAGCTCCTCTGAATCTATTAATGTCCTGGATGGGAGAGCAGGGAAGGAAATTCTTTACTGAGACAGCAAAACACAGCTTGGTACCAGAAGCTGACACTAAAGTAAACGAAGAGTCTCAGTGGGTAGTGAGATCAGTTAGCTTACTTCTCAAACCAGAACATGATGGAAGGAGATGCCTTTCAAAATTTCTCTATGACAACAGGCATCACCTGGACACGTCCTGCCCCACCCCCATTCCCACGGTCCAGAACAGCAGAAGTGACCAAATGTTGCAGCAAGTGTCTCGGCAATGTGTCCTATCCCCCGGCCTTACAGGCGCCCTGACTTCGTGAGCTGGCCGACAGAGGCGATCCCAAAGGCTGGTGCTAGCTTGCTTGTTCTGCCCTCCATGCAGGTGACCCTAGCTAGCCCTGCCATCTGTTGGTGGCAGCTCATCTGGAGGCTTTTGCTCTGCAGACAGCTTTGCTGCTGCATTGGGAAACTCACCATGTGGACTTGGCAGTTCAGACCCCCCACCTCGCCGCCATTACCACTGCTAGCAGCCGGAGAGGTCAGTTATGTGTCCCGATCATGTTTTTTTCTTCCTCTCAAGTGTAAATTGAAGTACAGGGAGACTGGGACTTCTGGGTAGCAAGGCAAGCGACAAGGCATGACACCTGGGTTTCCATGTGTGCCAATTACAATGATTCTTTCCATCACAGTTATAAGACAGGTGGCAGTCTACTCCACCCAAGATACACCTAGACTGCAAGAACATGAACAACGTGTTTGCTTCAAATATTTCTAAGTAGCGAAATTGCGTCAAGATGACCAACGTGGGTGCATTCGTACCCCCTTTCTTTCCTCTCACATCTAATGTAAATGAGTAGAAAGTTTTTATTGTAAAGACTTGCTTGGATACGCTCACCTTCAATTAGAGAGATTTATTCACAGACTTTAATTAAGAGCAGTAATTGCCTGTGACCCAGCTTCCACTCCACCATGACCCACTAGGGCATGGAACCCCATGTCTGGAAAGGGGGTTCCCCTTCACAGTGCTCTGTCTCTGGAGAAATTAAAAAAAATCAAGCAATAAATAAAACCACTATTAAATCACTATTTGGTCTTATGCTTTGTTTTTTAATTTCTTGTTGGAACTCAAATCAAATCTTCTAGTTAAGCCCGTGAGCTTTGGGAAGATGGCAGAAGCTAACTGGGTCAGTAGCGGTAAGAGGTCTAGAAGTCGAGCTACCTGTGGAGCAAAGTCATAGCATCAAAGAGGTTACAGGGAGACTGATGGCTTTAGAAAGGAATTCACTTTCTCTCAATTTAGAGGTTGTTACTCTGATAAAGTAAACGGTTATGTGGGGAGGTTGAAGTGGGGCGTTATGGCCCATCCCATCCCTCTAACTCTTCAATTAAAATGACAATGACTGTACCAAGGGTCCCTCCAGCCTTCAAAGACGTGGTGGCAGCTGTGAGCGTGGAGCAGCAACCTCTGACAACCAAGGAGAAGGATGGACGATCCTCTCTCCTCTGAGAGCTTGTAATGGCGTTTTCTCCTCCACTGAATTGCATTTTTCTTTGCCATGGTCCTAAATTCTCTGCCTCGCTGACAGAAACACACTCCCTTCTCATTACACACAGCAGGTCTGACTGACAGTGTACAAGCTGCACTCTGGTCTGGCAGGGATCCTGGGCTGGGAGGGGAGAAAGCCAGAACCCACCAAGTCTTACTTGTAAGCCGTAAAGTTGAAGAGGCTTCAGAGTGAAAGGGAAGCCGAGGGGGGGGGGGGGCTGCAGTTTGTGAGTTAGCCCTCAGGCAGCCTTTCTTGCCTCCCATCTCACTTTATCATTCCTCTCTCCCTCCCATGCCACCCCCTCTTCCCACACCACCCACAATTCATATATGTACTTGTGGAACCCCCTAAATACTGGATTTCAGTCTGGGCAGTTTGAGAAGTGTCTTTGCACAGAATCTGCGAGTCAGGTAAAGGCAGAAAGCTGAGAGAGGACTCAGCATGCCCAGAGGTCCAGCATGCCCCTCTTCTTGCCTCAGAAAGCTGAGGGAAGACTCAGCATGTCCTGAGGTCCGGCACACCTCTCTTTTGGTCTCAGAAAGCTGAGGGAGGACTCAGCATGCCCAGAGGTCCGGCACGCCCCTCTTCTTGCCTCAGAAAGCTGAGGGAAGACTCTGCATGTCCCTCTTCTGGTCTCTTTACTTTGTTTGCTACTTGCTCTGATTCAGGAGAGAAGCATTATTTCTAACAGTTCTCCGATAAACTGAAAGCAACCTGTTGCAGGAGCTCCTTCTGCTCCTTCAGCCAATAGCCATTGAGATACCAGCCCATTGGTTTTAAAGGGAGAGAGACCACACCCCAATGGGCTGGTATCTCAACGGCTATTGGCTGAAGGAGCAGAAGGAGCTCCTGCAACAGCAACCAATATAGAATGTCCAGAAATTGGCATTTAAACTATTCTTAAAACATAGGCTTTATAATTTGGACACATGTCTCCATGCAGGACTGATGGTGGTGAAGACAGCAGGGAGCTGAATTTGGAGAGGTAGCTCAGTCTTGGAAGAGGGGCCTCCTTTTTGGAGAAGGCCCTCATCTGCACCATGACCAGCTATGGCTGCTGTAGAGAACTTGTGTTTTAGGAAGCTTTTGCCAACAAGTTCTAGAGGATCCCTCTGTTATTTGCATGATCTTGATATAATCCCCCTCTAATCAATTCACTTCATTACTGATCCAGCTAATAGAGAAATCAAAATAAACTCCCCAAAGCCATGGCTGTGCGGTGTTAAAAATGTATGCAGAGAAATGATTTCAGAAAAAAAGCAGCAAGTTTTGACTAATTATAGCAGCTTCTATTAGTAGATAAACAATCTTGTTTCCTAAGGCCAGCACTGTGCCATTGCTCAGCTGAGAAAAGCTGGTTAAAGAAGCTTATTTCCCAACTTCGAGTCAGGTGATAATTACTTCAGCAATGATTCCATGTAGAGCGCAGGATACGTGGGCAGTCCAAGTACTTTAGAAGAGGTTTCCTCTCCAGCACCAGGAATATCTGTCCTTGTTTATACTGCTATCAGCCCAGCCCTAAAGTCCCCTTTAAAACATCATCAGACCCGGTCCACGGTGATGATGAATACTGTTTCACAGATGGAGAGACAAAGGTGCTCAGCATCTTATAGAACTGGGATTTGAAAACTAGAGTGAAGCAGAGCCATCTCTAGCTCAACCTCAGAGCTGCAGGCTCTGCAGCCCAATCTGTCCATTGATACGTGCAAGGATGTCTCCTTTGACATCCACAGGTCTAAGACTCACCCCTCAGCTAGTGGCCTCTGCCTCTGGGATGTTCAACCTGACCATCCATTCCTTTTTGATGAGTGACTATCAGTGAACATTTGGCTCTGTGTTCTTGCTTTTGAAATTACCACAGCATGCTTTTGTCTCTAATTAGCAATCATCACCTGCTGTTAGGAGTCAACCCAGAGGGTCTGGCTGGTGTTCTGTCTCCATGCCATGAAGCAGAAATACCTTCTTCCTGCTAAAAGTACTCCAAGTGACACCCCCATCCTTCCCTTCTTCATCACAACATCTCTTTCATGCAGCAAGTCACAGAGAGGACTCTGAGGAAGCCCAGGAGCCAAGATCTTCCTGGTTGAGAAAAATCGCTTAGGGCTTGGAGGCCCTTGGCTACTTTGGTTTTGCTGAATGAGTCATTTGAGCCTAGGCTTTTCTAATTATCTGTTATCTAGTATTTATCTATTGCCTATCTATCATCTCTCAATCATCTATCTATCCATCATTCTATCTTTTTTCTGTTGCTATAAAAGTAACATTATGAAATTCATCCCTTAAATTGTAGATTTCCATGTATTTTATGGAGTTGGAAATCATTGCTTCTGAATTCCAGAACATGTTCATGGCCCTCAAAAGGCATGCTGTACTTATGAGCAATCACTCCCTATTTATTTCTGTTTGTCCATCTCTCAGCCCCTGACAATTGCTGATTCACTTCCTGTCTTTGTGGGTTTGGGTACTTCCTTTCTAGAGCTCTGCTAAGAAGAGGTTCAGTTGCCACTTGACCATTAACAGTCATGAAAAAGGAGAAATGAAAGCCTGGGGAAAGGAGATTTGTCTGTGTGAGTAAAGGTGTTTGCTGTGTGAGCCTAAGGACCTGAGTTCAGGTCTCCAACACCAAGTTTCAAAAACAATTGAACATGGTGTAGCTGTAACCCCTGAGCTGGGAAGGGGAGTACAGAGACAGGAGGATTAATGGGGCTGGCTGGCCAGACATTCTAGCAATAAACCAGTGACCTGGAGATTTAACAAGAGACCCTGTTTTAAAGGAATAAGGCAGAGAGGGTTAGAGCATGATACCTAATATCCTCCTTCTAATATGGCATCCATCCATAAGTGTGCATAGGAGAGCACCCAAACAACTGTGTACACGCATGTATGTACCACATACACGTATACCCCCCACATATACCACATGCACATGCACTACACATATACACATATACCATACGCATGTAATAAACATATATATACACAGGCAACACACACACACTGAAAAACCATACTAAACTTCATATAAGCATCACTGAAAGGTATCAAAAGAGATCTAAACTTCCGCTGGTCACAGACATTCTGAAGAAGACACCTTTCTTAGATAACCTCAGTGCTAGTCTAACATTATGAAGTGCTAACTACTCTTCACAGAATTTGACAAGCTGGTCCCAAAGCCATGTGTTATTGGCAGAGGCTGCTTGTTTGTTTCTGGCTGCACGGACCCAAAATAATCACACAGAAACTATATTATTTGCAATACTGTTTGGCCAATAGCTTAAGCATATTTCTAGCTATCTTTTATATCCTAAACTAACCCATCTCCATTAATCTGTGCATCACCACAAGCTCATGGCCTACCAGCAAAGTTTTGGTGGGCTCAAGGCGCCTGTCTCCTGTGGCAGCTACATGGCTTCTCCTTGACTCTACCTACTCTCTACTCTCTCTATATCTTTCCCAGTCTGGATATGTTCTATTAAGCCATTAACCAAACACAGCTTCTTTATTCACCAACCAATAAAAGCAACACATATACAGAAGGACTTCCCACATCAACGTGTAAGAGGGAAGGATAGACATGAAATAAGTTTCTCCAAAGGAGAATGTTGGGATGGCAGATAGAGTTTGGCTTCTTTTATTTAAAGATTTATTTTTAGTTTGTGGTGTGTGTGTGTGTGTGTGTGTGTAACTTGTATGCAGATACCTGTAGAGACCAATAGAGCACATCGGAAGCTGGTGTTTTAGGTAGTGGTGGACCACCTTAAATGGATGCTCGGAATTGAACCTGAATTCTCTGCAAGAACAGTGGATTAACCACTGAGCAACCTCTCCATCACCTAAAGGTTTTTTCTTCACATCAAAGCCCACAACACACCTTGAAGGAAACAGTACAGCTTCAACTGTAGGCTTTCAAAAAGGTCCATGCAATGAGCCAGGCAGCCTAGATACAGAATCTCAGTCTGTGTGCAAGCTTGGTACTTAACAGAGGCAGTTTTAAATCAGGAGGGAGACACTAGACCCAACAAGTGACCCTAGTTCACTAGTGAATCATTACTCTGGAAAAAGGTAGCATTATATCACACCACTTTTGCTATCCTATAGAATATTAATAGTAGCCCTTCATCATGCTAAAGCTAATCTGCATAGTGCAAAGGATTTAACATCAAACACAAGATTGAAATTATCAGGAGGCGACAGGGAGTGTCTTTATGAAAATGGTGTAGACAGATTTGTACAGTTTCTTTTTAGTGATAGAAAAAGCATGGTTCACAGATAAAAGTGATAAAGTTGTACAATCAAAGTTAGTAACTCCTGTGCAAAGAGGCAGCAAACGTATGAAAATACAAGAGCTTTTGAGATCTATGTGACATACACGAATATCAATAGGCAAAATATATGAAGAATTTCTATTTTAGGGTCCAGAGAGATGGCTCAGAGGTTAAGAGCACTTGTTGTTCTTCCAAGGGACCTGTGTTTAATTTCCAGCACCTACATGGCAGATTGTAACTGTCCATGTTACAGGGGACCTGACACCTCTTCTGACCTTCAAGGGCACCAGGAATGCACATGGCACACAAACATATATGCAGGCAAAATATTCACATACATAAAATTTAAAAAAAACTTGGTAGAGTACCTGCCTAGCGTATACAAAACCTTAGGTTTGAGACCTAGTCCTGCACAGAGTGGGTGTGGTAGTGCCCACTTCTAATCCCAGAATTCAGGAATTTTGAGGCAAGGTCAAGATCTTCAGCTGCACAGTGAGTTAGAGGCCGGCTTAGATGCATAACACCCTAATTTGAAAGAAAAATAGAAGGCAAATCCAATAGAAATATGAGGAAAATAAGATGAATGGCCGTCTCCGAGGAGAAAACCTTTGTAGCCACGAGACCTGTAAAATATCCTCAAACCATCACACACATGAGTTTAGGGTGACTGACAAAGTGCTGGCAAGGATGCGTGGGAATGAGGACTCTGTCATTGCTGGAGAGACTGATGGGCTCAAGGGACCACTTATTTCAGAGACCCACATCCCCGGGTGCTCAGTGCTCTGTTGTTCCATGGCAGGTTAACAGATACCACACACGAGATGGGAAATGGAAGGCTCAAGGTCTTGGAATTTCATGGAAGCCTCAACTAAATCTATGTAATGCTAAGGAGTTTAATTTGAGATGAACATTATTGAATTATTTATATAAAATTTAAAACACACAAAACCAATAGTATATCTGCTATGGTAGGGACAGAAACCACATACTTGTGGTTACACACCCATCAGCCCCAGAACAGCAGACACTCTGAAGGGGAATGAGAAGGGAAGAAACTGGAAGTGGATAGGATGCAGCATTTTCAAGGTTCTCTTTCTCAGGATACTGAGAGGCCCCCATATACATGCTGCAGTGTATTGTCCTCTGATTTGGGTAAAAGGAATTACTTTTTGTCCCTCCTTATGTACTGTAAATATTCCATTATTAATCAAGTAATTTTAAAGATTAATGTGAATAGTGTTTGCCTGGGGTGCCAACAGTGTGTCCTCCCCAAGGATATCCATGCGCTGACTGCCAAATCCTATCAACCTTTAACTGCAAGAGGAATCTTGCTGATGAGATGAAGGATGATGAAATGAAAATATCACCCAGAATTAACTGGGTGAGATCAATAGAGCCTTGAGATGCAGGAAAGCAGCCCATTCCCTGAATATGAAAAGTCTCACCGGGGGTCACCAGAGTAAGCACAGCAGAGTGTGGCCTGGACTTTAGCCCCTGTAAGCTCCCACCAGACTCTGACCCCCAGACAGCAGGAGTGAAACTGTGCTGTCTTAAAGCTACCAGACTCATCGTACTTTCCATAGCAGCCACCAAAAACTAATACAAAACTACATCCTAGCTTCTATTTCTGAGATAAGATACTCCGAAGCTGCTGGCATAACTGTAACATACCACAGGCTGGATAATTTACAACAACACATGTAGCCAAAGGGGTGAATGCTGTGTGGATGTCAGAAGGTAGAAGGACATACAGCTTCTGTCTGTTACCATAGGGCTCTTTCAAAAGGGCCTGAATCCTGTTCCTGGGGGTAGAGCCCCAATCCCTTCCTTGTCTCTGAAAGACACCACCTCTTCTTGGCAAATGTGGATTCAGGAGGAGACCATTTTCACTAACACCTGCTGTGAGGGGAACGTCCCAAGCTGAGGAGCCACACTAAGAGGGTTTATGTCATCAACAGCTATTTAGGGGACACCTTCTACACATTTAGGAAAGGAATGTCAAAAGAGATAGAAGGATTCTTGCTCTCAGAGGGAGTAAGTGGATGGAGGGAGGAAAGAAAGACAAGGTAAAGTTAGAAAGCTATGTAGAATTAAACAGGCCTGGTGCAGGGGCTCGGCGTATGGGGGATGTGGCGGTATGAGAAGGAAGTGGGTGCCCTGAAGGTCCTCATCGGGTGAGCTAATGCCCGAGCAGGGTGAAGTCAATCTGGCCACATGGCTGTGCAAGGGAATAACATTCTCACAGAGGGAATGACCCCTGCAGAGACCCAGGCTCAAGAATGCTCAGTGCATTTGTGGGGTGACCAAGAGGCCAATGGGGCTGGCGCGGGGGCTATCAGGGGAGAGTGACAGTGGAGAGGCGGGACTAAGTGGGGCAAAGATATCTCCCATGATCATGGCTGCATTTGGTATAAATGCAATCCTAAAAGAATAGTGTGAGTCTAAGGCTGTTTACAAAAGCACGGTCACAAATGCTAGAGCCTGTCATGATAATTATGCACATGCCATGAAGATGGCCCAGCATATGGGCCTGTCGAGTGAACCTGCTTCTGAGAAGGGAAGGCAGGAAATTGAGGCCTGGGTAAATTTGTTCATCAGGATAGGGCTCATCCAGTGGCCTGGGGCAAGGCTCCAGGAATGCCAGAAGCAGTTGGACGCTTACCGACGATAAGATCACCCTGTGGAATTTACTTTCTTGGTATCAAGTCTACAAGTGTCCAGATAGGCTATAATTAGCAACATGCCATTTTATATTCTCTGAGTTCTATCCATAATACCCAGTGCTATTAGAGGGGCCATGATCAGAAGGAGTTGAGAAAGAATAATAGACTTCCTTAAACCTCGGTTTCCCTTATTGTCAAAGGGGTATTCTGACTTCTCAGAGTTTGCAGTAAGTGGAAGAGTGCAGGGTGTTGGTGAACCTCAGTCTACAGCCCCTGCTCCGTGGATAATGAAAATAAGGGTTGCCTGCCTCTCTCCTCTCTTTCCTAATAAATTGTGATGTTGGGTGAGAAGATGTGCTGTGGACAGATTTATCTAGAATACAATCAAAATGTGTCTGTAGAAATGCCCAGATGGAGCGTGGGGACAAAAGGTGAGGAAGGACATCTCTCCATCTGGGGAAGTCAGGGAGGCTCCCGGGGCAGCTGCTGAGTTGGCTAGGATCCAGCTGGGGAAGTGGGGGGAAGGTTTCTGCAGAAAAGGAAAAATAAGGACAGCTAGAGAGAGACAGACAGACGGGGGCAGGGCAGAGAGGAAATTTTGTAGAAAAGTCACTGAGGAGACAAAGGGACGGGGTGGCTGGAAATGGCACATGGAAGGTGTGAACACTTGCTGTTTGTGGAGTTCTGCTGATTTGGGGTTTGAGTGTACCACAGAAGAGGATAGATGCAGACATGAGCATGGGAGGAGTGAGCTAGCCAAATCAAATTATGCCATCAAAGTTATTCTTTTGGGTATTTTGCTTGCTTGAAAAAAGTCATTTTGTCCTTTTGAGTCCAGCCAGTATAGTGGTTTCTGTACAAACATGAGGACCTGAGCTCGTTCCCCATAACCCACGTTACAAATGTCAAGGGTATGCTTGGAAACTCACATCTGGGGAGGTGGAGACAGATTCCTGGAGCTTGTAGTCCAGCCAGTTTAGCTGATTTGATGAGTTCCTGGCAAAAGTGAGAATACTTGTCTCAAAAAGTCAGATGGAGAAAACTGAGAAAGACACCCCACTTGACCTCTGGCTTACACCCCCCCCACACACCATACATACATACACACACAGAGCTACACACACACACACACACATACCATTTGTCATATTTCCATGCCTTTAGCTATTCAATAAGGCTTTGCTTTAGCAAAATACGGTCCTTTTATTTTATTGCTGTATGAGATGAGTTCATACAATAGAACGCTCGAATCAAGTTCATGCAACAGAACATACGAACTGAGTTCATACAACAGAACCCGTAGAGAAGAATGCTCTCCCATGATTCATGAAGTAAATATTACCTTTCTTCCCATTGGATTTCCTGAATTGAAGATGGCTTTCTATGCTTTACTGTCTCCTCATATCTATTTCTGTTTGTTCTGATCTCATTTAGAACTCATTGAGCTGGTGTTTCATCTCTTAGCTGTGCAGCATTGGTAATCGAGACAGCCCCAGATGCAATAACCATCATCCACTTCCTGGATTTTATCAAGAGCATCTAATTCATGTAATTTTGCTTGATTAGAAAAAGTGGCTAAGTCTTGGATTGAATTGACTCAGGCATAACTATTTTAGGTCCTGTTATTAAGCATCTCAACATTATTGGGCAATTTCCTATGGCCGTTTGAGGTGTCTATTTTCTCTTACAATAATAGATGTCCTAGTAAAAGCTTCTTCCAGATAGCATGCTACATTTAATAAAAGGCTAATGTGGTTTACTAGATACCATTACCTTAATGTCCCAAATATTTTTCTATTATTTCCATTGTAAAGCATGAGGCTTAAAAGACCTGCCCAAAGCTATAATGTTAATTGTGGATGTCACTGCTGCTTGAGAATCCACTTGTCTTAAGGTTGAAGAGCAAGTTTGGTATGCTAATGCTAAGATCACACATTATCCCAGAATTTCCAGAGTCCCGGAAGTACACTCTTGTTGTGCAAGAATATCTGCTCAAAATGACCAAGTCTAGGAAAGTTTCCTACAACGATGATAACCCTAGCATTGTTTTTAAGTAATGAACTATTATAATTCATTCCAAAGTTTCAATATTACTCCATGCAGACACCAAGATCAAGCTATTATTGTGAAGTATTTTCATGGTCATGAAAACACTACTTACTTTCTTATTACTATTTGCCTTTTGTTGGTACAGTTATAAATTGGAATTTCTTAGCCTTGGTACTACCAATACATCAAAAACATTATGGAGTAATTTATCTTATTTTATGTGTATGGGCATTTTGTCTTTTGCATGTGTACCATGTGTGTGTACCGTGTGTGTGCTTGCTCCCCTTGGCATTCAGAAGAGGGTGTTGGGTTCCCTAGAACTGGAGTTACCAGTTGTCACGATCCACCATGTTGGTGCTGAGAACTGAACCTGGGTCCTCTCTAAGAACGACATGTGCTCTTCACCACTGAACCAACTCTCCAGCCCACCACTGACATTTTGAACCCAGTCATTATTTTGTGAGGACTGATGTGATGGTTAAACTGGGATTATGGACTTGATATCTAGGGTAACCATGAAAAACACCCTTGGGCCGACCTGATTTTCCAGATGAGGTTAGCTGATGCTGGGAGACCCACTCTCAATGTGGGCAGCCCCATCCCATTGGTTGGGGCCCTGGCCTGCATAGACAGGAAAGAACGCTAAACACCAGCGTTCGTCTTTCTCTGCTTCTCGATTGTACCATGTGACCAGCGCTTGTCAACAAGCCTTCCCCACCTGCCACCATGTTCCTCCCAGCTTGATGAGATGATTTCCTCAACCTGTAAGCCAAGATAAACCTTTTCTCCCTAAAATGCCCCTTGTTGGGTGTATAATGGCAATGAAGACAGTAACGAATAAAAATTGTGTTGAGCACTGTATGGTGCTAAGGAGCAACCCTGGGCTCTCGGTTTCTTTGTCCCAGCTGAGACCATCAGCCTAGGCATTGCCCAGTATCCTTGAGGAGCAATGGAGAATGACTGATATTAATGATACAGGCAGTGAAAGTATTTTATTATCCTGAATTATTGAATCCCCTAAACAAGCATTTTTTATTACTTAGGACCACATTTACCTGTTGATCATTCCACCATCAATAGAAACGAACCGAGAAAGCATCCGGTAAAGAAAGGACCAGCTCTGTCTAACAGAACCCCTGGGACCAGGTAATTAAAGATGTTTTCAACTGCCCGCCTTACTAAAATCAATACAAACTACCATTTCATCCTCATAAGCACATTTTCTTCTAACAATGCTCTGCCTTGGAATTGAGAAAGTGAACCAGGGTTCGTATCTTTTCCCACACAATAAATATGTTTGGCACACAGCAACCTGATTATTTGGCAAATGTGGTGACCCTTCCACTAATTTTTCTTTGTATAATTGGGAAGAAAGCTTGTAGCAGAGGAAAAGGAGAATGGCGTCAATGAGAATGTGAGGCCTCAGCAACTCTTGAAGAAGCCTACCCGAAGCCGGTATCCCTAAATTCTGCATTCATAGACAAGGTGCAGAAGGAAGTAGTTGTTAAAGGTGTGTGGTCTGGTGCTGGCTGCCCAGTTCAAATCCCGGTTCTACCCAACAGCCACTCAGAGCTCTGCCTCAGTTTCTTATCTGTCAGAGCTGCTGCAAGTGCTGGGTAAGCTGTTACAGGTACTGTACTCAGTGGAGAATCTGCACACAGTAATTGAGGGCTAATTGTTATTAGCAAGTTCACATGATTGAAGTGAACTTAGTAACCGATTGCTTGTGCAACAGGGTGAGCTCTCTGAGGGAAAGGTCACCAGAAGGGTAGGTTTTTGCTTTCTTTCAGTGAACAGTAGTTCTGTCCTTATTGGTGAAGTCAGGGATGCTCTTGGGATACTCGGTGGTCCAATGCAGACATTGAAGCATCTGCAATAGGGATTGGAGCATAGTGAGTGTACCCAGAATTCCTTGGCCAAATAAAGAAGAACTTGGAATGCTAGGTACATCCTGGCCCAGCAAGCATCCTCCAGCACACTGCAAAAAATCTAATTCTATTGTGGGTGTCTTTGGGCTTTGTTGATCAATTATCTCCCCTCTACCCTCTCTGGCACCCATCTCCCCAGAAAACAATGAAGCAATATGAGATAGGAGTCAAATTACATTTTCAATTTTCTTTTAGTAGAGTGCATTAAAAAAGAGCGCAGTGGTGGCAATTGGCAAAAGGAGAGGCTGAAACCAATTAGTGGGATGACATGAAGTAAGATGGAAAGAAATAGAGATTTAATTGAAGAAAGCTGTAATATAAAATCAAGCTGTCAGGCTTTAGCATTGTAATTAATTCTAGGGCAAGAGAGGTTCATTGACTCTTTCTTGTAGCTTCCCCTGGAGAGTGTTTGCATAACTGCCCACCTTGTGTGAGCTTTCCCTCCTCCTGGAATTCTCTGGATGCTTCTCATCTGTGACAAGTTGTTCTTCAGCTGGCAGCTTTGGGACTCCATAGCCAAGAAGCAGTTAGCAGTTCCCTTGAAAGGATTTCTTTAGCTTTCTGTTTGAACACTGGCACGCATGTTAGTTCTGCCTAAGGACATGAAGTGTGGTAGTAGACACCATCAGCAGGTGGCTAGTGTTCTAGGTCTATCTGGAGTCAGAAATAATATCCCTATCAGGTATGATGAAAAAGGAAACTGCCTGACAGGAAACTGATGTCAGCCAGTTTGTAGGCAAGGGCAGAGGCTAACCCACCTGCTTATGAGGTTCATGACCCTCCACAGAATCACCTGAACAGTGAGGGAGGGGGAGAGGAAAGGAGAGAAAGAGGAGAAGGAGAGGGAGAGGGAGAGGGAGAGGGAGAGGGAGAGGGAGAGGGAGAGGGAGAGGGAGAGGGAGAGGGAGAGGGAGAGGGAGAGGGAGAGAGTTCATCAAAATCCAAAAACTATCTTTACAGGACCTCAAATCTTGCAACTCAGACTGAAATCCTTTGGACTTGATTTTTGTGCATGGCGATAGATATGGATCTATTTTCATTCTTCTACAGGTTGGCAACCAGTTCTGCCAGCACCATTTGTTGAAGATGCTATCTTTCTTCCATTGAATACTTTTAGCTCCTTTATCAAAAATCAAGTGTTTCATGGGTTTGTGGGATAAAATCTGGGTCTTCTACCTAAATCCTGTCACTACAATCTCAGGCAGACTCAGAGAAGGCATCTCTGTATTTCATGCTGAACTTTTTGATTTTTACCAACAAGGAACATAGAGGCAAATGGAAAGATTACGTAGAACTCTTTGATCAGGCCTTGCTCACCTAAGTCATGACGGACTTCAATACATGTTGAGTTGTATGAGTAATGTCATAATGAAGATATAATTCTGCAGGCTCTGTTCTCCTTCCATAGACAGATAAGGAAGAAACTCAATTACAGGTCCTTTTCTCGTAATTACTATCTGCAAAAAATCTCATCATGGTGAAGAATTTTGGGCCATAAATTCCTGATGGCAAGAATAAAAAAGAATGGTATTTTGAGGGCATAATGAAGCTGGAACCTGTACAAAGAACAATGTCTCTGAATGAAATAAATGGGTCCAGTGGTTGTGTGCAATTCAAATTGGAGGTATGGTGGGCAAATCAATATTCTTCCTGAAAACTTTATCCTCATCTCTCATGGATGCCAATCCTGGTCAAGGTGTTTTGCAGCTGGAGACATATGTACCAGGACTTCATGGAGGACACTGATGTTGGCTGCTCAGAGGTGGTCACAGACACAGTGTTATTATTTGTGATCCTTCCCTGCATTGCATCTGGTTCTCTAGAGTTCTACTGCGTCCTTGGGTTCTCCAATTAAAGGTCCAGGTTAGTTTCTGACTGATAACTTTGTAGGCCCCAGACACTAAAACAAGGATGCAGTGGTTTGAATGAGAACGGCCCCGTAGGCTCTTATGTTTAAAAGCTTGGTCCTCAGTTAGTAGAACTGTTTGGGAAGGATTAGGAGGTGTGGTCTCGTTTTTATTTGAGATTTTAAAAGCTCATGCCAGGCCCCTCTCAGCTTGCAACTTGCAGATCAGATGTGAGCTCTCAGATGCTGCTCCAGCACCATTTTTGCCTGTCTGCTGCAGTGCTTGCTATCATGATATTCACAGATTAACCCTCTAAAACGGTAAGCAAGCCCCCAATTAATTTCTTTAATTTATAAGTTGTTGCCGGGCGGTGGTGGCACACGCCTTTAATCCCAGCACTTGGGAGGCAGAGGCAGGCAGATCTTTGTGAGTTTGAGACCAGCCTGGTCTACAAGAGCTAGTTCCAGGACAGGCTCCAAAGCCACAGAGAAACCCTGTCTCGAAAAGCCAAAAAATATATATATATATATATAAGTTGCCTTGGGTATGGTGTCCTGTCGCAGCAATAGTAACCCTAATTATGACAAATGGCTTCATTCAATTGTTTAGCCATGTTCTTCCACTGGAGAAGGTCCAGGGCCTGTGATAAATCCCATATTCTCTACTATTCATACTGGTCCAGTTTCTATAATCACCTTTCAAGCAAGAAACAGCTATTGACATGGCTCAGTAGGTACGTGTGCTTGCTCCTCTTGAAGAAGACGAGACTTCAGTTCCTAGAGCCCATGTCAGGAAGCTCACAACTCCCTGTACCTCCAGCTCCAGGGAATCCAAAGCCTTCTTCTGACCACTGTGGTCACTGGCACACACATGTGCGCGCGCGCACACACACACACACACACACATACACATACATTTTAAGTCAAATCAGTCTTACTGAGAGATTATTAGTATTGCCATCTTATGCAAAGAGCTATTCTCTGTCTTTGCTATATTTTTTATTATTTAAATATTTTCTGTTTCTTCAATTTCTGTACTTAATTTTTTCTTCCATCTTTATATTTTCAGCTTCATTCATTCATTAATCATTCATAATTTTTTCATTCATGTTTTCCTGGTTTGACTCTTTCCTTTGTGTTGCTTTTGAAGGTCACATATGCATGGCATTGTAGCATGATCTGATGAACTGACCATAAAATGTATGTCTCTATTAATTATTCTTGCCTTGAAATTTATTTATTCATTTTGATTTATTAAGAGACCCTTACCATCTCTTTATTATGCTCACACTGTGTTTGGTCTATCTTTTTTCCATTTGCTTTCATTTCTAGCCTCTCTGGGTCCTTAGGAAACCTGTGTACATGTGCACATCTGCATGCATATTCACTTATTTGAACATGGGCGTGCACATGTGGAAGTCGGAAGATGACCTGCGTACCTGTCTTTGCCTCATGTCTTTTCACAAGGAGGGTCACTTGTTGCTCATTACTGTCTATGCCAAAATCGCTGGCCCACGAGTTCCCAGGATTCCTCTGTCCTCACCTCTCCTCCCACAACAGGAGTGAATCATCTGGATTTATGTAGATCTGGAAATTCAAATTCAGCTTGTTATGCCTGCACCACAAGCACCTTTACCCACTGAGCCACCTTTCCAGCCCCTGAGGCACATTTGTTTTTACTCTCCTCTCTTTTTTTAAAAGTCAAATCATTAAAAGAAAATCCATGAAGATTACCAGGTGTTTTGTGACACAAAAAGAGTTTCTAAACAGTATTATGACTAGGTAACCATAGCCAGATATTAGTTTTCATGGCTTTAGGCAGATGATTGATTAAAAACATAATTTCCCTGTAATGCATCAGTTGTTCAGCTCACAAAGATCCTCCAGCAGCTGGTTCCTAAATGAGAGAAATATGAGAGACATCAGAGCAGTTGGGGATGCTGGTGTTTCATCTCTACTAATAACATCATTGGAATGAAATGAGATTATAACTGTTTACTGCGAATGGCAAATGCACACCATTATCCTGCAGCATCTCTGAGGATCTGCCCCTGTTGCTTGATGCCTCTGATGGAGGCGTTTATTGTATGAATTGAGGTAGAAGGAAAGAGAGAGAACAAAGCAATTGCTCCTCATCAACAGAAGATACCTTAAAGTTAAACAATCTTTGCAGTTAAATGGCCTCATGTACCCATGCTTTACCTATTAGTCACTGACTTGTATATTCCTATCTTTCAACTGGCTAAACTGTTCAACCTTTTTAGAGCCAGGAAAATGTGAAAATTAAATGACACTGTTGTGTTGTTGTTGATGATGATGGCAAAGATGATGATGATGACCATGATGGTGGTGATAAGCTATATATACTTCAATTTGTTCTTCTATGTTGCAACCAAGCTTCCCTTGTTTAGTAAAATGATCATTTAGATCAATCTTAAATCTAAAAATAGATTTGAAAGACTGACTTCTGACATAATACATAAATATATTTTTACTAAAGTTGTTTGAGAAGCATTTAAAAGCAGTAAATACATATGCATTGAGTGAAGAACCTTCCACGATTACCCCACTGAAAACACAGGCATCTCCCCAGGAGAGGATTTTAGCATAACATCCTACAAAACTGGACTGGGTTCTTTACAGAGGTCAGAGCGAGGCACCATGTGAAGTCAAGGAGCCCTTTGAGGATGACCCCTTTGAGGTCAAGGTTAAAGAGACAGATGATAACTAAATGTGGTGCAATTCTAGACTGAATTACAAGAGAGAAGTAGTTTAATGGGCTGGTGTCGGGACAATGGAAGAACTCGGAGCACAGAGTGTGGCCAGATCCGAATACTTGAGTTAGGACTACAGTTTCTGAGTTTTAGCATTGAGTGGTTAAGTCAGAGAAAATCTGGTTTTAGGACACAACAGCATCAGTATTCAGGCTGCGTAGACATGATGTCTATAGTTTATTCTCAATATATTGAGAAAAGTTCTTTCTTATCTTCTGATGGATAGTTCAATCTGGGCAGAATATATTAGAGTTCCATGTGCTATTATGAAATTTCAATTTGGAATTATAGCAAAACAAAACGTCACCCTAAACCCCATAATAATTTAGCTTCCTCACTTATTCCCAGTATCTATTAGACACTGAACAAGCCCTGACTGATTTGAATTGAGACTTGGATGAATAATGTCTTTTAACTTATGTTTCTTCCCTGGTGACACAGATACAAATCCTATCAGAAAGCTATCATAAAAATGATGAAATTCTGGATATGAATAGTTTCTATTGGAGTTGGACACATGTCATCCTGTAATAAGCTGGAATCCTGATGTTTGAGTGGGTTTCAGGTCCAATGGAACCTGCTTTGCTCTGGCATGCCTACTGCATTCCCTTTGACCACTTGCAATGTTAATCAACAATGTGGTGCTGTGACTGCCTAGAAGAGAGACTTGTATCTTCTCAAATAAAGGTCAAAAGTGTGAAAATCAGCCAGTCCACCAAATGAAGAGTGAATAAGTTATGGTCTGTCCACAACATAAGATATTTTCTAGCCATAACAAGGAGTGAAGTATGGATAGATGCCAGAACAATGTGTGCCTCTTGGAAACATCCTGTTAAGAAGTCAGACACAAAAGGTTTTTGTTTTTTTAATTTAGCTGACAAACAATATCCAGAATAGGTAAATTCCAAGGGAGAAAATAGATCAATGTTTGTCAAAGTCTGGAAGTAATAGGAAAAGGGAAGTGACTACTAATGTGTTTGGGATGTCTTTTAGAGGCCATGGAAATGTTATAGAATAAGAAATGTAGTGGTTACATCATGCTATCAATATAATTAGCCCAGTGAATTATATGTCTTAAAAGTCATTGGACTGGGGATGTAGTTCATTTAGTAGGGTGTTTGACAAGCATCCCCAAAGTCCTGGAATCCGTCTAAAGCATCATATAAGCTTTACTTGATGGTACACATCTTTAAGCTCAGCATTAGAAAGGTGGACACACGAAGGACCCAAGTTTAAGGTCATCTTTCACTTCTTAGCGAGTGAGAGTGTGCTGTTAGAGATTTTTGTCCCACTGGGTCCTGCAATCATTCAGTCCCAAAGAAATACACAGAGGCTTACATTAATTATAAACTGACTGGCCCATTTGCTCAGGCTTCTTATTAACTAACTCTTACATTTTAAACTAACAACTAACCCATAATTCTTGTCTATGTTAGCCATGTGGTTTGGTACCTTTTATCATTGAGGCATTCTCATCTTGCTTCCTCTGTGTCTGAGTGACAGATGCAGACTAAGCCTTTACTTTTCCCAGAATTCTCCTGTTCTGGTCGCCCTGCCTATACTTTCTGCCTGGCTACTGGCCAATTAGCATTTTATTAAACCAGTACAAGTGACAAATCTTTAAAGGGTAAAAGACTATTGTCCAACAGCACCCCCCCTTTTTTGTCTTTTCAGTACAAGACTCTGAATCTAATCTCCTCTGCTTAGCTTTTTTCCTGACCGTTATCCATAATAACTTGTAACCAACATTCTAAACAAAGACATTCATAATCCATTTTTGGGGATTATGGACATAGTTTTCTAGGTTACTTCCTGTTGATGGAGGGGTGTGCTGATAATCTTATGGGAACCTAAAGAAAATTTAGAATTGTGGTCAAGTCCTAGCTGGAAAATTCTATAAGGCTTGATCATCTCAGCCAGCAGTCTTGAAGCTGTTCTGGATTTAGAACTCAGAGGAAACTCCAACAAAAGTCATCTGAAATGTTGGGTCATCTGGACCATCCACTCCTATTGGAGATTTTTTCAGAGGGTCTTCCTTAATCAAACCTGATTTTTCTTAACTGAAAATGAGTCCACAGCCTCTCACTTCCTTTGGAAACAAAAGCAAAATCTCTTCTCCAAAGTAACATATCTTGTGATTTAGATTTTGAAGTCAAGGCATTTCCAAAATATATAGGTTGGATTAATCCAGCAGCATTAATAATCAAATGTCTTTTAGCATCTGTTGCTTTTTCCTCAGCTGTCAAATAATTCAAAACAACAAAAAACATGCAGTATCCAGATTCTCTGTGTATTTTTCATCTTTACATGGAAGTTAAGCTGGGGTGGAAGGGAGCTGGGAGCATTAGTTTTTCTCCTGAACCCAGGTAGCTAGGTTTGGGTTCTGATTCTTAGAGCTGGAATTTCAATCCCAGCCCTGCCCTGGGCTGGTGCCTAAGAAGCCTCAGGCAAATAGATTTTTTGGAAATTCGTGCCACAAAAAGTTGTGCACCAATTGATGCACGATTAATAAAATCTCAGGGTCAGAAATTGGGGTTCAACCTGAAGATCTAAAAAGCAAAACAGCCAGCCACTGGCTTTTACCTCAATCTCAGTCTGAAATGACCATACTACCTCTAGGAATCTCAGAATGAGACTGTGTTGAGAGTTGTTTCTTCCCGTTTTATCATCCTCTCTAGGACTGAGATTAAAGGTGTGCACCACCGTGATTAAAGACATGCACTGTCCAGTTCCTATGGTAACTAGTGTGGCTGCTGGGATTAAAGGTGGTGTGTATTATCATTACCTGGTCTGCAAGGCTGACCAGTGGGGTTGCTTTACTCTCACATCTTCAGGCAGACTTTATTTATTAAAACATAATTGAACTGCCACTATAAGAGGAAGGCCCTGTCTCTAAATTTGAAAATAAACCAAAATAAATCCAATTAAAAGTATAATCATGAGTTGTATGAAACATGACTTGTAAGGTAACAAATAATCTAACAATAGGAATCAAGCTAAAGGAGCCAGCTGAGAGCAGTTCCCACCCCAGCTGAGGGCCCTCCTCAGGTGTGTCACCAAGAGGCTGCAGTGGCTCTCACTGTTGTCTGGCATGTGACTCCCCTAGGCACACTACTATGTCATACAAGTGGCTGGATGTCAGGAGAGGAGAGAGATCCATCGTCCCTACTCAGTCCTGGCTTGGACTTGCTCCCTGTACCAGCTGAGAAGTGGTTAGAGGGGCCACCTAAGGGAGACGGTGCAACAACTCCCAAGTGGAAGACAGAGACTGCCCCCTTGACTCTCAGAATTCTGTGGGATGGATATGAGCCAGTGATGCTTTGAAAATAGGAAGACCTGGTCAAAAAATACAGCTCAGTCTATCCTGGAGCTCCTTCTCCTACAAATTCAAAAGGCCCCAAGTGAAAACCATCCAATCCTACCTCCATAACAGGCCAGATCATCTGGCCTTCATCCTTGCCTGTCTGGATCTCTTCTCCTCCGGTCTCATACTGGACACCTCCTCTCCTCTCCAAAATGCACAAGGGAGCATCAGATACATTTCTAACAGTCCCACAATGCCTACTGGGAGACAGACATTACATCTAATATCACTAACCCACATTCTGTAAGAGAATAATAGGACCACAGGAGTTAATTCCATTATCGTAGGAAATGCCACTTTCAAAAAAACCTTATAGTTGAAAAAATTTAGATAATTGGATAAAAGGACATTTCCCTTATGGAAAAACTGGGACAGTAATGGGAAGAACAGGACAGAAGTACTTGCTGTGCGTGTTCATTGCCAAGAGACACAGTAATTTTACATTCTGACAGGTTGTTGATGCTATTGCCTCATAAAACATCTCCAAAAGCAAAGCGCCCATGCCAGCACAGCTTCATTATGAAGGATGCTTCAGATAGAGAAGTGTGCCCCCAGTAAAAGGAACTCAGTGCAGATGGCAAGGGCAGCCCAGGTGAGTGCCAAGCTCAGTCACTCACTTATTCTGCCTCTGATGGCAGTGGCTGGTTATCTGGGTAGTGGGGCAGGACCCAGGCTCGTCTTGGCACTGCGTCCTTTGTAGGGCTGAGGGGAAGGTATATAGCAGATACACAAGCCTGCTAATCACTTGACTGATTGATTTCAGGCTGGGTTAAAGCTGGTTGGTCCACTAACAGCCGCATCTAATATTTCTATCTTCTCTGATAAGACTATACTATTCAGGCTGGGTTAAAGCTGGTTGGTCCACTAACAGCCGCATCTAATATTTCTATCTTCTCTGATAAGACTATCACTAGTCAGCAGTGAGTGCAGAGTAAATAAACCCAAGAGTGATGAGCTGGGGATGCATTTGATTGAATTTTCTTTCTTTAATGATAAACACAAGCTGCATAATTCATTTCTTTGGGAAGTAAGGAGGAAGAGAGGAGAGAGAGGAAATAATAGAACTGAAAAGTAAAGCCACATCCTGCCTTGCAGCTCTGAGAATGATTCTCAAGCAAGGAGGAGTTGGTTGGGAGCACTCTACGGTGTCAGGAGTGGGGGTGTACATGCATGACGCCTTATCTTGTCTCGGTTCTCTGGAGCCTCTTCAATTCATCTCAGCAGTTCCAGTGGGATGCAACTATTGTTTCTATGGGTGCAATGATGTTAAATGCTCGTCCATCCTCCATGTTCAGGCTGGATATGTGTGTGAAACATAGACATGGTGCCCAGAGTCAGACATGATCACTTTAAGTATCATTTTATTGTGTGTGTGTGTCTATGTGCACGTGCATGCACGTGTATATGTGCATGCACACACACACACACACACACACTGGTTAATACACTTATGTGTGGAAGTCTTTTTTCTGTTGCTCTCTACTTCATTCCCTTGAGATAGGATTTCTAACTGAACCAGTAGCTCACAGTAGATTTTGTTTTTGTTATTGTTTTGTTTGTTTGTTTGAGCCTAGGCTGGTGGCTGCCAAGCCTAAGTGGTCCTTCTGTCTTACCCCATATCAGCACTGGGATTACAAGAATGGACCCATACTAGGTCTATTACATGCACCCTGCGGACCTGACTTCAGGTCCTCATGTTTTCACAGAGTGCTCTTACCCACCGAGCAATCACCCCAGCCCTCATTTTATCTGGTTTTCATTCCTTTGAATAATTTTGTGACAATCCAAGGTAGAACCCCATCAAACGCTGAATTCCAACACAGGCCAAAATCCTGTGTAACAATACAAAAACACTCTTTAAAAAGAAACAGCCCTAAGCCAACAAAATGTTCCCCATCATGGCACGGAGGGAATTCATATGGCTAGGGACTGGTATTTCGATGTTATCTTAGTTACTTCCTATTGCCATGAGAAAACACCATGGCCAAGGCAACTTACAGAAAAAAGAGTTTATTGGGGGCTTCCAGTTTTAGAGGGTGAGTCCATGACCATCATGACCAGGTGGAAGGCAGCAGGCAAGCATGGTGCCAGAGCAGTAGCTGAGAGTCTCTATCTTTGTCCTATAAGTAGGAGGCAGGGAGAGCTAACTGGGAAGGAATGGTGAGGGCTTTTGAAACCTCAAAGTCCTCCCCCAGGGACACACCTCCTCCAACTAGGATACACCTCCTAGTCCTTCCCAAACTGTTCCACCAACTGGGGACCAAGTACGCAAACATGTGAGTGTATGAGGCCCTTCTCATTCAAACCACTACAGGGGTCTATAATGTAATATTTCAAAAAATGGTTTATCCTCAAGTTTCTGGTTACGCTCTGACTATTCTAGTTAGGTTTCTATTGCTGTGTTAAGAACACACCATGACCAAAATATATCCATGTCATAGTTTATCACCAAGAGATGACAGGGTGGGAACTCAAGGCAGGAACTGAAGCAGAAAGCTTGGAAAATAGTATTTACTGGCATGTTCTTCATGGATGTCTTAGCCTGGTTTCTTACATGATTCAGAATCACCTGCCTAGAGATGGCAACACCCACAAGGGGCTGGGACTTCCTATGTCAATCATCAACCAAGAAAATAACACACGACTTTCCCACAGGCCAATCTGATGGATGAATTTTCTCTATTGTGGTTCCCTCTACCCAGATAACTCTCGTTTATGTCAAGTTGATAAAAAAAACTATCAATGAGCACACTTCCTGTGGAGATACCACCAGTCATAAAAACAGCCTCTTGTGGTTGATGGGACTCGTTCTCTAGAGCATGAAACACCATAGCCTCCATCTGAGAGTTTTGAGCTTCTGTCTTGATGAGTTTATGTATGTTACAACCTAACAGTTGGTGCATGGGGCATTTCTAGGGTATAAGAAGGGCAAAGCTAAGTTGAGTTGGATTAACAGAAGCCTGTGGTGTTATCACCTAGATAGTTTGCTGAGACTGAAGGTAGCATTTAGGGTCAGAAGCCCAGGGACAGGTCAGCTTCAGCCTTTGTTAACACTGTGACTCAAATGAAGGGAGATGCTTTCTCCAGTTCTTGTTAATGACACCCAGTCAATAATGAGATTCTATACAGTTAAGTATACATACAAGCAAGACCTCCTCCCAAGCTTTACCTGATGCTATAGATCATTGACAATGTGCAGAAATCCTTTGCAGACTCCTTACATGGATTGAAGTGTTAGCACCTTAAGTCCTCAGGACCCATAGACTTGGTCCTGTTGTTACTGTCACAATATAAGGAAGACACTGAGGCCTGAAGTGCTGTGAATCATAGATTAGCAGGGTGAGGAGAACCTGGCAAGGTCGTGGTGCTTCTTGTCATTGCACTGGCTCTGTTGACTTTTCAGCTCTGGCCTTGGGCCTCATAGTGACACTTCTCAGATATTCATTATGTCTGTTAAATGAGGCATCATTGAGTAAGAACACCTACTTCATTAGGCTGTGATGAAGATGAAAATTAATAGCATCTGGTGGTGCTTGGCCTGTGGTATCTGTGATAAATGGCATCATTATAATTAGACTTAAGGTTGGAAATTAGAGACACTTGAGTCCAATTTGTATGAAATTTCATTTCCTTTGTATAAAGCTGGTTTGATTAATTAAAATATAAATATACTTATAGTGACTTTCCTTTAAAAATAATTTTATGAGGTGGACATCACACAACTATTTTCTGTGACACATAATTCCCAGGATAACTTTGAGTTTCAATAACCATTATATCCAATGTATCAATATGTGCATATTTCATAGACATGGGAGGTTAATAGCAACCTTCGTATTTCGTATTAATTCATGGTAAATGGGGTAGGGGACTACTGTAACACAAGGAAAAAAATAATCAAATGCACTTCCTTCCCTATAAGAGGAATTTTCACTAACTTGATCGCCCTGTATTCAGACCAGCTTGGTGTGTATAGCATTTCTTGCACACACCCCTAGCTGTATAAATACATTTATGTATGTTCATATGCATGGGTGTGTGTGTGGGGTGCACATGCATGTATGTGGGATGCATGTGTTTGTGTGTGCATATGCATGTATGTCTACCTGTCTCTTCCCCAGTGTTAAGGTTATAAGTGTATATTACTATTGTTGTTAAATATTAAAAATCCTGGGTTGGCTGTAATGTAAAAGCGGAGGCGGTTACGCGAGGAAAAGACACAAACACACGGCGGTCCCACGTGGGTGCACTTTAATGGGGGGAGGGGCAACGGGCAGGTACAGGTGTGCAAAACACTAGGAGAACAAGGGGGGAAGGGAGAAGAGAAGAGAGAGGGAACTCGTAAAGACCTTCGCTTTTAATGGGGAATGCAAAGGCTTCTGGGAAATGTCCGTATCCAGGAGAATGCTGGGAACTGTAGTTTGGCAAAGGAATAACATTACACCCTTTTGGTTTGATTAAAAAAGAAAAAAAATTGGGGGACCTTGAAGGGTAGGGAGTAGGGGCGTAGTCCGGTCTCTAACTGCTTCCTGCTGGCTTTGGGCGTCGAGGGGTCCGGGGAATGTTCCATTGGCCTTTGATTGCTGGTGTAGCTGCTGGTTGTTTGAATCGCTGATGTTTGAGTTCGCTGATTGAAGAAATCGCTGTCATCTGAGGTAGCTTCTGTCTGGCTCTCCTGAGTAGCTGGGTCATCATTAAGACGCTGGAAGGCAAAGTTGCATTAGTAAAAGGAAAAAGATTAAAAAAGTAAAAAGGAGGTTAAAAATTTGGGGGAGATACTTATCCTTAGTGGTCCGCTTGTGCTTGATTTGTTTGGATAGGTTGGGCTGGCATCCTGGAGCTTAAAGAAACTGTCTTAAAAGAAATAGATTCTAACCATACATTTCTTAACATTTCAGGGGCCACTGCTGCAGTCAGTGGCTGGCCTGTTATGTTAAAGAGTTTGTAGAGGAGAATCTGCTTACCACTTGACTCCGTGTTTAGTGAGGGTACCTGCAAACGACAGCTAGATTATTTATGGATTTAACAGCGACGGATGGGGACCAGTGTTCTCTTCAGCCTGTGGTAGGGGGACTGGATCAGGTGTTCTTTGGAACTTAAGAGAACAGGCTCCAGTTTGAGTTACCGTATATGAAGGATTATCTTGAGCTGTGGAGATAAACGGTTTAAGATGTGACAGGTGAATCCAATGAGGAATCCCTTTAAGCTTGGCGGCTGTAGGAGTTAAAAGAATTACTCTGAAAAAGCCGCAAAAGAGCAGAGCTGGAGAGCGGAGAGCGGCCTGCGGAGAGGATCGCGTTGCACCTGCGATCCCGGAAACACGCGTACCCAGACTCTCCGCCCCTGTCCCCCCTGCTCGCGATGGTGCGACCCAACAGGGAAAGGCGAGCAGGGTCCACTGCGGGAGCGGGGGTGGGGGGGGGCGCGGCCGGCGGCTTGCAAGCCGCAGCCGAGCGGGACCGGGCTTCTCCGGGAGCAGAAAAGGTGCAGGCGAGCAAACCTTGGGAGGAGGAGGAATGTGTGAGCCAATCGCTATCGCTCGACTGGGCGGAGCGAGAGCGAGTGGCCCCTCCAGGAGCGGTGGGGGGGGGAGCTTGAGGTTTTAGAAGCTGCCCGAGTGGGGAGTATGCTCGAGCCCATGGCTAAAGCGAAGGTCACCCGCAAAAAGGTACCCAAAAGGTACCGCGAACACGGCAGGCCAAAAACACAGGCGTCCGAGTGTTCTTGGGGCGTGCTAAGGCTTAATTGGCCCGAACCCAACAACCATACGGGGTAGAAAGAAACCCCGGTTGGGAGGAGACAATTAAGCTGTTTAGGGCGTGTTGCCCGAGAAGCACCGCAACGTAGCGGGGCCGGAGACAGAAAAGTTTAGAAAAAAAAAGAGAAGAAAGCCGGAAGCACCGAACTCCCGGTTGTGGGTGACGCAGGCCTAGGCCAAGGGCAAGAAGCAAGGGGGGGGGTGGGAAAGGAGGTTGGCGACCCAGTCCGGGACACAGCAGAGAAAGCCGGCCGGACAGTCTCTGAGCGCCCCGGGGGGAAGGGAAGCCAATTAAGGTTGACTCACGGTTGAGGATGAAGCCGTGGCAAACAGGTGAAGTTGGCCGCAGGTAATCGGTCGAGATGAGTCAAACGGCACCAAATTGTTGTTAAATATTAAAAATATTGCTGGCTGTAATGTAAAAGCGGAGGCGGTTACGCGAGGAAAAGACACAAACACGCGGCGGTCCCACGTGGGTGCACTTTAATGGGGGGAGGGGCAACGGGCAGGTACAGGTGTGCAAAACACTAGGAGAACAAGGGGGGAAGGGAGAAGAGAAGAGAGAGGGAACTCGTAAAGACCTTCGCTTTTAACGGGGAATGCAAAGGCTTCTGGGAAATGTCCGTATCCAGGAGAATGCTGGGAACTGTAGTTTGGCAAAGGAATAACAACTATGCCCTACATTGTTTTGAATTTGGGGAGTCTGGGGATTGAATTCAGATCCTCATGCTTACATGAAAACCGCTTTCCCCACTAAGCTATTCCCCCAGCTATCCTGTTTATAGTTCTGTATAATTTATTCATTCCACACCACAGAGTGGGATCCTGAATCTCCATGAGCTTCCAGTTCTGGTTCAAAGTCCCAAAGATGTCAGTGGTAGGACCAGGATCCCAGGTCCTCTCACTGGCATGGGTTCTGTACCGTCTACCAGACTTAGATTGCAAAATTTTAACATTGATATTATTTCTTGACTTAAAGTCTTAGAAAATTGAAAACTACACACTTTCCCCTGGTAATGTAAATATGAACAACCCCTTTCCATTTAAGATAAGTAAGAATGTCAATCATTGGATGAAGTTGGGAGGGTAGGGAGGTGGAGGCAGATCTGGAAGGATTAGGGGTGAATATGATTTAGATGCATTGTATAACACACTCGAAGAATTAAGATATTAAAAAAGATTGCTCATCATGAGGTGGGAAGGGGGAAGGAGAAGGATATATGGGATGAATTTGCTCAAAATACCTAGCTGATAAACTTGGAAGAAATTGTCTTTATGAAACCCATTACTATGCACATTGAATGTGTCAATAAAAATTTAACTAAAAGAATCCATCATATCTTACCATGCAGAGACCAGAAATATTCCCCTACTGTGAATATTCATTTACTATTACTTTGAATACATTTGCTCTTATTTCCCAAAACTCGCTGAATTATTGATGTAAATTATGAACTATGACCCATCAATCAGAAAACTTCAGTAGGTGTCATTAAAAAATAGGGAAATGTTCCCATATAACCACACTGCCAAGCTCACACTCACACTATGGATGGATGCCTTGGGATTGCACATCTATATTCTCTTGAAATTCCAGTCCACAGAGGAAAGTAGCTGCACATGTATGGAAAGTAATCCTGGAGGCCTTGTCCCCAGACAGAGAGCCAGGAGCTCGTGACTGTAATACAGGCTCATTCCTAAAACACTGTAAATCAAAACCTCAGCACTGAATCTGACACAGCAATGCCTGAGCCATGTTTGGGGCAGGCTAGATGCTACAACCAAGCAAATTGAATATGTAAGTCCAGATTGGCCTGGCCAGTCTCAGTTGTACTTGGATGGGGAAGTGCATTAGTATAAACATGGCTTTTTCTTCTGAAGTGCTCCTGAGAAGCTAAAGCGAGTCTTTAAATAACAATCATTTGTTGGACACAACCCCTGATAGGCACAGCCGATATTTGTCACTAATGTATATGCTCAAAAATGAACTAATAGCCAATCTCTCATAAAGAAGATATAGCTTCTGCATAATTACTAGTGATCGTGAGCCACCCCCCTGATGAGCAAATAAGTATTCACATTTGCAGTCTTAAATTAAATATTTTGATGAGATTCAGCCAGGACAAAATAAGATACTTTTTTTTTCTTTTAGTGTTTTGGGTGAGTGGGTATATTTTAACACAGTTTCATAGCTTTTAGTTCTTTGACAGCCTAGGAAAATTTAGACTAAATTATAGCCTGGTGGTACTTGGATGCAGAAGGGTAGAAGTTGCCAGACAAACTGCTGACTTCCTGAAGTTTGGTTTTATAAACCTTTAAAAGGGTTTTTGTTTTGTTCTTCAGTAAGTCCTTGAGTCTTCAGAATGTTTGATTTATAGGGATCTTTGCTTTGAAGAAAAATTCATTTAAAAAATTTGGGTCCTGGAAGATGTTTCAGTTGGTAAAGTGCTTGCTTGCTGTGCTGGCATTGTGGGCATGGGAAACTGAGTACAAATCTCTCCTCTCCTGTACTCACATAAAATGTTGCCCATGGTGGCGTGTGCCTGTAACCACAATGCTCTGGAGGCAGAGACGGGAGGATACTCAGGGATGTTGGTCAGTCAGACTCACTAAATTCTAAATCAGCACAATCCAGGGTTAGGTTTAATGAGAGACCTTGTCTTGAAAATTAAAGAAGGAACAATTGAAATAGACACCCAACATTGACCTGTAGTTACCCCCCCCCCCACACACACACACAGGGCAGGCAGTAAGGGAAGGAGAAAGTGAGAGACAGGGAAGAGAGGGAGTATTAAATAGTAGTTCATGAGCCAGCAGGATGGGTCAGTGGGCAAAGGAACTTGCCATGATCATTGGGACCCACACAGTGGAAGAGAGAATTGAGAATTAACCACCTTAAGTCATCCTCTCTCACCACACTTGAGCCATGGTGTGCACATGGCCCATGTGTACACACACTAGAAAGTCAGACTTGATTCAAGGTTGATTTTGATTAGTCTCTCATGATCTTGGATTAGTTTGGGAAGCCAGCTCCAACAAAGGCTCAAACAGAACATAGCAGATCTTTGGGTATCTTGCCTTAATTATGAAAAGTCTTCATCATTGATTTTTGTTTATTTGTTTAATGGGTGAATTTTTGCATCCAGTTTTTCTTTCTGAGAAAATCTCTGACTTGGGTTTTAAGTGTCCCATTCATTGGCGTCTCATCCTCCAGTTTGTGGCTGGCTGTATGGAGAGGCTTGGAATCAGATATAGTTAATTTACATGACTTTATTGACTTTTAACAGAATTGACATGGGATGGACAAACAGAATTCTGTGTCCTGAAGAGCAATGTTCCTTCCCCTCATTTGCGTTATGCCAATCATTTTATGGCAAGTACGACCAAATACAGACTCAGGCACTATCTGTAATGATGTATGGAGCTTCAAAAATAAATGTCCTAATTTAGCCAATTTTCAGGTTTCTTAGTACTGCGGAAGTGGAGAGGGCAGAGGTGGCAATGTTGTGGAGCCTGGCCATGTGTTAGTAGTCGATGCAATGTGGTTACTAGGGCCTTGAGGGAGCGTGGCTTCTGTAAACTTGACTTTTAATAGGTCTGCAATTACTCTTTTAAGCCCTCAAGAAAATCAGAGATTTGCATGAAGGTAACCTGGGTGGGGGTGGAGATGGAGAGGGGGGAAAGTCAGGCTTACCAAGGACACCTGCAAGGTCACAGTGTTAGAACCGCGTCTGCAGTTCAGGAGCTGGAATCTAACAGACCCTTTGAGTCCTGGCTCTGTCACCCTCTCAGAAGGCTTAAAAGCTTGTCAAATCCTCACAGGAAAATACTGCAAAGAATAGCGAGGATTAGATGATACCAAGCATGAACACAGTGTTTAGCACTTTCCATAAAGGAGCTAATCACCATGGTTACTGCCCTGATGTTTTCTTGCACCAGCACAGCACTCAGTTAGGATTCAAGATTAGCATGACATAATGTCATCAGGTATGTATCAGTGGAGTCCGTTGATGGGGGATCAACCTGACTTTCTCTTGACAAATGTCTGCTCTATTCTGTGCTGTGCAGATACTCTTACGCACAAAGAATGGAAGAAGCTGCCATCTGTGAAGGGTCTACAAGCCGTTACAAGCTTTTCAGGAATCTGTGACAGACAGCACTCATAGACATAACATCCTGTTCAGAAGCCTGAGGTTGAAGAGCTTTCCACTCCAGCAGAAGCAGCCAGTCAGTGACTTACCTAGAGGTGATAACTTTCCCATAGGTAAAACCTTTCAAGGAAGCATCTGAGGTTGGTTTGGAACTTGGGTCTTTTGTAGATGGATCGTCTCTAGATTCTGGGCCTTTACTTTGGGTCTCCTTGTGAGATAAAGCCATCTCCCTATTTTTCTTCCATAGTACATGCTGATTAAAACAGAAACATCCCTTTTCTCCTGCATGGATGTCAAGGCTGGATCATAGGACTGTGGAGAGGATGGGGCACATTGGAGATGAAGTTTCTTTTGCATGGAAACTCTACAATTCCTTATAGCTCAGCACTTCGGGGGACCCTGTGGAGTACCATCCATCAAGACAAAGCACATTTCTGCTTACTTCTGCCAGTGAGGCTCCCTGTGGCTTCTTCTATTACTCTGCAGCCACTGAGAATAGTAATCACCAGCAGATGCCCATAACATCTCTCTTTGTTACATCTCAGAATATACACAATTGGATAACTCAGACTTGCTTCATAGAGGTCATCTCTAGGCTTGGAGGAGCTGCCCCTCACTGATCAGATCATAACTCCAAGGGGCAGCGCTTTGCCATGGGAACTCAGGGAGAGCATCCTGGACAGCATATCAGAATCTACAACCTGCCAGGGCTGGCCACTCTTTCTTGTACTGCTCTTAAACCTCATGAGGGTTCCTTAAGGGATCTAATGTCAGGGCCCTCATGGATCTTGGCAGAGCTCATAGGAGCAATGCCTAAGGGACAGAAGAAAAGGCCATCTTCTCTGTTTGTATGCATGGATACCTCACCAGGACAAAGAGCAGAGGAAGAACACTCAGAGCAAGTCTGGGAGGCTGGGAGAGAGACCCTGGCAGGGTATATTTTTAGCTGCAAGGAATAGAGTCCCTAAAGACAGATGCAAATAAGTTTAAGCAACCAGGGTTATTTTACTCAATTAATAAAAATGCAAAAGCAACATATTTATTTTTTTACCATTGATTTAGACCTTGATTGTGTCTGGATAGTGAACTGACATCTCTGCTATTTTCTGAAAGTTTCAAGTCCAAAAGTAAGTGGAGGTGGACTTCATTTGCTATCACTCAAGAAGAAAAATTTTCCCCCAAAGATCCCAGTGTCTCCCCATCACCACCTCTGGACAAAGCATCTGCCAGTATATGAAGAACAGCTGCAAAATGCGTCTCTGGCCTTAAACCTTCTAGCTGTCACAGCTCTACGTTCCACCAATGAAGAAGTAGACATGAGGGGGCCACTGAACAGGTGACGTGCCCTGTCAGGGATAAACACAATCACAAATCCAAGTGCGCAATGCTATCTTATTCCTCCCTCCTCATCCTTCAAAACAAGTTCTGCAAATGCACACATATTTTATTATCTTGCTATAAGATAATATGTATATAAATTAGACAGCACAGTCCCTCCCACTAGTGCAGATGAAACAGTCAAAGCTGGGTTTCTGTGCCCTCAAGAATGAGCTTTGTGCTTAGGACAGAAGCAAGATGACAGCATCAATAGAAAAAGGGTAGACTATAAATGCTGTTATCTCTTGGTGAAGCTGGATCATCAGAATCTCAGCTCTCCTATTATTTGCTTTAGCAAATCATTAATCACAGCATGAAGATACTTAAGTTCCATGTGAGATGGAATCTCAGAGTTGTTTTGATTTGCATTTCCCTGATGGCTACAGATGTTGCATTTCCTTAAGTGTCTTTTTGCCATTAGCAATTCTGTTGAAAATTCTCTGTCTAGATCTGTACCCCATTTTTGATTGGATTATTTGTTAATTTGATGTCTAGTTTCTTGCATTCTTTATATATTCTGGAGTTCAGTCCTCTGTCCAATGTGGGGTGAGTGAAGATCTTTTCCCATTCAGTAGGCTGTGATTTTGTCTTAGTGACTGTGTTTTCCTTTATCCATTGTATAATTTTAGCTTCTTTGTCAAACATCAGGTGTCCATAGGTATGTGGATTTACATCTGGGTCTCCAATTCAATTTCATTGAGCTACCTGTCTGCTTTTATGCCAGTACCATGTGTTTTTTATGACTACAGCTCTGTAGTAGAGCTTGAAATCAGGGATGGAAGTTCTTTTATTGTACAGGATTGTTTTAGCTATTTTTTTTGTTTTGTTTTGTTTTTTTGTTTTTCCGTATGTGCCAGTGGCCACATCAGAGGAGTAGCAGGTGGCAATTGAAATTCAGGAAGTCAGCCCACTAGGAAGCAAAGCTCTTATGGGTAAATCTGTTATGGGTAAGGCTCTGAGAGCCTCGGCCTCAGTAGTCTCTTGCTACTGCTGCGTCTTTACGTGTTTGCCACTGACATCATAGGTGAAACAAAGCTTTAAATATAACTTAAGATTAGGTTAAGGTGATTTTGTTAATGGCTTTGAGGTAGAAAATCTTAAAAAATAATTTGAAGTTTAGAAGGACATACTTTTAATAGCTGAGTGAGGGACTCTTTGAGGTCAGGGCGCAGGAACAATGGCAGCCTGGCTATTACTGGTTGATGTACTTTTCTTGATAGGACGGGTTGGTGATCAGGGGTGATGATTAATTCCTTGTACCCATTTCTGCCCTTAGTTTTCTCATATAGAAAACTGTTGACGAGTGGCAAGGCACCCTGAGGATTTGAAATAGAGCTGACTGTTTTTCATATATAAAAGTTTAGACTTGTGATTTTTTTTATAAGATTACCTTTTGAGATAGATAATAAAGTAATTTATCCTTTCTTTGTAACTGCAAAATGCTGCCTGTCAGTAAGAGAACTAACTGCCTGAGAAAAATACCTTGCTTGCTTACCCTATGTTAATCTATAATGAGTTGCTTGGGTATGAATGTATGTGGGTTCTTGGGACAACTTGTTTTTCATCTATAATATGTAAAAGGTTTGATCATGTAAGGGATATGGAAAACATGCTGTTTTATACTTGTAATTATTCACTTGAAAAATAGAATGTAACCACATTGCAATTCTTAAACTGCTTGAGAGATTTTGCTGAGATATATAAGCTATAAGGAAGACATCAAGAGAGACAGAAGGGAAATATCAGGGCAGAAAAACAGAGCAGAAAATAAACAGAGTAGAACAAACAACAGTGAGGACAATAAAATGAAGAACCAAACTTTGACCCTCAGAAAAGTCCTCCTGTGTCTGTCTGTCTAGTAGCTCACCTGCTCTGCATCTCCTCTTCAGTTTCTCTGAAAGCTTGCCATTCATCAACACCCTAGGTGAGATTCTGACATGTTGGATGTGTGTGTGTGTGTGTGTGTGTGTGTGTGTGTGTGTGTGTTTATTCTCCCCTTTCATCAGTCCCAGAGAATTAAGTTTTACTCCCTCAGATAGAAAGGTCAAGCTGAGTGGTAATCTATTGACCCCTTTAGATCCCCCTCAAGCCATGAGCTGCTAGAGGCTAGTCTTCATGGCAGCAGTACATATGAAGGTGAACATTGCTCTTTCAAGGTCTGTAAAGAACTGTGTTGGGATTTTAATCGGGATTGCATTAAATCTGTAGATTGATCCTACCCATCAGTGAGCATGGATATCTTTCCATCTTCTGATATTTTCTCCAATTTCTTTCTTCAAAGACTTGACATTCTTGTCATACAGGTCTTCGATTTTCTTTGTTAGAGATATACTAAGATATTTTATATTATTTGAGGCTATTTGATGTGGGAGTGTCATATCAATCTGTTGCCTTCATTGGTTAATTAATAAAGAAACTGCTTGGCCTGATAGGTTAGAACATAGGTGGGTGGAGTAAACAGAACAGAATGCTGGGAAGAAGGGAAGTTAGGCATTTGCCATGCCTCTCCTCTCTGAGTCAGACATGATGAAGCTCCAGCCCAAGATGGACGTACGCTAGAATCTTCCTGGTAAGACACCACCTGGCGTGGTGCTACACACATTATTAGATATGGGTTAACCAAGATATGAGAATTAGCCACTAAGAGGCTAGAGCTAATGGGCCAGGCAGTGTTTAAAAGAATACAATTTGTGTGTGGTTATTTCCGGGGCTAAGCTAGCCATGCAGGAGCCAGGCGGGATGAAAAACAGGCCTGCTCGCCTCATCACTACAGCTGTTGTGAAGGATGTTGATTCTCTGATTTCTTTCTCAGCCCGTTTATCATTTGTATATAGGATTTTTTTTTCAGTTGATCATGTATACAGCCACTTGAATAAAGTATTTATCAGCTGTAGGATTTCCCTGGTAGAATTTTGGGGTTGTTTGTGTGTACTATCATATCACCTGAAAATAATGATACTTTGACTTCTTCCTTTCTAATCTGTATCCCCTTGATTTTCTTTAGATGTCTTTTTGCTCTAGCTAGAACCTTGGGTACTATATTGACTAGGTATGGATATAGTGGACAGTCTTGTCTTATTTCTGATTTTAGTGGAATTGCTTTGAGTTTCTCTCTGTTTAATTTGATATAGGCAATTGACATGCTATACATTGCTTTTATTATGTTTAGGTCTGTCCCTTGTACCCCTGATCTCTCCAAGACTTTCATCATGAAAGGGTTTTGTATTTTTGTCCAAGACTTTTTCAGCATCTAATGGGATGGGTTGATCATATTTTCATCTTCATAAGAAGGAGAGAGAGAGAGAGAGAGAGAGAGAGAGAGAGAGAGAGGGAGAGAGAGAGAGAGAATGGAAAGTAGGTGAGGCTGTAAACCCTCAAATCCTACCCCTGGTGATGTACTTCCTCCAGCAAGGATCTCCACCTCCTAACAGTTCCATAACTTCCTAAACGGCATCCCCAACTGGTGAACCTGTGTGTTTGTCGAGGGGTGGGGGAACGTTTCTCATTCAAACCACAAGATGAATTGTGGTATATAGGAGTCACATTTCCAGTTACACAATGGTGGGATGAATGGTCTGGCTCCAGTGTGAGCAGACATCTTGGAAGAAGTAGCATTGGCCTCCATATTCCAGGAAAGGCGGTGACACTGGCGCTGTAGGAGGTGGGTGGCCCAGTGAACACTCTCATATCTGAAAGGTGCCAATTTCATTGGCAAACCAGGCATAAATGTGCTGGGTAATAACACCCATCCTTTCACAGCTAAAGCCACAGCTGAACAGCTCTTCCATTAATCAAAACTTCCAAGGACTTGGATCCTCTATCTGTCATTCTCTTATTTATTATTTCTCAGACAAGATGCATACAGTTGTTTGATGTGTGGTTCCCTGTGGTTAATCATCTGCATGTTGAGATAAATGTTCTCCTGAATGGGTAACCATCTACTGCCGGTGGGAAAACGCCACGTGTGTGAATATTAAGGCTCTTTGAAGGGAGGCCCTTCCTCAACACCTATTTCAATTTCCTTCTCTGAAAATGCAGAGACTGAGACATTGAAAAGTGAAATAATTAACAGGTGGGTGCACACACCCCACTGCATTGTCCCAGGTGTTATGTCAAGTATTTAAAAGCTATTATTACATTAGGTATGGTGGCACACACCTATAATGCTAGCAGAGTAGAACTAACTTGCTCACTTTCGAGAAAGTGCTACAACCCTTGAGACACAGGGAGCAGAATTAAATAATCATAAAGCGCCCAGATGCCATGCCTTCCTGCCTGGGGCTGTCCAGTCCACCAAACCTGGCACACAGTAGGATCCACCCAGAGGCAGGCTGAGAGGCAAAGGACACTCAAAAGAGCCTCAGATTGAACAAGGCATTGGGTTTTGCCTCTATTCTCAGAAACCCTACAACTCTGCTTCCACCTATTCACATGAGCCCTGCTGCTGGCATGGCAGATGGTATGAAGTGACCAGTTAACAGGTTATTTTGTCCCTAAATCTAGAATCTGTGTGGCCTAGGTCAGAACAGTATCACAGCTGAAGCTTGTCCAAGATTAATTTTCCTTGTCTCTTCTAACACTGACAAAGCCTCAAGTGTAGGCAAATCCTACCACATCTCTTATAACCTCTTCTCTGCCACACCCAATGCTCAAAGCTTCCTCACTATCTATGTCCTAAGTATCATCACCTTATTCCTATAGTCCCAACCCAGTCATCTCAGGTCCCCTATCATGGCCTGCTGTCCAGCTCCATCTTTCTCCCCCCCATGAGGCCAGCTAGGAAGGCATTCCATCTGATGCCTCTCTGTAGGCCCCTGTGTCACTTCAACCCTTTGGGAGGGAGAAGTTTGTATTAGTCAGCTTTTTATCTAGTGACAAAGAATCTGAGGAAGAGGTTGGTTCTGATTCACAGTCTCAGAGGTTTCGGTCTATGACCTGTGTGTGAAGTGAGGCAAAATGTTCCGGCAGGGGAAACATGCAGGAGAGAAGGCTGATCTTTTCCTGATGACTCAGACATGTAGAAAGCAAGGAAAGAGAGCTCCAGCTACAAGGACGGGACACCTTTCAAAGGCGAGCCCTCAGAGACTTCATCCAATCAAGTCCCATCTCCAAATAGCTTTATGATCTCCAAGTAATATCACCAAGTTACAAACCCATCAGTGGATTCACCCATTGATTCAATCAGAGTTCTCATGACACAGTAACCTCTCAATGATGGGACCCTTCAACATAAGAACCTATAGGGCAGTGGTTCTCAACCTTCCTGATGCTGCAACCCTTTAATACAGTTCCTCATGATGTGGTGACGGTCAACCATAAAATTATTTTTGTTGCTACTTCATAACTATAATTTTGCTACTATTGTGAATCATAATATAAATATCTGATATCCAGGATATCTGGTATTCAACCCCTGTGAAAGGGTCTTTTAAACCCTAAAGGGGTCGTGACCCCCAGGTTGAGAACCACTGTTTTAGGGGGCGACTTCTTAGCCAAGGGTAAGGGAGAGAAGCGGCATAGTTGACCACTGTGAGATTGTTGTCTGTAGGCAGAGGAGACAGCCTGAAGATGTTCACACACTGAAAAGTGCTGTGCCCCTTCTACAGACGAAATCTGTGCCCATATGCCGTGCGTGAATTATATAGCATCCCTCGGTGCTCACGGGGGCCAAGAATTGTCAATCTGCTATCACCCGTCCAGAGGGGTTCCCTCCTGAATAGGGTGCCTTTCCCAGTGTCATGACAAGTGAGAGGCAGTGTGGAAATGCCCACCTGGATGGAACAGCGGCACCTCTCCCTCTAGGGTGGCTTCTGCAGCCCACCGAGATAATAGCGGTATCAAGACACTCTGACCGATGATGGCCCACATCTGCAGCGAAGCCAGGCTGTATCCACAGGGTGCAGGCTGCCATCTGATTGCTTAGCTCCTGTAGCTGCACCACTGAGCTTGGGAAAATTTTCATTAACTGATGCATTAAGATAATGGAGAAATAATGACACACACAGGACAATTACTTTCATTATTATGAAGGAATTAAATCAGATCATCTTTTCCCCACCCACTCTGCACAGTTCAGAGAAGGCTTTTAAGAGTTTTAAGCTCTCTCTCTCTCTCTCTCTCTCTCTCTCTCTCTCTCTCTCTCTCTCTCTCTCTCTCCCTCTCCCTCTCTCTCGGGGAAAGTTAAAATAAATGCTTGAACTTTAGTTCATTATCTCCCAATTCCTGGAACTTTGCATATGTGGGAAATGTATTTATTTACCTTTGTCCTCCTTTCTCCGTCTTCTAATACTCAGGGAACCTTTGGCAAGATTAATGAAAAAGGTGGACAACTTTGGGGGAGATGGCACAAAAGAGATGTAGAGTCGAAGCTGGCCGGTTTAGTTGGAAGAGGGAAGAGGGTCTATTTGTCCTCTGAAAACTCAAGGTCAAAAAATCTGCAGGGGCTGGGGCTTCCTCTATCTCAGTGCCTGCCAGACTCTCTGGGCAGAGCCTGGGTGATGCTCAGAAGCTGGGGAAAGGCCTATGATTCTGGGGTGCAGAAAGAGGCATGGGCTATGGTGGTGGAGACCAGAAAGGGAAAGAAGGAAGATCTGGCATGGCCTAGCTGGAGGCTGGGTAGAAGTTTGGGAAGCTATCCTGAGCTTACACACTCCTTTGGACTCTGAGTGGGCAACAGGTCAACAAAGGGCTCCCTTTAAGATCCCAGCTGTGCTTTGACTATGACTAATAGACAAATGATTGGTTGCATAATGTTTTGCTCCATCAAAATATTTTTTTTATAATTTTTTTTACGTTTTTTTAAATTTAACTTTATTATATTCGTTGGTGTGAAGGTGTCAGATCTCATGGAACTGCATTTTCAGACAGTTTTGAGCTGCCATGTGGGTGCTGGGAATCGAACCCGGGTCCTCTGGAAGAGCAGTCAGTGCTCTCAACCGCTGAGCCATCTCTCCAGCCCCCTATTCCATCAAAATATTGAGCTGAAGATTCGGTGGGATGGGAGGACTGGATTACATAGCGGTGGTGATGGCTTAGTTTTCTTTTACTGACTGAGTCATGAATATTTTATTTTTTTAAATTTGTTTTATATTTTGAGACAGGGTTCAGGGCTGGCCTTGAGGTCACTATGTCCCTGAGGATGACTTTGAACTTCTGACCCTTCAGCTTCCACCTCTAGAATTCAGGGATTAGAGGCATGCACCACCATGCCCATTTAGACAATATAAAGAAAGGGCTTTCTATATACTAGGCAAGTACTCTACTGACCTAGTTAAACCCTCAACCCCTAAGTTGTGATTTTTGTTAACAACCTTGCTCTCTGTTAGCTGTCTAGAGGGCCCATTGTGGATAAGCAACATTCCCAAAAAGATGTATTTATGTCCTAATCTGAGGCATATGTGACTAAGACCTCATTTGGAAATAGGGTTTTGGGGAATGTACTCAATAAAGATGTTCTTCTCTGCATTAGTGTGGAGGGAGATACATGTATGGAACAGGGTCATGGCGTACGAGACATGAGCAGGGAAAAGGGTCATCAGTTGATAAAGGTAGAGAAAAGCCACACAAACAAGAGTTGCCACTGTTGTCCAAAGGAGGAAGAGGCAGTGAAGGCTTCTCCAGAGCCTTTCTGGGGAGTGTGGTCCGGCTGACAGTACATTTGAGACTCCCCTACTCCTGGATTGTGAGAGGGTGCATATCTGTTGTTTAAGCCACCCTGTCTCTGGTCATAAGTTCTGACAATATTTAGTCCTGGGAAACTAATTCAGGACCTTAAACAAACTGCTTCCATCTCCTGAACTCACCCTACACCTGTCTGGGATGGCTCTCTGCTGGACCTGGCTATAGCTCCCTGTGTGAAGGCCTGTAAGCAACCTTTCTCTTAGGAATGCCAGCGTTCTTTCCTGGATTCACACAGCAGCTACAGGAAGGGCTAGACAGATGTACCAGCATTGTTGGTTCCTCCGTAAGTCAAGGGTTCTCTCAGGGATGGGTTCAGTGGATGGTTAAAAATATTTTAGGGATGGGGGAAGTTATTAGTGATGACCAATGACATATGATAGTTGCAGAATGTGCCTGGCCAGAAACTGCTTTAAAGCTGAGGCTTAACTTGGAAATTGGCCCATTGTGTAAGCCGAAACAGAGAACAAGGATGGGGGAGGGGTGTTACACATGAGAATGTAGGGAAGTGTCAGGCTGAAGCTGTCAGAGTAAACTGTCTATGGAGTGTACACAGAAGCTAAAGAACACCATTCCGCCTGACCAGTCTTAGCTTGACAAAGCCACAAGTTACTCACTGTTAGCTCATGCAATCTTAGGAAGGTGACAAGGACATCACAGAGCAGAGGACCTTTATTCCAGAGTCAGCCTTGCACAACCTGCCACAGAGGAGTTGAAAATCTATGCCCAGAGGAGCTTAGAGAGCTATCAGGCAAACAGAGGGGTATGATCATGATGCTTGGATAATAGCCAACGATATAGGAAGGAATGTGGCCAGCCTTAGCCAGGCCATGCATTTGACGGTCTCTACAGAGGGGATATGCACACATGCATGTGAACATGCATGCGTGCGTGTGCGCACACACGTGCACGCACACACCACACACACACATTGTTGCAAGGTGGGAGTTAAGAAGTTTCAATTGCATGCCCACTAGCTTTCTGTCAAAATTTTTTCTCTTTTAACAATTACATTGATAAAAATAAGTTCCTTCATCTTATTTAACTCTGTTGGGAGATAATGGATGATCAGAATTGACTCCCACGGTGCTAGGGATGAATATGGAAATGTTTTAACACTTGGTCCCCACCTGGTGGTACTGTTTGAGGAAACGGAAACTTGTTAGAGGAAATGTATCATTGGGGGCGGGCCTTCAGGTTTAATAGCCCAGCCCCACTTCCTGTTCATTTTTTTCACTTCCGAAATAGGGATACAATATGACCAGAAGGCTGCCCTGTTTGCCTCACTATTGCCGTGTCTTCTTTACCATAATGAATCAATCCCTTTGAACAGTGAGCCAAAATAACCCCTTCCTTCCTTAAATTGTTTCCTGTGAGTTATTTGGTTGCATAGTGAGGAAAGTCTCCAATCCAAGCTGGCAATTCAAGAGGCACTGGAGAATGGCTTTTATTTGGCTTGTGATTTGAAGGGTCCAGGGCATCGTGGTGTGAAAACGGAGAATGAGGCAGCTGGTCACTTGGTAGTCACAGTCAGGAAGGAGTCAGAGCAAGATCGTGCTGGTGCTCAGCTCGCTTTCTCCTTTAACCTGTTGATGGGTGATGGTGCTGATGACATTTAATGTGCTTCTCTCCACTTGAGATCACAGACATGCCCAGAGCTAGGTCTAGTAGGTGATCCTAGCTCCTGTCCAGTGGACAGTGAATAGGGACTATCACACACGCACTGATGGCCCTGACAGGACAGTTTTCTGTGTTTCCAGCATAGTCACACAGGAAATATACTCAGCAGTTTCTCTGAGTACAGTTCGTGATGGACAGGGAAGAAGAGGATCCCACTAAGCCTCTCGCTTTGGTCTTTCTGGTAATGGCTCTGAACAGTGGGGAAGAAGAAGCTGTGCATGGGAAAACCCGAAATACCCACCAATGGGGAAGGAAGCAAATGGCAGGATCTTAAGGATTCTGGCCAAACCTCAGCAAACCGGATGTGCTACTTGCCCCTGCTGTGACTGCCATTTGCCATGGCGCCATTCCTGTGCTCTCTGACCTCTGATGTTTGCTGCCATTATCCTCTGAAGTCACCGGTGACACACTGGACACCAAGTTCAACAGCATTTCTGCAGACACTTCATGCTCCCAAGCTGTCTGTGCAGGCCATTATGGATGAGGTCTCCTTCCTTCTACTGCCATCTGATCATGTCAGCTTTCTTGCTAGGTCCCTCTGTGTCCACTCACTTCTGATGGCTCTCTGCCTCCAGAGACAAGGCTCTGCCCCCTGCCCCAGGTGCTCAATCAGAACGAGCTATTGAAGTTATTATTTTGTGGAAGTCTCCAAGAACATTTAGGCTTTCTTTTTGAACTTGTGCTAGTAAACAAACGGATTAAGTGATCTCAGGGGCAAACTCCCGCCTTAATACACCGTCAAAGCGTCCATGCGTTGGAGGAGCTGATCATACCCAATTGTCTTCCCACATGCCATCCCTGGCCTTTTGAAAATATGCTCTATGACCGTGAATTAAGCCTTCCCAGAAATGGGTCTCCTAGTTTTCCTTCTTGAACCTTAACTGATACAGAATAATGTAAAATTAATCTGTAAGTCTATATTAAAACATCTTTGTCTATAAACTGAGTACATTCGGTAGTGAGCATCTTCTATGCAGTGTGCTTAGGAATGGGCCTCTCCCCACAATGTTTTCCTATGTGGATATGCCTTTGCTCTCTGAATGATGTCCCAGGCCTCTTTGGTATAAGGAAGGCATTGCTTTGGGAAACACCTGCATGTATTCTCACCTGCATCAGGTAGTAAATCTTTCCTACTATTTGTGTCTGGCTATGCTTATTGTAGTGTTGGACTCACCAAAATGAAAATGGAAATTATGAGGAGACATGGGAAGGTACAAGACCCCCTCCCTTCCTCAGAAGTCTTTTGAAGCCACTCAGGAGCCGAGAAGCCAGACTTTCAGCACAATCAACACCCTGCTGCCCGTGTGGAACATTCCCTTTAAATACGGATATTTTATGACAAAATAAGAATGACCTTTGCTTCAGGTCTGAATGTCTATGACCTTGGGTTGGGCCTCACTCCTTTCTCCAAATGTTACTAGGAACTCTCAACAAATAGTTAACTTTTATAGTAAAGGCATCTTACCTGACCGTATCCACCAGCTGGCATGAGGACCCTCTAGGCCTGAGAGGAAAGTGAGGCCACTTTGTCCTGTTCTTCCCACCTGAAACCTGAACTGACCTGTTGACATTCATGAGGCTGAGGGGCTGGGGAAACCAGGGGCTGCTCTGTCTCTTTATCTGCAATCAGGCTACACTGCAAGACAAGGAAGGCTACTTTCCCCAGGGCTGTTCTCCCCCAGGTACTGTTCCCAGGGCCTTCAGCCCTCTGCAAATGCAGCATTCAGACATTCATAGCCATCTGAGCCCCTCTGTCCTGCAGAGGATGTGGAGAACGGTGTGGATGGTCTTGAGGAAGAGAATGACAAGATTGGATTTGCATTTTGAAAAGACCCTTTAGGAAGCTTCGTGCTGCTGCCTTTGAGGAGACTGTTAGGTCAGAGGCAACTGTCTTTCAGACAAGCTTGTTTCCTTGTATCCTGCCAAGGGCTGAACTTCCTCTCTCCACATAGCAAATGCTGAAACAGACTCTTCTACATGGTAAAGGCACAAAACAATTGCTATTGCTGAGTCAGGCAATTTTTCAAGCAACGAAGCCGCTGTTGGCCACTTCCTTTCCTCTCCCCACCAGTCCCGTTCATTGATGTTGCCATGTTCTTCTATTTCTGTTCCCACCCAGATCCTTTTCTCCACCGACCCCCCCCCTCACCAAGACCACACAGAGAGGACAGAAGAGATCAATGGTGTGAGAATGGAATAATTTTCTACCATTTTCTCTCTTTGATGAGGTCAGAGTGGAAAGGGGTAGCGTGGAAGTGTAAAGAGTTCAGTACAGGAAGCCCTGTTTTGCCTCCATCGTTTCCACTGTGGAGGAGGACCAGCCAGCCTCCCACAGTCTGCAGTAGAGAAGTCATGTTGCTGAAAGTTCTCAGCAGTCCCCCTGGGGTTAAGGCTGAAACAAGCAGGGAACTCCTGGCTCTCACACTATGGTGCTTTCTGAATGAATTTGAATTGGTTATTTAAGTGAGTTCCAGCTGCTTTGGAGGAAGTTGACCTTCCTCCAGAAGTTTTGGTGATTGGCCAAGGTGTTGGTTCATCCTAAGGCTGCTTCCCTGGGAAGCCTCCAGAAAGCAGAGCCACAGATAAAGAGCTTTGAATTCCCAGGGCTTCTATCATTGTGAAGAGCCCAGAAAGGCTGAGAGTTGCCTCATAAGAGTTTCTACAAAGGTAAAGACAGTCAGCTCTGACCCAGCTAAGCTTTACTTAGCTTCCTATTTGGAAACTTGTCAAAAACTCATACGATGGTATATATAGCAATTAAAAATAAGGAAGAAACAGGCATCTCTTTTAACAAAACCCTTTTTAAACATATGCCACAAAATAACAATTTGGAATGCAAAAGAGTGCATTGATAAACCCCTTTTAATTGTATACCGTCTATATACGATACATAAATAGCTACTATTTATTGAAGACTACCCAAATGCCAGGATTTAATTAAAGACTTTACACGTATTATCTAACTTGATCCTCCCAACACATTGTAAGGAAAGTAATATTTTAAGACTCAATTATATAGATGAGAAAAACAGTATCAAAGAAAATGTAAATGAATTCCCCAGATCCTAGAGTCAATAAAAGTCAGAACCAAGCAATGAATGCCAGTACTGTAGCTCTAGGCCAAATATTGACAGTGATTATTTTTTAAAATGGGTCATTTCCTTTATTGTAGAGGATATGTAATAAAAACATTACAAAGATGATTTGCATATATAATACACGTGAAGAATGGGTTTTCTGAAAACAGCCAATTAATGATAATTAGAAAAAAATCAATCTGAACAAAGTTATGCACGTTTTTATTTCCACCTATTGCATTCTCTGATGCATTTCAAAGGCCATTTTGCAGGGTCCTTCATCCGCCTGTAATCTTTGAAAATACCCCAAGGCTTAATTGTTTGATTGCTTAATAAATCCAATTCCCTTGGAGATTCTCTACCAGGATTAATAATGTCTTTTTAGAAAGGCAAATTGCCAGTTACATGGAATTACACAGGTACAGCTGTAAGTCAGTTGTGATATCCTCAGACTTCATAACTGGCTGGGGGTTTTTTTTGTTTGTTTTATTTTTTTCTGGCTCTGGGGCAAATGATTTTTTTTTACAAGGCTCAGTGTGTCAGAATGAAACAAAACTGTTGTAAACCTTTGCTTTCTGAGACACATTTCATGAGAGGTGTTGGGAAACACATAACACATAAGTGCTGAACAGACACTTTTCAAAAGGGCACACTGACCGTGGGAAAATGGGCTTCTGGGTGTAACTCCATTCATCTTAGTGGTCCAATTAATCTTATGGTTGCAGAGCACTAGAGTGGGAGGAGGGGAGCAAGGTCGATCCCAGGCCTGGAGCACAGCCTCTGACTAGGAAGCAGTAGAGTTCTTGAGAGCAGAAGGAAGAGGCTCCAGAGTTGGCTCAGTAACCGAGAGTATTGCTGCTCTTCCAAAGGACTTGAGTTTGATTCCACAACAGGTAGCGCACAACCACCTGTAACTCCACCTCCAGGGAATCCAGTAGCTTCTTCTGGCCTCTTCAGATACCTGAGCACACGTGGAATATGCATATAAATAAAAAATCTTGAAGAACAAAAAATCAGAAGAAATCAGCCGCTGAATGTACCAATACTATGACTTCAAAGAACATTACCATCTTGAGTATCTATGGGATCTTCACGATCTCTGGGGCCACCAACTCAACTACATCCTGCTTCAGTTGTGCTTCTGGCTTAACCTATGGGTCACAGCATCATCCTTGGAAGGCTACAGTCAAAGATGGCGAATTCTCATTACATAGTCCATAGCTTTGGCTCATTTATCTTCAGAGTTTATTGTCAGAGATAAAGAACTCTTGCCTTTCCTTAACTATGATGTTGGACATGAAAGCAAACAGCTGTCAGTGTCTCTGCTCTCTTGCACAGCGCTTAGATCCTGGGTGGGATGCAAAGCTACACACTGAGAAGATGCCCAAAACCACAGATACACTCACACAACCCCTTGGCCTATTTATCCAGTGTCCCTGTTTCCTCAGAATGGAACATTCTCACCTGGAGAAAGCAGGGAGGCTCACAAGGTGTGTGAGAGTCTCAAGAAACTAATGAAGTTCACGAGGTCCTTTGTTGAGGTCACTTAAGCAATAATATCTTGTCGGGGAACAGATTCTTCAGTGGTGTAGCCGCCTGCAAGTTGTAGTTCTCCTGCATTTCACCCATTCTGGATGGGCTTTTCAGGGATGTAGCATCTAGAATCACTCGTGTTCCTATGAATATCCATAGTAAATACACTGGTTCAGCAAGCTGGACTTAGATGGAATCATTTATCTGGTCTGTGTTACTTTCTTTTCCTAGGGTGGCTAGAAATTAGCTTCCCAAGGGAAGTCATGAGACAAGGAGGTACAACTCAGAGCCAGAGAACCACCTGTGTATCACATGCTAACAAGCTCCTTCCCACGACTATTGGAATGAATCCAGCTTCTCACCCTATGAGGGAGATCCCTTTTTACTCCATCGGCTCGTGAGGGAATAGAGACTCTGAGAAGCAAATCAACCTGTCTAGCCGAGGTTGTAAAAGCTACTGCAGAAGGCAGAGCTCTACTTGTCATCATGCCTACCCAGCTACAGAGCCCTAGGGGACACATCCCTATGCTCTGCTGTTCCCACACAGTATAGCTTCTAATGAGGGAGACACTCAGGCAGGACACTCCACACAGTATCTGGGGAGGGGTAGGAAGGAGTCCTGGGTAGACGCCCCACAGACTTCTTTGTAAACCTCTGTCCTCTCCCCACTCCTACAACACACAGTGCTGGGAAGAGACAGGTCTACCACAGAAAATGTGAGCTCTGGGGTCACATTCAGGAACTCTACAGAAGCAGTAGGAGTTAGAACTGTGTGACATTAAGAGGTAACATGTGCCCCACTGTTGTTGGTGGATTGTGCTATAGAAGAAGAACTTAGGAGAAACACATTTTAAAAATAACAGTAACCACACCTGCCCTTGACTCTCCTACCAAAGCTGGAAATGAATCTTCTCTTCACTCCCAAGGGAAATAGCACCTCGGTCTTCTGAGATACTAGATGGATATGCAGGGAAAGAGGCTGCAATGGAGATGGTCATGCCTTTGCTTACGAGATGCATGAGAACGTGAGAGCCTTTTGGAGAACCGTTTCCCCATAGTGATGAGACATGGGTAAATACAATAAAGCAGCTGGTAGGATAGAATGACTTCATATTTATAAAATATTGCTTTTTATATAGGGATGTTGAAAAGGATAGAAGAACATTCATCCAGATATTAACAGAAAAGGTAAGTTTTACTAGTTTTTAGCCTAAAATTTTGAGTTAAAATATATTCCTAGTGATATCAAAAATTTAAATAAGAAAATAATTTCTAATTTTCAACTTAACAACTGAGAGGATCCTTATAAGGCCTTTGTTCCTTGTACGTGGGCATATAGCATGGTTTTGAGCTAGACTACACTTCACATTCTTCAGAAGACCTTATAGTGATATTTTGTGTATGATCTAAGAAATAAAGCTTGCCAGAAGATCAGAGTGCAAAGACAGTCACACTAATCAGTCATCAAGCCAAGCAGGGGTGGCACATGCCTTTAATCCCAGAAGCCACACTGGTTAGCCATAGGGGTTGGACGGTGGTGGTACACGCCTTTAATATCAGGACTATAAGGCGGGATGAGACAGGAACCTGCTCTCTTTCTGTCTGAAGATTTGGTAGAGGTAAGAGCTCTCTAATAGGTCACTATTTTGCTTTCCTGATCTTCAGCTTGAACCCCAATATCTGTCTTTGGGATTTGATTGGTCGTGCTACACCACCTGCCTCTGAGGCTGATGTTGAAGTTGGTGACAAGAGGGCACTTCCTTAAATGTCAAATTGCCTGCAAATTTTTATTTTCCCTGGGTCAGCAAAAGTGGTGCCTGGATACCCTCCCCTTCCTTATTCTCAGCAAGTACAGCACAAGACAACAGAATCATTTCACTCACATGTCAATCACACAGACCAATCTGGATAGAGTCTCCAATGGAGGCATTGCTTTGTTGTGTGCATTTGCTCCAAACAACTAAAAGCATTATATATTATTTGTAGCACATACAACTATGAGAAACCATCTTCATATATATACATGTGTATATATATGTGTGTGTATATATATATATATATGTTTGAGGGTTTAGATCAATATGGCATACACAGATACTATGCATCATATATACAGTAACATCCACATATACCATACACACAAACACTACATCACACACAAACACACACACACACACACACACACACACACACACTCCAACAACAGTTAGCTCTCCCAGTACTTGACCATTATCTCAATTTTTTCAGGATCCCCTAAAGATGTCATTTTCCCCAGACAACAGGAAGTAATTTTAACAACATGACACCAACATTTCTGGGAGGTGGCATGCATGGTTCTTGGTAATTTGATGGGCTATGGAGGCTCATCATCATTTTGTAGGATAGGTTGCAAATTGTTATTGATCATGGTCAGGGAAGAAACTAAGCAAAGGGGGTTAGATTCAGGGATCTCTTTCTGAAAAGAAAAAGGGGAGTATATAAAAATGATTGAATAAAAGGGTAGATTATTGAATCTACTTTGAAATTAAAAAGCAACTACTTGTCTCAAATATTTTACATTGGTATGGATTTTTGTATATTGATACAAATTTGATATTGTATTGTTATAACATACCATATATCTGTTTCTAATCTTGTTGAAGGTAATTTTGTATATTAATACAAGGTTAAGATTATTTTGTTATATCATATTATATATGTATCACAAATTCTAATTGGTCTTAATAATAAAAACCTGGAGTCAGATATTAGGGGATGAAAGATGAAAGATCAGAGAATCAGAGCAGTCAGCCACTAGTTTTACCTCAATGAAATCCTCAGACCAAATGGGTTATCCAGTCTCCTCAAGTACTCAGACTAAATGGGGGGAGGTCCTATCTCTTCCCATCTTTATTCTTTTCTCCACCCAACCATATCCCTTCTTGTCTCTACCTTCCTAGTGCTGGTATTAAAGGCATGTGACTCTGAGTACTGGGATTAAAGTTGTGAGCTATTTCAGCCTGGCTCTCTTTTTCTTTTAGACTGGATCAGTCTCGTGTGGTCCACAGTGGCCTTGAATTCACAGAGATCCATCTGCCTCTGTCTACTAAGTGCTGGAATTAAAGGTGTGTGCCACCACTGCCTGGCCTCTATGGCTAACTAGTGTCTTCACACTTTGATCTTCAGGTAAGCTTTATTTGCTAGATCACAAACAAAATATCACTACAGATATATATGCTTCTTCTCTTGTTTAAGGTATTGTATCTATGCAACTCACTTAAAAATGTAAAGTTCTAGTTCTTGAAAGCTATTATTACAAACTAGGATAATTAGGAAAATCAGGTAAGTAGTTAGTTATTTGTAACAATCAAACTTGTAGTCATGTTAGGTATGTTTTAAAGGTCAGATAGACATATTTTTAGATAGATAGGTGGTCTTCAAACACTTCAGAGATCTACAGAAAATGGTATTTAAGATAAACAAGACTTTTCATGACAGTGAGACATGTCTGTGCCTGGCATCACCTATTAGCTTCAGAGAAGATGCCGAGCACTGAAGAACCTCCATATGGAGCTTGCTTTTATTGTGGCAAAGCTAACCACTGGGTAAAAAACTGCCCTCACCTTGACTGTTGACAGCATTCTATCCAAATTGGACAATCAGGACACAACAGAAGGTAACTACCAAACTTTGCCAAAACAAGGTAGGATAGTCCTTCAATATTACTGCTTCACAGAAAAGTCTGTCAGACATTCTAGTCCTATAGGCTGAGGATGGATGTGCCAACATTGCAGAGAAATCTTGGGTCAGGCAGCCAGCTTTCTCTGTCATTTCTATAGTTTCGAAAGTTGTTTGTTCTGTACTTCCTGTTTACTAAGGTAATATTTTATCCTCAAATCTCTGATGGGGGTTGAAGACAAATAGTTATACTGTCTTCTTTGTTACCAAATTAAGAAAAGAAATTTACAAAAGAGATATAAAGTTTACAAAGGTTGAGAGACATAAAAGTTTGAAGTTGTTTATCTAAGAAACAGTTTTAGATCTAAAAAGATATTTTCAGCATGGTAATAAAAATTATTATAGAAATTGGTGTGATATAAAACTTTAGACTCACCAAGATAGGATAGATAATAGAATATTTTCTCCAAATTTGCCAAATACAAATGGACTGAACATTGTGAATGTAATTCTTACCTGACAATTGTTCTTATGGTATACGTTTTTACTGTGTTAGAGTTAAAAACCTTTCCTTTTATTTAGACAAAAGGAGGGTAAATGTTGTGGGGTAGTTAATCACACTGTTTGACACCTGAGACTGTGTTAATAATGTTAACCTGGAATCGGGGGTGGAAGCAGCAACTGGCTGACTGAATTAGCAATGGAAAAGCCAGCAATACAGATAGAGAAGACACACAGGAAGGAGTAGTGAGGGCCTTAGAGATTTTACAGCCTCTTCAGTCTGGGAAGTGTGGAGAGAAAGTCAGCAGTTGTTCCTCCATGGTTTCTTTGATCTAACAAGCTTACACCTGCTCTTTACTCCAGAGTCTTCATTGGTAATAGAACAACTCAGATAAACACATCAGTTTTCCTCACACTCACTCCCCCATGCCCCATTTTCTTATCTCTAAACAGCAATAATGATTCCCTAATTATCTCACAAATTGTCGTTGGCATCAGATAAACTAAAAGAAAAGCCCTGAGGCATAATGTCTGGCATATAACTATTAGATAATGTCAAGGTTTTTTGTAATAAGTAAATAATACTCCATAATTAACCAAAATAAAAAACAAATTTTAAATTAAACCTTGTCCCTCAAATGTCAATATATCTACTTTTCTGGATGTTAATGTCTGTGAAATTTACCATAACTTAAAACATAAAGAGAGAAGACAGTTTCTAATAACTGCTCTTTAAGAGAGCTCAAACAACCATGGGAGTGTTTTACTTTTAAATAAGTGCTTCAATCTATGATAATAATCCGTAGAAATTGACTAATCATTAAACTAATTGCTCATCACTTTGTCCTACATGTGTGTTCAGAGAGGTTTGGGTCACTTGTCTGGATTACCAATCAGTAGACATTCTTTGTATCTAAGTGTCAGAAGCCCATACCAACAGCTGGAGGCTCAGTCCTGGAGGTTACTGCAGGACCCTGAGACAGCAGACCTCAAAGAAGCTGGAGGCCGGGCCCTGAGGAAGGAAGGATGAGGTCAGAGTCTCTACAGCCCACATTTTTAGACTCCTTCATTTCTGACAGTGTTCTCCTTTGTCATTTTGCCACTCATCAGTAAGAGAGATGGGGAAAGGGGTTGGCTTGTGTCATAGCTGTTTAGTCACCCACATCTGGGAAAGCAAGATCATATGATTGACATGTGGCTACCAGGTTGCGTGTGTGTGTGTGTGTGTGTGTGTGTGTGTGTGTGTGTGTGTGCCTATCACTGGACTGACATCCCCAAAGATCTCCATACTCACTCTCGATCCAAAGGAACCACTTTTTTACATCTTACTGGATCGTGTCCTCTCTGAATTCCGGTGTCCTAACTAGAAATACCCTTCAGTGATGCCGAAGTACCCTTGAGCTTTAACAGTACACAGAAGTACTTCATCCAGCCCTGGGGGAGCTGGCTTTAAAAGAGCATCCAGTGTCAAGGATGGGTGATGGGTCTCAGTTAAAAGCATTGACTCTAACACAATTGCTAAGAACAAATCCTCTTCCACATATGTCATTCTCATAGAACAATGCACTAAGTTGGCTTAATAGAGTTTCCTCTTTGGAAAGTTTTTCCACTCTTCAGTTTCATGGTGTTTGTGAACAGAGCGCCCACCATGCCTCTACCACAATGCTTTGCTACAATCCAGTTTCCTCAAGGAGCTAGTCATGTGCTAGGGCAAGGAACTTAGTCCCTGGCTGGGGTGCAGTCTGTGGGTTAACCTTGATTTGGCTTTGCTTCTGCTGGAGACGTGGGTAAGAAATGATGACGGCCATAACCGTTATCTTCTGCTCTGCAAGCTGGCATCGGGATTTGCGATAAGGCAGGGGCCTAACATGTGAGGATGTACTTCAGATGTGGTAGAGCTCCACATAAATGTTAAGTGTATTCTCACTGGGCTCTCCCAGGTGTGCCAAGTCACAGCATCCCTGTTTCTGATCACCTGGAGCCCTGGGATCTCTGGGCTCAGTGGCAGAGTAAAGAAATCTGAAATTTATTTGTTTGAACTATTTCTTCTTTCCAGAAGCTGTGAAATCTTCAGCAGAAATAAATATCCTGTGACCTTCACACTAGCCCTCTGCAAATAATTAGGAGAATCTCACAGACCAAATTAGACATGAAACATCTCCCAGGAGATTCATTTTCTACAGAACTATTAGGTAAAGATGAGAAGCTCCCCCCAACAACCTCAGTCCCTCAAGACCCAAAATCTTTATATCATCAGGGTTACTTATATTTTTGATGCCAATATCAATATTAGCTAGTTATCCAGGTCCTTAAATTTTGAAAGTTACATGGATAGGGGATAGGGTCTCCACAAATGATGTCATCATTCAGAAGAGGTACATTTTTTTTCATGCAAAATTAGCTTTATGCCCATAAAGATGTTTTCTATTCGGAAAGACAATTTTTTTTCTTTCTTCCTCCCATTTTCCTTTCCTCACCTCCTTTCTCAGTCTCTCTCTTTTCCTCTCTTTCCCTATCTTCCGTTCCCCTTCGCCTTTTCTTTATCCTTCCCCCTTCCTTCTCTTCTCTCCTCTCTTTCCCCTTCTCTCTCCTCCTCTCCTTTTCTGTCCTCTTTTCTCCTATTCTTCCTCCTCTTCCCCCCTTATCTCTAGTGCTTAAGATCAAACCCAGTGCCTCTTACATTCCAGGCCAGTGCTCTATCACCAAGTTCACCCCAAAGCCGTTATTCAGGCCCCTGGACCAACAAAGGAAATGGACACCGACAGACATGAGACTGAGTTTCATTCATTAATAGTTTATCCGACTATCTAAGACCACATTACCTCATAACATATCTCAGTAGCTACAGAGATCTGAGTGATAAGCACAGTGGCTACCTTCTGAAAGTCAAAGGCAGGATCATCAAAAGTATGGATAGGTATGGAATAGTAGAGGAAAAAGATTACAAAAGCCTTTTGTTCGGCAAGAAGGTGGCCATGAATGGATTGCTCTGCTTTGGATAGGTCTACATGACACGGCCTCTTGATTGTCAGTTGGGCTGGACTGAGAAGCACATTCATAATTAATAAAGTATGTGTGTGTGCATGCATGCATATATACATGCATGCGTGTATGTGTGTGTGTGTTTGTACATGTGTGAGTGAGTGTATGTGGTTTTCACAGATGGATAACTATGCTCTGAATATGTTTGGTACCTTCCCATGGTTGGGGGTCCATGTGGAATAGGAGAAATTCAATATAGAGTTTTGTGGTATAATTTCTAACAACATAGCTATGTCTCCTCCTCTTCCCCCCTGTCTTATTCTTACCCACAGTGATGGGAGGTGTTCTGCTTCCCACCCCACTATGAAGACCTTACCACCTGAGACTGTGAGGGTGTGCCAGATGAGTCTTTCCTCCTGTAAGTATTTTCCCTCAGTAGTTTCCACAGCAGTTAAATGTCAAATCCACGTAGGACATTGGTACTCAGGTGGATTCGTTGCTATGAGTGCCTGACAACTGGTTTTATAAGTCACTAGAAATGGTTTGGTGGGGAGGGAGACTTGGAAGAGCTTGGAGTTTCAGGCTAGAACAGCTCTAAGATGCTGTAAGTGGAGCTTAATGGGCCATTCTGCTGAGTGCCCAGACATTTCAGGACTTGTTCAGACTCCTGCCCACACAGACTCAAACATTCAAAGGTTTTCATTCATTTGGAAGACTTTGGTTTGAGAAGAGAGCACCAGAGCTCTTTGTTTGCACAGGGCCAACTAGAAAGGGAAGAATGGAAGGGGCTTCTTGCATTCAGTCATCTACCCCGCACTGCGGAGTCTCTGCTGTAGAGCTGGAGTCTAAGCAGCCCCTCGGCCATTCAAACAGACCCTGAAGTCATCCACACAGAGCTGACTTCTCAGGTGTGCTCAATGAAACAGTTAGGGTGTCGTGGAGCATCCCATCCAGATTCTAATGGAAAGCCTGGGAGGCCAGACAACGTAGGGTTTAGAGCCCTGGAGGCAGCTCCTCAAGGGGCAGGGACTGAAGCATGAGAGTGAAGCTTAAGATGCAGTGGAGGCCCCGGAAAGTTACAGATGACAGGAATGAGGAATGTCTGCTAAAAGAAGGTTTCAGGGAGTGAGCAGACCTAGCCTAAAAGAGAGACCATGCTGACGTCACCTCACAAGGTCATAAAGGCTGCAGAATTTACCTTATGCCACCTTATGCCCTCAATGCCAGATGACATAGGAGCTGACGTTCACATCCCGGGGCCTGGCTTTGCTTTCAACACATATTCCTTTGCTATTCTCCTGCTCTTCCCTTTTGGAGCAGGATTGCCTTATTCTTTGCTACTGTATATTAGAAATGTGTGACTTGACTTTTGATTTTACAAGAGTTTACAATGAGAAATGTATCTCGAGTCTCAAGGGAGACCTTGAACTTGGACTTTTGAGCAATGTTGAAGCACTAAGTTCAGACTCTTGGTAATAGACCAAATGCATTCTGCATTACTAGATGGATATTAGTTTGGGGGAAGGTAGGGATAGACTAATGATGGTTGAAGAGAACATATCCAGGTGTCAAGTTGACAAGGGGTGGAGTTGTTTAATTGATCTTCACGGTCAACTTGATTAGATTAAGAAGCACCCAGGAGATTGTAAGGTACAGCTCTGGATGATCTAGATAGGATTAACCAAGATGAGGACCCACAACACCCTGAATACACAGTGGGAATCACAATAGTACCTGCTTTGGGTTGTTTTGAAGGTAAAATGAGCTCTTATTGTCAAGTGATTAAGAACAATGAATTCCATGTGGATCTGTAGTTGAAAGAGACAGGAAGAAAGTAAACAGGAAGAGGCAAGTGAGAAAAATAAAGCAAAAAAGGGCTAGTAAGAAAGGGAGGGAAATATGAATATCTGAGGATTCTTACTGCCTGCTTCCTAATTCTCTCCCAAACCCTGTGTGCCATTAGTGAATAAGAAGAGAATATTCAGAGGGGTAGTAAGTGTTGGGGGAAGAAAGAGAAAAGATATAAGAGTAAGGATGGATGGAGGCATTGCCTTGGTAATTGTCGAAACCATATTCTCGAATATGGATAGAACATACAACATTCCAATGAGTTCTTGTGGGTCCAGTGAGCCCCTCTGGGAGCTGACTTCTGAGATCTATGTTCAACATAAAGTCTGGCCTACAATGTCTTCCAAAGAAGTTGATTATTCTAGACTCAAGTCATACTTGTAGGACGCTCTGGCCAAAATGTAAAGATGCTCTTGGAATAATGTGCCCGGTGTTTTTGGTTTTTTAATTTTTCTCTTGGACATTATTAGCTTTTTATATTATACACAAACCTGAAGAAATCCCTGAACCCTTGATATCTGAGCTCATTGAAAAGGCAGATGATTCACTGTGAAGAATTTTATAACATCCACTCTCCACTCCCAGACCCTTTTACCTCTCCAGGTCCATTTCCCTACAATGGCTTCTGTGAAGAACTTCTTTGCATTTGGATTCAGCCTATTGCTCCTCCTCTAATTAGCTAAGACTATCTCATTATCAGCCCATGCCTGGTCAATTATCTGATTTCCTGCAGTATCTATCAGTCAACAGGACAGCGCCTCTGATTTAATTTGTATGCTCATGGCTCTGATGCTCCCGTGGTCCTCCTTCTTGTGAGAGATGTATTAAGGAGAAGATTTATTGCCCTCTTGGCAGATCGTTCTTTCCTTGGTATCAGCTTCTCCTTGGAGCTGGGTAAACCTGCTTGGGTACCTCCTGGAGACCCGGGATCTTCTCTTAGATGACTCAGGGTATTATCCGCCTCCAAATATTGATGTCAGAAATCACACTGGGGACAGCATCCCACAACCAAGCAAGGGAAAGGCAAGTGAGCCTTCGAATTTCCTTCATGGTTTATGTTTGACCCAATTTAGCAACTGATGTTTGGAAGGATCATTCTTTAAAAATAAAAATCTCTCTTTGAAAAGGTGTGAGCCAGCCTAATGTTTTGAAACCACAGCATATTTCTTAGGGCCAGTAGCTGGATGGGGTTGGGCTTTAAAGTGCAGAATTTCAAAAGTATGTCTTTTTGTGTATTCACTTGGTTTCCATTGATTATGTATGGTATGTAAGGTGTGCTGAGGCTCTTAGAGCAAGAGAAAGAGTGAGAGAAAGAGAATTAGCAGGTCAGTGCCACTGTTTGTTTACCTGGACAAAAGATCTTTGTTTCTGATCGTGCATTGTGAAAAACAGTCAAAATGAGGCTATACCCTCCCCCAGGGAAAATTCTCTAGACAGGCTTAGCCCTAGATTTCTCAGAGTGTGTTTCTTGATTGCTTTATTCTCTTACAACCAGAAAAGAGTACCAGGTGTTCACTCAGATCCTCTGTAGAATACATTGCTTAAATCTTTTGTTTCTCACAGAAGTATACAGAGCAAATCGACTGAGCCCAAGAAAGAAACCACACTATTATTTCAGGCATCTGTCTTTGTTTATTCTCTTGTGACAATTGCACTTCTGTAGATACAACTTTAGCAGGAAAAATATCTCGCCAGTGGCAATCAAATTGCCCGTCTGCCTGTCCAAAGGAGATGAGTGACATTTTGACTAACATGGCACGATGCTCTTTCATCCTTTAAATGGAAAAAGTTAAATTCTAAAAGCCTGACAAAATGTCACATTCCTGTGTGTGAAAATGATCTCCAAATACCAACTGAAGCTCCCTGTTTTCAGATAATGGGGATTATGTTGGGGTCCAGCAGTGAGCATCGAGGAGAGGGGTTGCCTCAAAAGTACCACTTGTGGTGAGATTAAGTGGGTTCCCCTTGAAAAGTTTGCTATTTCCCTTAAACTTGAAAGACACTTACACCCCAAAATCCAGACGCTTTGTCACCAGAAAACCATCTTGGAGGAACTTCTCCAGAAGTAGACCAGCACTGAGGGACAAGAAGGATCCCACCAGCACTATGCGGACATGGTGAGTGAGCGGGAGGCAGCAGAGGGACCAACGTGTCCTAGCTGCATCGTGAAACACTACAGCAGTCAGAAGAGAAAATGCATTCATCACAGCTGCATGAATGAGGACAGGAAGACGTGTGTCATGAAAAGCATAGATGGAAGGTCTTCTTTTGTACCAAACACAACAAGCATGGCAAGTCATAGTGTTCAAGGATGTATAGCGAAGCAAAGTAACCATGGAGGCCAAGGAAGTGATTGCTATGAGAATTAACATGTTGCATCCAGTCAGGAAAGGACACAGGTATTTGGTAGGGGGCAATAACGCTATTTGAGGGGGCGGCAGTTGAACTTGGCCTAAATGGTGGTTACATAGGTCTTTTGCCTGTGACTACTCAGCTGTGCTTTTTGTTGTATTTTTCTGTGTCTGTTATATGTCAAAGAAAATCTAATGTCCCTGTCTTAGAGCTGTCTTTCAGTGCTTTTGACCCAAGTCTGTCAGACTGACCCATCTCTGTCCCCCAGATGTCTGGGGGGTTTTTCGCTACCATTCAAGACCTGCTATTGGGCTTGCCCGAGTCTCAGAAGGTAGAACAATTAGCCCTTGCTGCCCTCCCTGCCACTCATAGACTGTGTTCTTTATCCAGAGCCGGCCCTTACCAGCTTTGCTTACAGAGTGTGCCTCCCTCCTTGGGTTCATCGGTGAGCACAGAGTGCAGCCCCCTGGCATGTCTGGTGCTACTGCTCAGGACTGTGCTGTCCTGGGGTAGAAATGGTGGGCACATTCACATGAAACCTTGTGCTTCATGTCAAAATAATGGAGCCCAGAGAGACTGGATGGGGAGAGGTGAGAGATGATTGAGAGGAAAGAGAGGCTGGGGCAGAAGCTGCTGGCATGGAGATGCCCTTTATCTGACGAAACATTATTTCCAGCTGTCTAATCCATAAACCACCAGACGCTCCAAGGTAATAGGAATGGGTCAGGACGTGCATATTTGTGGTGTTTGTTCAACCCAGTCACTATTTGATAAGCAAAACTGATTAATTTCTGGAGCTCCATACTGACCCCTATAGGTGGAAAGGTTGAGAAATGCCCACTGTGGCTGCTTTACTAAACCAGCAAAGTGACCAATCCCCAAAGCTACATCTACAATATAACTCCTGTACCAAAGGCTCAGAGGACAACTTAGAAGGGGGCAGAAAGATTGTATGATCCAGAGGACCAGGTAATCTGCTGTGAGATTGTGTTTCTAGGAATGCCTGGAGGGCTTCACTCTTGCTACATCAACTGTATGACTACCTAAATAAGAATGAACATGGCCCTACCTGGCACCATGAAGCTACTTTCCTCCTGAGGAGAGTTTTGGTAAAAGGCATGGATTTATGTGTGTGGATCAAATGAGCTTGAAAATACTGGACTTTTCGGCTTGTCAGGGTCACCCTTTTGGTCATGGCAGCAAGAGGGACATCCTTCCTGGCTTTCCTGTGTAGGCATGATCCAGGCTTAAGAAGCATGGACCGTGTGTTCTCAGAAACAGGTTCAGTCTCCAGAAGAAAGGATGGAGTTAAATGGAACTGAGCATGTGCAAGCATCATTCTAATTTCAATAGTTAAATCTCCTTCTACCTCCTTCAGGAAGGACAAACAGTGTAAGAGTCCAGGAATGTCATAAAGGAAATCCTTCTCTTGGGAATTCAGAGTATAGGATAGCTTCGTCCTATTTGGAGACTATCTCATTGTCAATTTTTCCCACACTCAATGTCATGACTCTGCCATTCATAGACTCTCTCCAATTATTTGCTGGACTTCATCTAGATTGAATCCTGGATTCACACTGTAGGCTGAGTAATTTTTATACAAACTAATATACACATCTTCCACCTTTGCACTAGGATTAAGTTCAGAATCATTTGCTTAAAAGGTAACTTGTAATCCTATTTACATTTCTTAGTCTGCCAAGATCACTTTGTTGACCACTTTGTCTACCTCTCGTCTTCATCTGAACTAATCCAAAACAAACCGTGGCCTCGGAAGCCTCCCTCCACCCCATCCCTCTGCCTTAAATATCTGGCTTCGAAACAGGCTCATTTGCATTAAAGTCACCCAGAACCCTCATCCTGAATTAAATACTTTTTATGTTTCCAAATCACCCATAGGTACCTTCCTCATAATTCACATTCCACTGGCTTCCACGTTTGACTTGCTATTCTCCCATTAGGGCACTGACACTTATTTCTTTCTGGACCAGAGCTGATCCTTAGCTCTGATAGAATCGACATACGGAGAATTTGTGCTAAGTAAGAGAATGGTCAGATAATCTCTACAAGGCATCTGTGTTTTGGTATTTTATGATTTAATGAACATATGGCATCATATTAAATGAATATTAAAACTGGGATAAAAAGTAGCAATTGGCACACGATCATCCTTTGCAGTTCACAGAGGATTGGCAAATACTTCCTTGTCAGATCCTTCAGCGCAATCTTGATCTTAACTCCAAAAATTAATCATTCTGACCCTGTTACAAACAGCTTGAGTGTGTCTATTTTGCCAGAATTACCTCATCAGTGATGGCAGCTCGCAGGGAGGCAGAGCAAGGGCTCTTAATGGGCACTGGATGTAACATGGCAGCCGCAGGGGGACCCTGATCCATGGTGGCCTCCTATCTGATCCAGATAATGACCTTGGTTCAAGTTCCTATCAGTTTTCAGCCATGTTTTCTTGAACAAGGAACTCCCACAGCCATCCCTCCTTTTGATTTGCTTGCTGTGATTCTTCTCATAATGACCTGGCAGACACTGGATGAGACTAAAGAAGAACCAGATGTGATCTTTGAGAAGTCCAGTGTGGGTGACCCTCTCTTTCTTTACTCCTGTGACCATTTCTGCCTCTGTCCCCTCATTATACCTGTCTCTTAATGTCATGCTGAGTGTCACATTCTCCTTTATTTGTCTAATTTCTCCAGCAAAACATGAAGCACAAAATACCTCTAGGGGCACATTGCCTGGAAAAGATCTCTTATTCAAATGCATTGCAGGAGGCCCCTCTCGTCAGTGGCTTTGTCTTCTGTAGTTTCGGTTACCCGTGGTAAACTGCAATCTGTGGGTATTAAATGGAAAATTCCAGATATCTCTAGATGGTTTCATAAGTTCTGAGTTACATACCATTTTGAGTAGAGAGACAAACCCTCAAACCATGCTGTTCTATCTCAACGAGGGCAGGAGTCATTCCTTTGTCCAGTGTGTCCATTCTGTATACCATACCTGCCCGTTGGCCACTTGCACAAACATTGCAGTGCTTAGGTTCAAGTAACCTTCATATTATTTAACAACACTCTGAAGAACAAGAGAAATGGTACAATCTAATAATGATTCTTTGAATGGTTATGCCTTCTTATTGGTTATTGGTGTTAATTTATTACTGTGCCTAAATTATAAATTAAATCTTATACAATTCTGTAAATTTCAATATTTTAACACAACAACTTTTCTAATCCGTGGTATGCACAACTTTCCCACATACTACTTCAGCTACACTCTTTAACAAAATTTGGTTTATCTTACTTTTATCCTTTCAAATAAAAAAACAACTCAAGCTCTAATTTGTTAAAAGTCCACCATGCAATACGGGATCAAGGGATACTAAAAAAAATAATTAACTAACTATTGATCGGGTACCACTTATGGGCCAGGTATTGATTGGTCTCTTACAATATGAGCAAAATGGTGCATAATATTGATAGGAGAGATACACTGTATTAAAATATTAGGTTTGATAGTCTAAGAATTCTGTATAGAACATATGTGTAGAGACACAAAACACACATAGAGAGATTAGCAGGACTTAAAGATGACAGAATATGAAAAAGGAATTAGAACACAGGAGTTACAGGCAGTGGCAAAGCTAGCCAGAGCGGTCAGGGTGGCTGTCACCAAGGAGATAACACCAGAATGCAATCCTGGATATCTGAAGCGTTTTCTAGACAGATGTTACAGCTGGTGTAAGGGTCATGAATAAGGAGGGAATCAGAGGAAATGCAGACACATTAGTAAGATGGGGTGACAGTCACATGGGGATGTGACCTAGGTCTTCTGATTCCTTTTATGATAGAGTCCAGAGGAACCCAGGACTGTTCAGCAAACAATCATCCTTCTAACTCAATATGGAAAGGAAGCCTATCTACCTATCCATAGAGGAAAGCCATGGTGCCATTTTGAATTGAATTGTGCTCTACTGTATTAAAGAGAGTTATGCTATGCTGGATCTAAGCTTCCTTGATTTTTTTTTAAGGATTATATGTATAGTCCCTAGATGTTGCATCATGTACCTTTGGTTTTATGAGAAGGGTTGGCTAAAAAAATAATACTCCTTGGGGAGGCAATGTTGGCAAAAAGCTGAGTCACCCTGGACCAGAATTCCCTGGTGGATGGATTGTGTTGATCCATTTCTCCATCTTCTATGCAGAGTCCATGCCTGTCTCCCGTTCTTCCCGCAGACAAAACTGCAGAAAACTCACTGGACAATGAGTTTGCTGAGTCAGGACCCAAGTTTCTGGTTTCTCTTTATTTCTTATCGCATGAACCAGTGACCCATGAGCCTGCAGGAAAACCACTTTTCTGTACTCTTGATGGATTGCAGCTTTCTGGAGTGGTTTCTGGGCCTCCCCCACACCCTCCACTTCACCTCCTAGTAGCTCTTCAGCTTTTTTCCCTCCCAAACATTGTTTTGATTGTTCTTAAAACTGGCCATAAAAGCAACCCGAAACAAAGATTTCTTCCTCTGTTTGGGAGAGAGGTCCCCAGAGCTCTGTGAAGTTTAGATTTTTCATCTCAATGTTCCACGATGCCACATTAACCAACAGTGACCGTGGAAAGCACCGGAGTTTGAAAATCAAGAATTGTGGGGAAAGCACTGAGAGGCAGAGCAAGTGGAAAACAATCTGACTATCCTAAACATTGTGGCTGGCATACCTCAGAGCCCCGTGCTTTGTTGGGAGTGTGTGTGTGTGTATCTGGTTATATTATATTACAATGTTTAAAGTTACAAACACGCTCTACCCCACAGAATGCTCAGGCATATGGATTCCAATTTTCACGCTGCTGAGCAGTGCCAATGACCCATTTCTTGCCTTTCCTAATGTTTTCTCTCTGCTCACGTAATAAATCACATTTATCTAAGCACTTCATCATCTCTCGGGCTCCAACTCATCTCTGTTTGGAAGATAGCAGCCAGTTCTCCAGGGCTGGTGTTTTTAAACCTAGCTTTAATTACAGCAATTCCCTCACTCCTCTAGGTACTCACAGAAAGAAGGGAGAGGTACGCCTAAATATTCAGAATGTGGCCATTCTAGTCAACATCCAGATGCAAAGAAAAGGGGAGGGGAAGAGTTCTAGAACCATTCCTCTTCTGCTCCACCCTAGCTGCAGAAAACTAGGCAGCAGAGGCGATGCTACATTCCGAGGAGGAGCCAACGAGCCACAGGAAGCACTTTGCTCTCTCTAAGCCACGGGTGGGCTGCTTGGAGAGGCGCTCACCCTGGAAAATCCCCGTGGCTGCTCTCAGGTCAACACCGGCGATGTGTTGGGTCTGTGACTGAGCACTGCCTGCAAGCACTGTGCTGAAGGCACTCATTGTGCATGTGCGTGTGTGTGCATGTGTGTGTATGTGTGTACCTGTTCTAGTATGTATGGGTATGTGTGGGGTTGGAGTTTGGAGTCCAAAATTCAATACTGAGTGTCTTTCCTCAAGAAGGCCCCGCTTGTTTTTTGGTCAGACTCTCGCTGGCCCAGCCAGCCCCAGAGAGCCACCATTGTCACCTCCCCAACACTGCATCACATTTGTCTTTTCTGACATGGGTTCTGGAGGCCAGACCTGGTCCTCATGCTGCCATGGCGAGCACTCCTGTGCTTGAGCTAGCTCCCCAGCCCTATAGGTAGGGGGGGATTCTTTCCTTAGGTCCACCTCATGGATGTAGACACTGAGGCTGAGGTGGACCAGCTCTTACCCACAGAAACAGGAAAGAGCAGGCTATGGCGGTAATGGGCTATCAAAGGGCAGGGCTGACGTGGTGAACGCAGTGGCACGCCTTTTCCCTCACCGGCCTTGTGCGGACTTAAGCTTTCTTCCCTTTGTCCCAAGCCTGCCGAATGGCAGAGGTTTCAGCCCAGACAGGACTCCTATGGATCATGGATGACTCTTTTCAGATCTGCCCCACTCCCTCTTCAAGCCCTCTGCACACCAGTGCCCCTTCTCCTTCTCCTCCTGCAGGTCAGTGGTTTTCACCGAGGAAACAGAGGCAACTGGTTACTACCAACCTGCCTTCAAGCCCAAGTGGCTACTGCATGGAAAGTGCTGGAATATGGGAGCGACAAGACACCCCTGGGCACTGCCTTCAGGAGTCACTGCCCACTTCTCAATGGTTGTCTAGGACATAGGCCACAGCTTCTTTGCCACATCATCACTGTGTGTGACTGAGGCCCATATCTGTGGATCCAGCGTGCAGATGTCCTGTCCCTGTCTTCTCTTAGCAGGACACCAAAGCTTTCTTCCCACAGCTGAGTTCTGTTTCCACTACTCCACTGCTTATACTGTTACTGACTTCTGTCTGTCTGTCTGTCTGTCTGTCTGTCTGTCTGTCTGTCTCTCGGTCTCCATCCCCCCCCCCTTTGTGTTGCACACATGGTGTATAGAAAAAAAAAACCATGAACATATTGGAGTGGGACAAAAGCCTCATCAATTAAGAAGCCCCTGTTTCCCTCCCCAGCACACACCATCAAGCGCAGCTTCTTTTTTGTTTGTTTGTTTGTTTGAGACAGGGTTTCTCAATTACTGGCTGTCCTGAAACTTGCTTTGTAGACCAGGCTGACCTCGAGTTCACAGAGAAAGCCCAGCTTCTTATGTGGGTATTGAGGATTGAATTTAGCCCTTTATGCTACACTTGAGCAGCAAGAACTTTTCCAACTGGTCTACCTCCCCAGCCCTTGTTGGCAAAACATTCTAGCACCGACAGCAAGACAAAATGCCCCATTTGTCCACTAGATGGCATACGTGATTTTACCAGACGACACATCACCCTTACAGCCAAAGATGTATTATGCCAGCTTCTTTATACTGGTTCCAGAATCTGTCCACACACCACTGCTCCAATGAGAACACTGGTCAAAGCCATGGCTACTCAGATGACAGATTCGTTTATGCAGTTGGGTAGTAAGGATCCCGGGGGTTTTCTATGCGAACAGTGTCAACGCCTAAAACACATCCCCACTCTACCTAATGCACCCCTTCACCTTTGACCCTTAGAAATGGATTTCTCTAGTCATGTTATCAGCTAGCTCTAAAAGTGCAAATAGACTAGGTTCAGTTCATTTTTTTCTAGCAAGTTCTGAGTTACCAAATTGTAAGCCCAAGGCTCTGCTCCCACTTAAATGTGAAACAGATGGGTGTGACTTCAGGGTTCTTCGCTCCCCCTCTATGCCTCTGTCTTAATTAGTACCCCCAAAGCCATGACTTTTAGGGTAGTCAATACATTCTCAAACTGATAAGAACACAATTATTTTTAATAAATGTGATATTACCACTCAAAAACAAGAAAAAAATAACTAACCCTTGCCCTCTGGCCCTGGAAGGTCACAAAGAATGTTATCTGATAGGGCAGCTACTTAGACACACTGCGTTTATCTACCTGAAAAATAAAGACTGCAGGGAGTGCGTGCGCATGCCTGTGGGGGAAGGGCGTCTCTCCAGCTCACCCAGCCTGCTGCCAACGTACAGCGCTAATGGAATAACTCCCGCGGGTGCCTGCAAAGCCATGGAAGCAATTAGTTCATATCAAGCTGTTATTATGAAGTTATTTCTGTAGCAAAAATACAGTCTTCCTTTAATTTCTATGCAAATGCACGGAAGCCACCACGGTGTGGTCCACCTCAAGATGCTTTTGAAAGAATCCCATCTGTCCTTTTGAGGAAGCCACTGAGGCAAGGCGCAGGAACAACGTGGAAGTGCCCGAAGCTGATGAAGAGGGAGCAGCTTCTTCTCTCTTAAAGTCAATGCCAAGTCCCCCACCAACCTTAACCCATGACATCCATCTGTATGACAAAGACTTTTATCTCAGAAGCGGGTGGTTGTATTGAAATAGAAGACCATAGACTAGGAACAGTGGTGACCAGTGTATGCTGGTGTTTCTAGAGGGCCTTGGTGTTGGGCTTGTGAAAACTAATAGGCAAGAAGTACCCCAGAACTGGGACTAGGGAATTGGCTCAGTTCATGACCAAGCATGAGCATCTGAGTTTGAGTCCCCGAACTAACATTAAAATGCCAGGCACTGTGGTATGTGTTTATAATCTCAGCTGGAGAGCAGAGGCAGGTGGACTTGGGTGCTCACTGGCCTGAGCAGTGACCACAAGCAGGCCTCAATGTGAGACAAACATAGTGGATGGTTTCTGAGGAACAATACCAGAAGTTGACATCTGGCCTCCATGCATACAATTAGGTACACACATTCATGAGCACACACACATACACACACACACACACACACACACACACACACACACACAGAGAGAGAGAGAGAGAGAGAGAGAGAGAGAGAGAGAGAGAGAGAGAGAGAGAGAGACTGAAAACACCATATGAAGAAGCAACAGGGAATAGAAAAAGAAAAACACTTGGGGAACAGAAAAACTGAGGCCTGGTCTAGTTCAGTGCCGAGACTGTGATATCTATGTTTCTGGTCTCCAGTTTCTCTGAGAATGTGGAAACAGCCTCCATATTTTACAGAGCTACACTTCATAGAATATGAAAGTCCTCCATTTATATAACAGTTTTAATTGCAAAGACATTCAAAATTTACTCTTAATAGGACAGGGAGCCACACCTGGCGTCAAACTCCTAGAGGGAATAGCATCCTGATGAGCATAGGAATCCTTCCATTCTGTGTACAGAGATTATCTGGTCCTTCTATATTTATTCTACCAAATATTTAAAATTACATTTGCGCATGCTGTGGAAATACAGTCCACCAAGAATGGGTTGACCAGAAGAAGACCATCTGATTTCGTTCTTACCGTGTAACTGGGGTACATTAGCAGGAAATAGCTCAGGAGGATGATTTAGATAGACCACTATTGATGGTAATAAAAAGGTAATATCTTAATTCTGGAAAAAAGATTTTGTCCTAGGGGTGGAGGGAGTGTTTTATCACATCATTGATTATGGCAGATCGCTTCACTGCCCAATGAGGGGATATGGGTGCATGATGTTGTCTACTTAAAGGTCAAGCTTCCTTGTGCACTGCCTTCTTAAGTTAGTCACTATAGGGGGGAGATAACACTCAGAGGTGCCATGGGTTCTCCTTTGCCAACTCAGGGAGACAATCTATGCAGAGCAGGTGGGTCCAGTGTCTTATTGATTCCCTCCATGCAGCCGCTCGGCGCTCGCTAGAGATCAATCATAGCCTGGCTGAAATACACATGGATTCTGAAAATAAACGTGCATTGTGAAAGCATTACTCTGCTGCAGATGCAAGATTTATCAGCTCGCCTCTTGTGACCCATATGGTAGCAAAATTAATGGCTGTTGGGAAGCTATAAATTTAGAAATGGCATCTGTAGATAGGAACTCATGTTTACACGTGCTGGGTGTTAAGTGACTGATGGAGTAGCCGAGCCACTGAAAGACATCCTCTCCTGAACCCCAATTAGTACACAGCGAATCTATTTACTCACAAAGAAGCTTTATTTCCTAAGGAACACAGCATCTATACAATGCCATAATAAACAAATAAACAAAAATTAGTAATACTTTAACCTTGCAGTCTGAGCCAAATTCACTAGTACCAGTTTTTAGGAAAAGTTAGGAGGAAAGAGATTCATTGTCTGCATGGTAGACCAGAAAGGACAGCCTTGTCAAATGTGTCTCCCTCCTCAATTAATTTGATACATTTGGGGTGGGTTTTTTTTTTTTGTTGTTGTTTTTGTTAAATCTTGAGCAAATAGTAAGAATTTCAGGCAAATACTAAGAACTGGGCATCATTGTGGAAACTGTTTTGGGATATACCAATAGAGAACATTTTATAGATTTGCCCTTTCTACAATAAAGTACAAGGGTGACAACATTTAATATTTGAGTCTTTTCAACTCTCAGTCTCTACAATCAAAGGCGAAATTGATCTAACTCTCTGAACAACCATTTGCATGAGCAAATGGAAGCGTCAGTGAAGGTCCAGAAGATTCCGGCACCATTGTTAGGACAGCAGCATTGTTATGCATGAAATCAGAGCCAGAACCCGTGGCAAGGACACATACACCTCCCAAAAATGTGCCATTGTTCTCAAGAATTTCATATACATAGACAATGACATATGATCATGTTCACCCCCATTTCCTCATTCCTACTCCACTGTAGCCCCATCACCATGACCTACTTCCAATTTCAGGTCTTTTCTCTAAATAACCCACTAAGTCCAGTTAGTGCTGCCCTACGTGGATGGATGTAGGACTCTCTACAAGGGAATCACACCCAGTGGTCACATCCTCCAAAAAAAGTGACTCTCCTCTTCCAGTGCTCCTCAGGACGACCATCTACCCCATCTATGCTGGATCTTTGATCTTGTGGAAGTGACCGCAGATGCTGTGAGTGCCTAGGAAACAGCATTTCTCGGCACGCCTCCCTGTCCTTGGACTCCTGTATTCTCTGCCCCCCCCTCCACTAAGTTCCCTGAACTGTGTTTGGGTGTGGGTTAAGGGGAGTATATGTAGATGTCCCATCAAAGACTGAGCACTCATTTTCAAACACACACACACACACACAAAAAACATTTCCCAAAAATGACAATAAATTGAATCAATAAGTAAATGTAAAAGTTGTAGGAAAGATGCTTACAGAAAATACCTTTTGTTGTTGTTGTTGTTTTGAGACAGGGTCTCCCTGTGTATCTCTGACTGTCCTGGGACTCACTCTGTAGACCAGGTTGTCCTTAAACTCACAACTCACAGAGATCTGCCTGCCTCTGCCTCCAGAGTGTTGGGATTAAAGGTATGAGCCACCATGCCCAGCTACAGGAACTATTTTAACAGAGATGGTAAGACTAACACATGTGTCTAGGATGCAGCTTGGTCAGTAGAGGGCTTGCCAAGCCTGTAGAAAGCCCTGGATTCAATCCTCAGAACCACAAATGCTAGGTGGCGCATACCTGTAATCCCAGCACTCAGGAGGCAAAGAGGAGAACAGAAATTCAAGCTCATCTTCAGTTACAAAGTGAGTCTGAGGTCAGGCTGGGCTATATGGAACATCTCATCCCTTACACACCCCACACCACTAAATTATAAAATAATAAATTTCAAAGTATCAAATTAAGCATCCATGTAGGCTATTTCAACAGCAAATAAATCTGAAGTATTATTGTAAAAATGTTTACAAATGAGTTTATACAGATTATATGAGCATATGTATTTCCATGCCCTATAAACTTGTTTACCTCGTTAATCATTAGAGCATTTTGCTCCCAGGTCTTGGTTTCTAAGGCCAGTCTCCAGTCAGAGGAATGAGAGTTCCTTGGAAAAAACATTGATTCTAAGACAGAGTGAATAAATATAGAAGAGAAATGTATGCCTGGACTAACTCTCAAGATTTGAGAAAGCACTTGTGCAGGCAAGACACCCCACCATGGTGCAGTCTATCAAAGGTTACAAAGCCATCTAAAGAGCTCCCTGTGGCCAAAGTAAGGAAAACTGAGCAAGAAAATGAATTAGTTTGTAGCTTTGAGTGTAAACTAAATATACACTGGTCCGTACGGATAGGAACCAGTGTCTGAATAATGGAGAAGCAGACAAATCCCACACTCAGGGGATGGTCAACTAATTGGTGTGGCTTGCTCCTCAATTGTGCTTTGTTTTTGTTTGCTGTCAACGTGAGATAAGCCGGAGTCTTCTGAGAACAGAGAACCTCAATTGAGAAAATGCCTCCATCAGATTGACCTGCAGGTAAGTCTGTGGGGCATTTTCTTGATTAATGATGGATGTGGGAGGGGCCAAATGGTTGTGGGGCATGCTGCCTCTAGGCTGGTGGTCTTGGGTTCTATAAACATCAAACTGGGTGTGAGCCAACAAGAGCAAGCCAGTGAGACGCTTCTTCTATCATTCTGCTTTTGTTTCTGCCCCAGGTTCCTGCCTTGAGTTCCTACCCTGGCTTTCCTTGATGATGGACTGTGAGCAAGACTGTAAGCCGAATAAGCCCTTCCTCCCTGTGTCGCCTTTCTCTATGGTCCTCGTCACACCAACCGAAAGCAATCTAGGACCAGTTGCTCCTTCAGTAACTGGTAAAAACAGGGCAGTCTCACCAGGGAACAACTTGGTAAACAGTTCTCAACCAAGCAACCAGAATCAACACCAAGAGCGCCATGTTGACATCAGTGGTTTGTGCCCTTGCTAGAATGTGAAGAAAATAACACTTTGTTTAACCTGTGGTCTCCCCATCTGTGGGAACAAGGCCTCACCCCTGCTCTTCAGTGCTTCACATTAGAAGTGACACCCAGGCTGGGAGGATGGCTCAATGATTAAGAACACTTGTTGCACTTCCAGAGGACCCAAGTTTGATTACCAGCATCATCATGGCAACTCACAACTGCCTGTAATTCCAGTTCCAGGGAGTTCTAGGCTTCTGGCTTCCCAGGACATTCATGTGAACATACCCCCACTACACAGACACATACACAGGTACACATACACACACATAATTAAAAATAATAAAACTAAATACACTTTAGTGTATTAAAATGTGACACCTGTCAATTCTTCTGAGTACCCATTGACCAGACCTAATCACAGGGCACTAAAGTAACCGCACAGGAAGTAGGACATGCCAATAGCTCAAGAACAATCTAAAGAACCATACTTCCCCTGCAGCACAGACAAGGAAACAATCTAAAGAACCACTCTGCCCCTGCAGCACAGACTCACGATGCACTTCTTTGGATTCTGGAAGCAGAAGCAGAAGCAGGACAGGAACGAGACAAGGAGAGAATAAGAGAGTGAGTGAGTGAGAGAGACTCTCTTGTTAAATGGGCAAATTCAAGCCAAATACAATAAGCTGAACTATTTAAGACTCCGGGCCTCTCTTGGGCACAGTGCTCCATCAGCCTGATGGATTTCTTTAATCCACTAGGTTGCAAATTTTGCGGCTCTTCTTCAGTTCATAATCTCCTGGTACTGATGAATATCTTGCCAGCCAGTAATGGTGGCCTGCAGGGTATATTACTAATGATGCAATTTGGAGTTTAAGGTTTTATTCAAATCCTTATACATCTCTGGCCCTGTTCTGCTTCCAGAGCCATTCTGAGGTTGGTAAGAAGGCCAACCCATTTTTCTCAAAAACAAATCCACTTTTAAAAACCGACCGAAGTCTGGCCCCAAAATAAAGAATGTGTGTTGTCAGTCAAAAGACAACAAACATTTCTATCACATTTCTGTGAGCTGCATCTCAAAGGTGTTTGAGAGTCGCAGACGGTCCTCAGCACCTCAAAAGACAGGCGGGGCAGAGAGCTGGCTCAGTCGGTGAAGAGCTTGTCATCCGAGCTTGAGGATCTGAGTTTGTACACCCAGACTGAAGGGGAACACTGATCACCAGAGACAGGCAGCTCCCTGGGACATGCTACACAGTCACTCAAGCTGAATCAGTGAGCTCCAGGTTAGACAAGAGGCTGTGTCAATCAAGGCGAAGAGCAACTGAGGGAAACACCCAATTTCATCTGACCTCTGGGCTCTGTATGGACCAGCACACATGTGCACCAGTACACATGTGCATAGGCACTTGTAAATACACACAAACACACACACACATGCATACACACACACATGCACACAACCATTGAAGCGTTGGCCTTCCTTTTTTTGCGTCATTCTTTTCTTCCAGAATAATTCAGTCCCAAAGTCCATAAGATCAGAGGTATCCCCCCCCCACAAAAAAAACCTGTGCGCCTGTCAAGCACGGGGCTCTTGCGGTGAAGGGCGGGTGCATGAGGATGAACTGAGCAGGGGAAGCAGTTTCCGTGAAGGAGGTGCCCTGTGTGAGGAGAAGTGAAGACTCAGAGTCCCAGCTCTGTCCGCATCAGTTTGGCAGTCGGGAGAGGGAAGCTCATCTGAGATTCCCTTGTCAGTTAACTGAGTGGCTGGCCCAGATCAGTGACTTTCCACTGCAGGGTCCTTCAGGACCTGTAGAGGGTTTTAAAGAGAGGACAATGGCAAGCTCTCAATCACTGATGCTGGTCTGTGGTCTGTAAGGGTCTCAATGTGATCATGCTATCTCTGAGGATTTGAACATTTCACAGAAATGGCTGCCGATCCCGTGAGCATCTCTGTGACTACAGTAAACAAAGAATGAGTCAGCCAGCAGAAGACATCTCCCCGAGAAAACCACAGAGAAGGCCCTCAGACACATGGAACTCGTGTACCCCCTTGCCTGTGCCGGAAAACTGTTCACAGCCATTCAGAAGGGCAGACAAAGGAGAGCTTATCAATACAGCTGAAGCCTGAAGCAAGGAGTGAAAGAATACCTTGAGTAGAAAGATCTTCATGGACATTCTAGACCTGTTTAGCCACAAATATATACATGCACATGCTCACACAAGAACGCACACACACACACACACACACACTCATGTCAACACATACATCGTTATACAACCCCACATAGAGAGCAGCTAGATTACAGCCATACTCATTGCCCTAAGTCTCGGTAAAAGATCTGGATGAAAAACACTCCTAGGGTTTAGAGTGTCAGTGACTGGAAAAGTCCAATCAGTCACAAAAGTTGTAGCTGGTAGAACTGAAATAAATGACCCAAGATTCAGTTAAGGTATTTCTGCGGAAGCACAGGAGTTTCTGGCTTACCTTCAGTCACATGACCCCTGTTGTGATCGGCAGATGTGAGAACAGACACCAGGGCTCATGTTGGTCCCAGGCTCTCTTGACTCAATATCCCAGTAGCCTCACCCTAAGGAAGCTTGCCAAGTAGAACCAAAGGTTCTTTCTGAGACTCTAAGCAAGAAGGCAGTGGGGCCCAGGGGCTTGAAGTTAGGCAGAGATTGACTCCCTCGCTCTTATTTCCTTTTTGTTTTTCTAGCTGTCAAATACAAATGATTTCTAGACCTTAGAAAGGAGAGATGCTACCCAGAAGGGTTACAGAGAGGAACGAGGAGCTAAGGAAGGGTGTGCTGTGATGTGGTGCTTGCAATGGAGGTCTGAACATGGGATCTCCACCAGAAAGCACTTTTGCAGGGAGAAGAAGGTTTAAATGCAGCTAGGTGGGGGGCAGAGGGATTAGCCAGCAGGTCCAGGATGCTTTGCTCTGAGGTCAGTCTGATCCTTGAGATGGCTATGAAGGGAGTTGTTTTCTGGTTCAGAACTTGGGGCAAGGAGAGATTCTTTGCCAAAGTATGAATGACAAAGTGTTCGCTCAGGCCAATCACAGCCGCTCCTTTATCAGATCAGGACTGGAAATGCCCAGCATCTCTCTGGCACTGTGACCAACGAAGAAGACGGCATCTGTGAGTCTTACCCAAATCTCATGTGAAGGGTCATTTCTTGCAGGAAACCAGTTCCTACATATCAAGAGATGGCTGGGGCGGGCTGTCTTAACCATCACGGCTTCCAGTATCCCAGGGCTCATAAGCAGAGTGAATGAGGCATTCAACACTCATTTCTAAAGCCAGCCTCCATGCTCCCCGCCGTAGGCCCATCTGTAAAAAGTGCTTTATTTTAAGAAGGAATGTAAGACTCTTCTTATTGAACCCAGACTGCAAGGTGCCCGGGTGGTTGCAGTGTTCCTCTTAGTAATTGCAAACGGATATCAATTTCAAACACTGAGACCCAAACCACACTGCCTATTCCTTCTTTCAACCGACTCTTTCAAAATCCAATTTTTCATGGCGCTCTTTTTTTCTGGCCTCAGAATAAAAGACTCTATTCTGTGAGCCGTTCAAGATAGTGTCTCCTGCAGTCTGTGCTCCAGACAGCCAGTTATGTGGGACTATGGCACTTGTTACCCAGGTGTCAGTGATAGGCATTTATCCCTTCTCATGCTAACCTGGAACCAATGCTCCGAGTTTCTAGTTTTTCATGCAGGACTCATTTGCATGGGGCATTCTGCCAGTTTTGTAATTTTAGTTAAGATTAAGGATTGCTATGTATATCAAACAGCCTCTCACAACTTGCCTTTTACTCTGGGAAAATGGTTTACTCCACACCCACATTTCTCTTGATTTCCTCCTTTTCACTCTCAAACACTTGGAATTGTTTTCCAAACTGTTTGCAGCCCTCCTACCTTTATTGAGCGCTAGCTTAGTCGTGCACCGATGACTGCACACACTTCTGCATTAATCTGTGTGTGGGTTCTTTAGAGGAACAGAATGGACACAGAGAATCTATGTTACAAAGAGAATGTATTAAATAGACTAGTTTACAACATTGGGGCTGAATAGACCAGGCTGGCCTCGAACTCACAGAGAATCTACCTCTGCCTCCTGATTTTCAGGATTTATGATGTGCACCACCACACCCAGCTCACCTCCCAGTTTTGTAACTATTGGGTTTTTTTTGTTAACGTCATAGCATGCATAACTTTTATTAAGCTTCATTGAGTTCTTTGCCAGTTTCACAGGTGTCTGGAAAGCGCTCTGGTTACTGCCATCCTCTGGCCATGCTTTTGAATTAGAGAAGAGTTCCTTTCTCAGGAACACTCTCTGCTCTTTTAGCTCCTCCAGGCTGCAGGGGGAACCCTTCCCTCTTCTTCTTGATACTCATGCCTTCCTTTTGAGAGGCATGTATGAGCCTATACATTTTTATTCTTTTCTCCCCTACCCTGGCAGGTCACAATCAAAGGAAAATGAGCTTACAGTAGTCCTTAGCTCATTTATACTGTTTTGCTACAATACTGCTTATCATTGCCAAGATAATAGAGTATCCAATCACACAAGAATGGCCAATGTTGCCATTTATGTTTGAGACTAAACAATAGCATATGAACTCACCCGGTACCATGGCTTTGGTGTTTATTGCTGAGTTCTCTGCCAGTTATCTCATTTCTGAGAGCTTTCACTGATTTTTTTTTTGCTCACTTTTGAAATTTACTTTTAGTGAGTACATGACTTGTTTCATCATGGCATTTCATACATGTACTTTGCTCGTGTCCATCGCTCCACTGTTTTGACAGGGAAAGAGAGGACAGGGGTTCCCACATCTTCTATTCTTGCTGAGTTTAAGTTTAGCTAGAATTTGATCTTTGATGGGAAACCCTATGGAAAATTATCCAACTCTATTTCTAGGAAGCCAAGGTCAAGATGCCCCAGCTAAGTTATCTTGGCTCCTGCTAAACTCCTTGCCTGTGCAGACCCCCTCTCCGCTGTCAAGCCTACTGATACCCTAGCTTTTGTTAAACAATTTGCTTGCACAAAACTTGCCCCTGCGGCTTCAGGATGTGGTTTTTTTGCCTTAAAAAAATTCTTACTCTAAACATTTGGGTCCCAAACACCTGAGTCTAGAACAAACACTTTCATGTGGCTGTGAACTGTCTCAGAGTGGTCATCTCTGGTGGGGGTCACCACAACACTGCCGCCCATTCTCTTCTCTCTCCTTATTACAGAAAGAACTTATTCTTGATATCAACAAAGCTCTTCTTCAAGTCTCAACCCCGTTAAGATTCTCTGATCTTTAACTTGAGGATTTAGTCCACGTGGACCTAACCTAATCATCAATAGAGATGGGTTTCTCGTCTTGGTCCACTGTGTGTGTGTGCGCACGCGCGTGTGTGTGATGTATTTGCAGGTGGACTTTAGAAAGCAGCCTCTGTACTCTTCATGTGCTCTTCAGTCACTAAAGACTCTGATCTCTCAGCATCATAGGAAAGTTGGCATTACTCCAGTTCGGAGGTGTCTTGTGGGGATTTAAAATGTACAAATGAAATACCTTGTCATTTGATCAGCTGATAAGAGAAATCGCCATTCATTTACTTCTGACCTTCAGCTCTTTGTAGAGATGTAGAATTCTCCATGTTTGGGAATACACTTTTTATTACATCCCTAATTTGAATAAAACAATCGACTTTGCCGGTTCCCATCCCTCCCTACCTTTCTCTATTTTTAAAATAAATACCCCGCACATTCGTGAACTCTGAACCATCCACGGGAAGATGCTGTGACGGGACAAAGGGCAGGAGACCCAAGGGTCCTGAGGCCCTGACTCAGGCCTTTGAATCCAAGCCTCAAGGAATGGTGACCTTTCATCTCACTGTGCTAGATACTTGACAGAATTGGGACTGTCTTCTTTCTCTGAGTTGAATCTGCTTTTTGTTCTTTATGAATTGCGCAAAGGGATGGAAATCGTGCAGCTCCTGGAGACCCAGAGAAGCAGGCAGGATTACACTATTATCTCTTTTCCCTTGTTAAAAATAATAGAGTGCAGCCTCCAGAAATGTCCACATGGCTTCAGCTCTTTGCCACGAAGTTCAGTTTTTCACGCATTCCCACAGATGCGAACTGACTCACGTTATCGAGTGGGCAGAGGGTATGGGAGCTACTCCACAGCATGATTTAACACCAGCCCCTCACCTGAAGCAACCTCTGCCTGGGACAGCGGGTACGTCCCGGAGCAAAGATTCAGCATAAGCCTTTGTAAGCAGCTGTCTGGTAAACTAAAGAGGACTTTGTACCCAAGAAAGGTGCATACAGCTGCTGGAGCTTCCTATGCGGTGGTTTAATTTGCCCCTCATTAGCAAGCGAAGAGCACGGGTCTGGCCGCGAGCGTGAATGCCAGGAGACTGTTACTGTGCTGAGATTCCTGGACCAACTGGAAGGTGCTTTTTGTCAGCATGAACTCCAGGCCTTACTCAGCCTTCTCTTACACTGGATCACCATTTCCCCCGTTTCTTTGCCTTGGCTTGCAGCTTTAGGTGTCGTTAAAGAGTGCACAGGGTTCATAGCTCAGAGGGCAGAAGGCAATTTCCAAAATAGGTAAAGGTCCCTTCTACCTTTACCGGCAATTCTAGCTATGGACCAATCTCATCCCATTTGGTCCAGGTCTAGCACCCCCAGGATGAGATCTCTGAGGGGCTGCTCCGCCTAGATCCTCATCCATCTGAGTCTCCTGAACATCCTGCACACCACTCACACAAGGTTAATGGACTTTCCATGTCTTTTCGACTCTGGTCGTTTCCTCTCCGTTACTGGCAGATTTGAATCCCATCCCTTAAGAGATATGCAGTTCTGATTTCTTAAGGGTAAAGAATCCTATCTAATTAAATTCTAACTTGCACAAAAGATTTCCTATTAAGTGATGTCTTACTTTTCCAGGGGTTTCCAAGAGGTAGGACTTTGAGCCATGTTCCACTCAAAGAGCAAAGAGAGGCAGATCTTCTCACTTGCACATTGTCCTACACTGTAAGGTGGGTGCTCACAACACACTGCCTGGACCAAATGTTAGCATCCTGGCACCTCTGGCCCCGCCCCTTGAGGACCTGATGTAGTTACCCCTGCGTCAGGCCTGCGTACAAGGCAGACAGTACCCTGTCCCTTTAAAAGGTGGAACTTTGCCTACTTCTACCTTTTATTCCTCTTGATCTCTCTGTATCTTTCTCTGTGTTTGTCTCTCTCGGTCTCTCTGTGTCTCCGTTCTCTTCCACCATTTCTGTTTCCAGAGGCCGGTTTTTCTCCTCCCTTTCTCCCCCTTTTTTAAAAATAAACTTCTCACAAAAGCTCTTTTTGCCTGGCATGTCTGTTTCTCACCTTCCAAGGTCTCCCCCGCACAGAATCATACCAACAAATTGTGCAACAATTCCCAATCTTTAAACAAAGATATCAGGGCCCAAAGTGGTGATTTTTGCTTCAGCAAATGCTTGCTATAGGTTCTTATTTAGCATCCTCCTTACTTATAACTCAAAGCTTAGCTGAGGGTCCCTCAGCATTCTTCTGTTGAGGGATATTTGCACACTGCATGAAGATTTATTGCTGTAGTCAGTTTAATAAAGAACTGAACAACCAATAGCTAGCTGTCTGTCTGTCTGTCTGTCTGTCTGTCTGTCTCTCTCTCTCTCTCTGCCTGTGTGTGTATGTATTGTATGCATGTGTTTTTGTGTGCTTATTTGAATGTGAATGTAGGTACCTGTGGAGGCCAGAAGGTGGCGTCAGATCCTCAGGAGCTGGACTTAGAAGCAGTTGTGAGCTGCCCAGTTTGAGTGCTGGCAACTAAACTCTGGTCCTATGAAGAGCAGCAAACTGCCTGAGCCGCTGAGCATATCTCTGAGCCCTCAAGTTAGGCTTTTAGTTATTTATGCCCTTCCTTGCTGTGCCATGGGCTAAAACTGTCCCCTGCCCCAGGTCAAGAAATGCTGTCTTTGTAAGCCCCAGAGCAGGTGCTTTCTAAGTCACACCAAGCTGTCGTTCGGATCCACTCCTCTGCAGCTGGAGTTTCTCAGTCCCTGGCTCTCCTTGCTGTTAGCTGACTTGTCCAGCCTGTCAGGAGAAGCGCTTGGAATGATCTCTGGGTTTGTTTTCCCACAAACATTACTGCTTGCTCTCCTGTCACAGCGCTGCAAGCCTGGATGCTCTCAGAGTGAAGTCTGAGCTCCGCCGAGTTCCGCTTCCTTATGAGGCCAATGACTGTTGGCATCTTGGACAAGACACATCTTTGCTCTGGGAGTGTTCTTGCAGTAAGGCATGCTAAGCAGGCTCCCTAGCATCTACACACCAGATACCAGGAGTGTCCTCCTTCCCCATGGTCTCCAGGCACTGCCAAGCCTCCCCTATGGTCAAATGTGTCCCTGGTTGTAAAGACCTGCGCTAAGGGACCAGTCCAACTGTTCATAAAACTGAAGCAGAGCACAAAGGTCTGGCTTTCTAGCTGTGAAGGTAACTGAGAGCTACTAGCGTATTCATCTGATTGAGGCTTCCTACTCAGGAAATACACTCACATATGAGCTGGTTTGGGCTGGAAACACAGGTGCCTTTTCTTGCCAACTGTGCAGGCCTTCTGTGAAGAGTCTCTGGAGATAGCTCACTTGGTAAAAAGGCTTGCCCCACAAGTCTGAGGATCTGGGTTCAATCCCCAGGATGTATGCAAAAACCAGAAAGAGATCATGCACTTATACTTTCAATAGTGAGAAGATGAGCCAGGTGCATCCCTGGATATTGCTGTCCAGCCAGCCTAACCCATCAGTGAATTGCCGGCCAGCAAGACTTGGTCCTCAAAACCATGGTGGATGACCCCTGGGGAATGTCATCCAAGGTTGATGTCTGGCCTCCACAGGAACACACATACACACACTTTGTGAGTTCACTTTTGTGGAATCACAGTAAGCATTCGTGTTTTATGGCATCTCAGGGTTTAACAAAGCACTTCCTGTTTGTCAGCTCATTCCCATTTGAATTCTCTTGGTACTAAAAGAACTATTATCATCATTATTACTGCTGTGTTAAAATCATCCTCTGCAAACTGAATCCACAAGCGTTAAGAACGCCGTACTGGGTTTATTTTCTCCCTAGGAATGTTATGGGCAGATATGTATTTTCTTTGGTCATAAATCAAGCAAAACAGAAATGATTTTATATTAAAAAACCCTCTCTAGTAGGTAATATTATGATTGTTTCTTACTCCTGTATTTCCCTAAAACACATAGAAAATTGATTCAATTGCTTCATATTAAGTGAAAGCAAAATCCCTGTGTTAGAGTGTAATGAGGGCATGAGTTTTGCCCCTGAATGCCCCTTGGTAACAGTGCACAACACAGCAAGCGTCCCTAATCAACCATTATCCCCAACATTCTTTTTCTGAGCTATCAAAGCTCATCGGTGTACACACAGGTGTGACTTTCAATGTAATCTCCTCCCCATGACTTTTTCTGGCCTTAATTAGACTAAATGATAATCTTGATTTGAGGGTTCTTACCCATGATGCAATGCTTTTCATAGCCATCTATATTCTCAAATGGTTTTGTTTGGGTCTGGTGGGCCACTCTGACACCCACACACTTTATCACTGAGATGATAACTATGTCCTTCAGGAAGCAATGTGATTTTTAATTCCTTCTGGTCTTAGAGATGGACTTGGAGAAAATGGCTTGATCTTGATGTAGTTACGGTAGAATACAATGGGGATCTAGGAGGCTCAAACATGTACTTGAAAGAGCTGGAGAGATGGCTCATCAGTTAAGAGAATTCTCTGCTCCTGCAGAGGACCAGAGACCAGCACCCACATTCTGGATTACCTAGAACCAATGTGATGCCCTCTTCTGGTTTCTGTGGGCACCTGCATGCCTGGGTGCCCGCGCGCACATACACACACACACACATACATTCAGGTCCATGCACATACAGATAAAATAAAAAGCAAAATAAATACACACACTTGAAAAATGTTATCTTAATTTACCCTGTGTGATAAGAACAGGCACGGGCTGAACACCTGTGGTCTGGGACTTGGCGTCCATCAAGTTGGACTGGCAGGGACACACCCAGAGGTTTGACAAGAGATGAAAAACAAATGTGGAAAACATGAGAAGTCTGAGAGATCCCGACTTTTCCCCATGGTGTGGCAGGTCTTCATGACATGCAGGCCCTGGGATACTTGGCTAGCACAGCAGGAGTGCAGCGTGTAGACTGCTGTTTCAGCTTCACCGACTCTAGGCTGTACCAGGAGGCTTGCTGACAGCCAGTGAGCAGAAGGTCACCCCCTGACCATCCCACAGAGCAGTGTGCATCACAGTGACCTCGTGGGAGCCTATGGCTACATGGACAGTAGAGTCCACGGCAGAGATGCTGGGGTATAGTTGGAGAATCTGCAGAAATGTCCTGCAGATATTTTAGATTAATCTTAAAATTCCCCGGGCAATGCTCTGTCATGGATCCACGTTTTTCCCTTTAACACATGACTTAGTTTTTAATCCCTGCTGTATTGTCAATGAAGCAGTTGTGAAGAGACGGGGTGATTCAGGCAATTCCCTGAATTGGCCTGAAAGCTGCAGCGATTCCCAGACACCCCTGTGTTGCCGTCATCTTGGAGTGAGTCTATGACAGGCTGCCCCAGTTACATATTTTTCATCTTGAAAATTGGCATGTCAGGAGAAGCCAGGGTTTAAGGGAGAAGAGAATAAGCTTTTGAGATCACCAAGATGCTAAACTGTGAACAGATGCAAATGAGCTGCAGCCTCAGATGGAGGGAGGGGGAGCCCTGGTGCTTGGGGAAGAAATTGCTTCTCATCGGAGCTTCCCATGAACCATGCCTGCTGCAGCCAGAGGCCAGTGCTCTCACCGAACAGACTGTTCACTTGAAACACCAAGAAACTTAGAATTTGGGACTGTGCTTTTCAGGCCAAGAAGCCGACCACAATTCTCGCTCACATTTACAAAGCCTGGTTCAGTTTGTAAGCAGCATTCTGGAACTTTCCACTATTTGAAATGTAATCTGGGAGCTAGCTGAGCTTCCTGGAGCTTCTGGTGAATGAATACAGATCAAAGAGGGATATTGTGTGGGTTGCCCTGTAAGCAGACATGACAGATGGTCCAGGTGTCGTATTAGACTTATTAGTGGCCCTGTGTCCAAGGGAAGGGTCAGACAAATTTGCCAGTGTCCATCACTCATTTTAAAGTCTCTCTGTCTCTGTCTCTGTCTCTCTCTGTGTGTGTGTGTGTCTGTGTGTGTGTATGTGTGTGTGTGTGTGTGTGTGTGTGTGTGTGTCTGTGAGTCTGTGTATCTGTGGAGGCCAGAGATCAGGTATGTCTTCTATTGCTCTGCAGCCTATTTTTCAAGACAGGGTCTGTTACTTAGAGCTTACAAACTTCCTCAGGCTCCAGGATCCTCTTGTCTCTGCCTCTCAGTGCTGGGATTATAGGCACTCACTATGCAACCTGGCATTTAAAGGCCATCAGGGAGCCATAGGGCATAGCAGGCTTTCTGCTCTCAGCCCTAGCCATCTCACTTCCCAGTGGGCAAAGGACACCGCAGACTGGTTGCAAGCACTCTCAGAGTCAAACCCAGCTGCCACACATTTATTTTTGCCATCCAGTTGGCTCAGCTTCAAGTCATCACTACCACGAGTGGCAGATCCCACTGCCAACTTGCAGCCCACTTGGCCCCATTTTGCTGGGAAGACATTCTGGTGAAGGAGGATGTGTGGGTGAAAGAGAATCCCAAGGTGTACAGGAAACCCACAGTGCCTAGGACACAGGGAGGTTCTAGGAGTCCCAGACACAGATCTACAGGAAACAGCCACACTACAGGCCATGCCCAGCTTCCTGGCAAAGAATATGCTGCTGTTTTTGTTAAGAAAAACAATGAGGTGGGGATGGAGAGATGGCTCAACAGTTAAGAGCACACAGTGACCTTGGAGAGGACCTGAGTTTGTCCCTGCACACACATAGCAGCTCACAGTCACTGCAATCCAGCTCCAATGGGTCTGGTGCCTTTTTTAAGCCTCTACAGTCATATACACTCTCATATACATATCTACAGAAACACACACAATTAATTTTTTAAAAACTTCTTTAAAAACAAAGAAGAAAATGGGTGCAGAAGCAAGCATTCTCAATGGTCTCTAGGTTTTCTGATATTGTGAAACTTCCTTTTCCTTGCTCCAAAAGAAAAAAGAAAATATACCTTGATTTGACAACTGTCCCAAATAGTCTATGGGAAGGGGACCAAGAAAAAGAAACTAGGTGACATACAAGTACTTTCTGGTTTTGCACCCAACATACACATTCGGCTGTTGTACTTTGATGTCTTTACTTACACAACTAAAGCGGGCTTACTAGAAGAATCTGTAGGAAAGGGCCTGCCATCCTAACTATAGCCAGAGAGAACACGTGGTTTTGCTTTCAGACTCTTCTCAGGGTAATTACAAAGCAAATGTCACCAAGATATATTATAGTCAGGTTGCTGAAAATCAAGAGAAAAACAAAGCTTAAACCAGCAGAAAAGAGAACATAGACAAAGGAGACAAAAAATTCAGATGGAGCCTTTATCAGTTCTATTTTTTTTTCATAATAATCGATGGTGAAAACATAAAGTAATTTCTTTACATCTTTGGCTTTAGAGAGCAAAGGGAAACAAAATAACAAGAGAATATTATCAGTGTAGGATTCTTTAAAAATATTTGTTCTTGTTCTTTAAATTGTGTGTATGCTTGGGTTTACGCATGTGCACACAGTACCCACAGAGTCCAGAAGAGGGCATCACATTCCCAGGAGCTAGAGTTACAGTCGGTACCATAAACACTGAGCAATCTCGCTAGCCCTCCATCAATACAGTGTTTGTATTTGGCAAACCTCTAATAAAAAACACGAAGATGTCTCCACCAGACCTAAGCAAGAAGAAATACTAAAAGATCTTTTTAATCTGAAGAGAAATGAGGCCACATGGATGCATATATTAGCAGGCAGGAAAGAGGACTCTTAGAGAAGTCTTTGATTTCTAAATTTCATTTTGCAATGCAAACATTTACTGAAAAGATTACCAGCTGCTTAAAGTGTTATATAGAAGTCAAACATATGACAAGAAACACACAGGATGTGGGGGAATAAGTGAAATCATACATCTGTGAGGTTCTTCTTCAATGGGAGGTCGTATACTTCATTTGAAAATAGATGGTAGTGAGGTAGAGATACACATGGAAGAAGCACACAAAAAAAGTGAGACCATTAAGTTAGTAAAGGGGACAAAGTGAAATGACAAAAGCATTTTATTAATCCCAAAGGAGAAAGTTAGAAAAAGAAGGGGAAAAGAAGAGAAGCAGGATGAGGAGAAAAAAGAGGGAGAGAAGGGGGTGGTGATGGAGAAGGAGGTAGAAGAAGAAGAGGAAGAGCTGGAAGAGGAGGTGGAGGAAGAGAAGGAAGTGGTGGAGGACTGAAAGAAAAGGAGGCCAGGAAAACTGCTCACTGGGTAAAGGTGCATTCGGCCAAGTCTGATGACCTGAGTTCAATCCCTAGAACCCACACAATAGGAGGAGAGAACTCCCCAAAGTTGTCCTCCGACTGCCACGTGCATGCTGTGGCACACAGTCAATCCATCAATGTAACAATTAAAAAAAACTGGTTACCTTTGGGAAGGAGATTGTCTGGAAAGAGGTATGAGGGACTTTTTAGGATGGCAGAAATAGTCTCTGTCTTGTTGGGTTTGATATGAACACAGCCGTCAAAACTCAATGACGAAGTGCTACATTTCACTGGATGGATGTAGTTCACTGCACAATTAAATGAGCTGTCCTCTCCAGGCATCCACAATGCTATTGATGAGGGGCTCTGATGACAAAGATGCTGAGTCTTTTAGTGCCATCGGCGCCATGAGGGAGGTTGAAAGCAAGAGCGATCCAATGACATTCCCAAATAGCACCCTGAAAACACACACAGAAACTGGGGAATCACCAGCTGTCCTGCCCCTTTGTGAGTCAAAGGGACAGGCTCCCCCAGGACAGCTCAGGATGAAGAAAGCAGAAGTTCCTAGGGTGTGCGCTGACATGACAGATGGGGTTGCTCGCTGACAGGAGCTACCATTGCCCTTCCTTCAGGCTAAGTATTTCGGGAGCATTAACTCCTTTCCTCCTCTCAGGGAGTCTCTGAAGTGATGGTGCTTTTGGTTCTAATTTTCTCAGCATGGCACTTGAAGCTCAGTCAGCCTAGTTCTTTTTCCTTAGGGGATAAGAGGGGATCTAGGATTCAAACTCAGTTCTGCCTGCATCCAGAGCTCAAGGTCTTAACCAGTATGTAGCACCGAACTAAGAAGCATGAGAATTTATTTTCAATGCAACTAGACTACATGAGGGGGGCAGTTAGATGGCATTTAGAAACCCAGTAGAGGGTATTTTGGGTAAAAGTGGAACACTTGGAATGTGATGAATCAGATTATTGTCTCATAAATTAATATTTTCACATCTGTTTTTTCATGATGAAATGTGCCTACATGGCCAAGGCTGTGAGGGAAAAATAGCATTTGGGCCTTACCCTTTCTTAAATAATTCTGAGATATAAATACACAGGAGAGGCATGCCTCTTCTTTCAATGAACTTTATTAGAAAATTTATCCAACTTCTGCTTCAATCTCATTGGTTAGAGCACAGCAGGTAGCCAGGGAAACAAGAAAGTGTTCATTTAGAGGGGAATACGCTGCCACTCCAAATAGCATAGAGACAGTCATTGAGACAGAAGGCTATGGGGTGGTCAGTTAGAAGTCCATCCAGACAGAAAGAGAGACTGACAAAACTTCAGAAAAACTCAGTGATAAATGGGTAGCAGGGCGGTCTGTCTATGAGGGCAGGAAGACTTCTTGACCATCTCAGATGGGTACCAGTGCTTAGAAAGGATACTTTGGGAGTTCTGCTTGTCTTTTTCCTACTCAGCTGAAGAAGGTACAGGGATTGAGAGAAGGAATGGTCACATTTGGATCAAAAGACTGCCTCTGTTGTGTATAGACAGCTTTTAATGTTCGCTGTAAAGTAAGCAATACAAACAGAGAGTAGAGAACTTTCTCATGTCCTCTCCCCAAATCCATGCACTGCTCCAAATGTGGAATGATGCTCCAGAGAAAGAATGGCATGCATTCGCACTGGCTGGACCCTTGTTATGCTGGACTATCAGAGTTTTAATGTATGTGCTTGTTCCCTGACCACTCACTGAGAGTGTGGGGGGAGAGCACAAGAATCTAGGACTCCTTGTTTAAGGTGAACAAGTAGTAGCTCCTGCCCCGTGGCACTGTTATAAATGTAGGTTGAATTAAGTAGAATTAAACTGGGAACTATTGATTTAAAAAATAGGCAGACATACACTGCAGTATTTATCTGTGTGTGGTCAGTGGGCACACTGCACTGAAATCTCCTGGAAGGCTGGTTTCTAAGCAGGGATTTATGATGTGTTCGCAGAACAAATCACACATGATTCTCTCTGTGTGGCAGGCATATTTCAAGATATTGCTGGACTCTTTCTTGGGAGATCTGAACAAACATAAATTCATCATACACCAGGCAATAAAGAAACAATTCTACCCAAGTGCAGCTTAGCAGACAGTGTTTGTTGTGGTCACTTAGAGGAGCACGGGTGACATCAAGGCGACTGTGTCGTGGAAGGTTCTAATGATACATGAGTGACAGATCCTGAAAACTTCCCCAAGCTCCCTGTGCAACTTACAGGCAGGTTGGACAGCAGAAAAGTCTACTTTCCCCAGAAATCGTTACTTCTTATGTAACCCTTTAAACAGCTTCCTGAGCCTTGTAAGTTTGCTTTACTTCCTGAGCCTTGTAAGTTTGCTTTACTTCCTGAGCCTTTTAAGTTTGCTTTACTTTGAGCTTTGTAGATTTCATTGACTTCCTGGGCCTTGCAAATTTACTCTATTTCCTGGGCTTTGTAGACATCATTTCCTTCCTGGGTCTAGTAAATTTCACTTACATCCTGAATCTTATGAGCCTCTAGAATGGAATATTTATATTCAAAGGGGAAAGAGCTATGCAGCACAAGGATCCAAAATAAAAATGGTAGACAAGGTAGGGATTATCCCTAACTTCTCGAATATTCATCTTAGTTCATGAGAAAAACAGACAAAGCCTATAGGTCTGAATACAGAAGCAAATAAAACAAATATATGAAATCCATGGAGATAAATGGTACAACATTTATTTAGCATACATAAGGCCCTGGGCTTAATACCTAGAACAATGTATATATACAGCAAACACACACCTGCACACATGCACACACACACACACACATGCATGCATATATATTATGGCAATCATGCATGTGATATCACTGTGAAAGTAACTCAATTGCTAAGAAAGAGATGGGCAGGGGTTGTGAAGAGGATCTACTTAGGTGAGAGGTGCAGAACACACTACTCTTAGGAGACATATAAATTCCCAAGCTTGACTCCAGGCCCACAGAATGGGGCCAAGGGAATGAAGGAGAGATAGTTCCTTAAGCATCATATAGGTAAGATAGCTCTCATGGAAGAAATAAAATAATTTATCCTTCTTCTTAAGAAGATTACAACCTCACAAGATCCAACACTTGAATAGTTGAAGCGGTCTGCCAATTAGGGTGCCTCTGGGATTCACCTCAGCCTGCTTTGCCTCTCCTGTCTTGAAACGTGAGCTTAGAATTCTGTGTAAGACAAACCAGTTGACTCGGTCTGCCCAAAAGGCCACGACAAGAAGTCACAAGTGAGATCTCCAAGGCCCATTGCCCTTCCTCAGAGAGCTACTGTGTGAAGGGACACCAGCCTGCTTGAGCATGCGACTCTGGTAGTGGTTGCCCTCCTCTGCCATTCCTTCTGCCTTGCTAAAAACACTGAGATTATGTTTCTGAAGCTAGCCTCAAGGTCTAGTCCCTTATGTGGTCACTTCCTCCTCCCAAGGCTGACTACCAAAGTCCAGCTTTCAAAGTATTGAAGGCTAGCAAACAAAGTCCTTTTGGCTCACCTAATGAACATGTCCAGTTAAAATTAAACCCCTTATCCTAACTCAGTTTCCCCCTTTACCTTTATAAACCACCTTTTGCCCATGTGCCACGTCTGTCACCTCTCCACCCAGACGCCTTCCCTTGTCCTTCCAGGACAAATACCCTTCCCCCCTTTCTCTTGTCCCCTTCCCTTCTCCCTTGTCCCCTATCTCCTTACCACTTCATCCTAGCCCATTCTAACACAGACCTCCCTTTCTCCTTCTAGGAATCACACCTGCAAGGTCATTTGCTGCTGTTTCCGTGTGTGGCAACCGGAGGAATTTCTACTATACCACCACCTCACACGTTGGCGGGTATGAGCGAGAAATGAGATTTGACTTAAGCCACCAGCATAATAATCAGCTATAGCAACATCCTGAGCATTACCCTGAGGGACAGGAGTAGGAAATGTGACCTTTTTACCCACGCTATAGAAAGAAAAGAAACCAAACAAAAGCAAACCAATAAAACTCATGAACCCAGAATATACAATGTATTTAGCTCATAACAATAAACCTCACTATTGTGGCTTTGTTTCTGATGCTGCGATAAAACACCCTGACCAATAAGCAACTTAGGGAAGAGAGGGTTTATTTGGCTTGCAGTTCCAGGTTGCAGTCTATTACCATGAGGAATTCAAGGCAGGGACTTAAGGCATGACATCCGCCATCAGGACCAGAAATAGTCCAATGTTCCCCTCCAGGGGGAATGATGCCACCTATAATGTGGATCTTCTTGCACCAATTAGCAATCAGGACAATGCCCCACCGATAAGATTATGCACTAACTTGGTAAAGACAACTAACTAGTCAATTGAGACTATCTCCTGGGTGGTTCCAAGTTATGGCAAGTTGACATTAAAAGCTATCACATTCGTTGCCACTAAATATCATACCTGGCTCTAGATTAAATAATTTCCCTTTGTCACAGATTAATTAGCTGAGTCTGGTTAAAGGCAAACCAAAAGCTACTTTATTCTGCATTCTACGTTCTACCTTTGAAGGCTGGGACAGGACTAACTTCTCTACACTTCCTGAGCAGATGTCACAGTTTGCAAGAACCAGCAACTGCTCAGATGTCTGTCAGTTAACAAAATGACACGATCTCACCCAATTCTGACTTACACTGCTCCATGGAGAGCGGGTAGAATACGTGCATGGCTAGTTTCTTCACAATTTTATCTTTGAAATCCGAGCAGTTCCATTCTTGATTAATAATATACCATCTGAATGCCTTGAAATCTGAAATATTTGGGAAGTGTCATTGCCTGATGAAGATAGATACTAAATTTGCACTCACTATCTTTAAAAATTAGTTGGAAAAAAACCAAATTGCGTCTTATTATGGTCCCATCTTACAGAGACCGGAGACTATTGACTACCAGGTACTTCCTGTGATTAACTGGTGGCATCTAATTCTTCTCCTGTTATGGCAGAACATGTAACATACAATTTGTCAAACGTGATAACGCTGAGATGGGGAGTTTACAGCCTCCTCCAAATCAGTTTTATTTTATCCTGTTCATGCTTCCTATTATCATTTCTAAAAACAAAAATTAAAAAACAGAAATCACTGCTTAATACTTTCTATCTCTTATTGTGTTGCAAACTAGAATGTGTACTTGGTTCCTATTTTCTCTTTGGCTAGTTTTGTCTTGGGGCTAGTGCCCAATTGGAATGATGGTATCTTCAGGTTCAGTAGCTCATTTTCATGAGGAAGGTGGTAATGGGAGGTAGAGAGGGAATCAGCTTCCCTCCGTGATGGTGAGGGACCTGAACTGGCTCCTTCCTTGGTGGTTCCTGTGTGGCTGTCAGAGTGGTTGCCTCGGCCTGAGAGACCTTTTCTGTAATTTAAACTCATTCTCTGTTCTCAGAACTGAGATAACCAATTTTGTGTTTCCCATTTTTTGCAAGCAAAGTGGAAGAGGCTCCTGGTGGCGATAGAACGCCGTTGAATCCGGGTGAATATGCAACGGCTCTGCTAGAGATACCCCACCTGGAAGATGAAGGCGCTGAACTCATTTCCATGGCATCTTCTTGAACAAAATACATTTTGAAGCAGAGATAGGACAAAATGCAAACCCTGAAATTAAGGTGCTGAGATATATTTGTATCAAAGCCATTCTAGTCCTCCAAACCAAAATTGCTGCACAGAAATGAACAGAGAGCCCTAGCTCTCAGAAGGTCACGCTAATGGAAAACTTTGACCCTTAGGGCGGGCTTCTGCTGCCGCCTCCTTCAAAGGGAGAAGGCAGAGCCACATAATGGCTTACTTAGTCTTACCTGGGCAAGAATTGCCTCTGGTTATCACTTTATGATTCCATCTTTTGGGTCTTAGTGAATATTTTAACTAGTTTTTCCAGCAGAAAAGGGATTTTATTACAGTCCTGGCACTGTGAAAGCTAGAGGTTTTCAGGTTAGATCCAGTTTGGATCTTCTGAGTCAGATGTCCAAAGCATCTGCAGCACTAAAGACCTACCTTCAGTCTCTAAGATGCAACCAAGGGTAACAGAACAGAGGCTTCTTATAGCTAGCCCTGGGATTTTTGTTCCATAGACAAGCTGCAAAGAGTGGGAAGTGATCAATAGTGCTATTCAACTGGGATGCTACAAACCACAATTACCAGCAAGGCAAGATATCCTTACAGGTACAATAATGCCACTCGAATCTGGGTGGTAACTGACATGAATGAAATGGAATGTAAGCCCTGGCAATGCTGAAGCATGCATGAGCAGCCCGTATATGGCGGTTCTGTTGAACTTGTTCATATTAGGCTTCATGGTCTAAGTCGGTGAGGACAACTGACCAGGTCTCTTCCTCAAGAGAGCATCAGATCTCATTACAGATGGTTGTGAGACACCATGTGGTTGCTGAGAATTGAACTCAGCAGGCAATGCTCTTAACTGCTGAGCCATCTCTCCAGTCCCCAAAAGGGGGTAACCAGTAACTGTCTGATTGGACTTAAGATCCCCTTACGAAGAGGGAAATTGTACCTAGTGACAGAAATGCAGCCACCGAGTTTGTAAGGCCACAGCTCTTAGACAAAAACTACCACTGCCACTTTATTAGACATAACTTCCATCTAAAACATATTTTTTTCTTTTGTAGCTTTGGGGCCTGTCCTGGAACTTGCTCTTTAGACCAGGCTGGCCTCGAACTCACAGAGATCCGCCTGCCTCAGCCTCACGAGTGCTGTGATTAAAGGTTTTGCACCACCACTTGCCAGCCAAAAACTTATTCTTTTTTTTATTTTTAATTAAAAATTTCCACCTCCTCCCCTCCTTCCATTTCCCTCCCCCTCCCACCATAACCCTCCCCCATCTCCTTCCCCCTCCCTCTCCAGTCCAAAGAGCAGTCAGGGTTCCCTGCCCTGTGGAAAGTCCAAGGTCCTTTCCCCTCCATCCAGGTCTAGGAAGGTAAGCATCCAAACAGACTAGGCTCCCACAAAGCCAGTACATGCATCAAAACCCAGTGCCATTGTCCTTGGCTTCTCAGTCAGCCCTCTTTGTCCAACATGTTCAGAGAGTCCAGTTTGATCATACGCTCCATCAGTCCCAGTCCAGCTTCTTTTGGTGAGCTCCCATTAGATCAGCGCCACATACACACATATACATGTAGCCCTCACACCATACCAAAGAAGCTTCTCTAGGCAGCAGCAAAGGCAATTATAGAAGACCAAAGCTGATCACAATGCAAAGATAAACTGATTGCAGGGTGCCCAGCCTACATCCATGAAACCTCAACAATGCGACTGTCTAAGCAAGCTTGCAAATGAAAGAATAAACAGACAAGCTAACAGGGAAGGGGGAAATTTCCTGGGTTCCCACCCCTAGACAAAGGATCATAGGTAACTAATGACTGCCGAGAGAGGGAGAATTAGTCTTCCCTTGGGATGAGCCCCTAATTGGTTAGCTAATACAAAGTGGTCAGCTCTGAAATCATATACATATAAGCAACACTGTAGCCTCAGCAAGTTCTGTGTGTGTGTGTGTGTGTGTGTGTGTGTGTGTGTGTGTGTGTGTAAAACAATAATAAAGAAAAGAAGCGGTCAATGTGAGCAGGAGTGAGCATAGAAGGGTTCGAAGGGAGAAAAGAGGGGGGAAAGTGCTTTCTTTCAAATTTTTAAAAACCGAAAAAAAGAACTAGAGATTGAACAACAGGACTTAATTAAAATTCTAATGACCTAAACTTAAAGCATCACTGAAAGTAGAATAAATCTTTTTTTTTTAGGTTAACCTTGCTTACTGAAATAAAACAAAGCTAAAGTCAACCCCGAAGTGTTAGTGAAAATAGTAATTGTAAAATACGGAGGAGCTGTCTCTCAAAGGCAATTGAAATCCACCAACAAAGAAAGTGTACCATTCATCAGTTGGGAATGCCCTCACAGGGCCTCCAGCACAATGAAGGAGGAGGGGGAGCTTTCTTGGTAATACTGTGTTTTCTGTCAAATTTGTGTTTATGCAGCTTGAGAGATCTTAGCCACCTGACAAGTAAGACATCTGAAGGCAGAAGTATGTTTGTCTAAATTTGTTTTGATATTTCCTGATGGAAATACTAACTTAAAAATATACAACATCAGAGCTGAATAAATTCGTGCACCAGCATTTCCGACAGGTACATTGCTGGTAGCTTTCCCTTTCAAAACATCTGTGCTCCAACCATAGAAGGTACTCTGCCTTCCAAGGTGCAACAATCTAATCAAGAAAGTTCCTCACAGGCATGCCAGAGATGTATCTCCTAGGTGACTCTAGATCCTACCTGCATTTTTCTGTGTCCTGACAATATTAACCGTCATAAGTGTTACATATTTTTGCTGACCTATATGTAGCAATCTTAAAAGAAACAGAGATAAATCCAATTCAGTTCTTCTTTTGGAAAGTCCATAGTTCCCATTACAAAGATGGGACCACATCTAATACAAATCCTTTCATGGTTGGGGACCAAGATACCAGGCCTCAATTTAGGAACATTTAGGATTTCCTCCTTCAGGTCTCTACCTGCTCCCACCTGACTATCACAGATAATCATTCCTCTTTATAAAAGCTCTCTGCTCTCCCGACCCCAGAAAGCCCTTCACTTGAAGGTCTGCTCCTCTTTCAGCATCCTATGGGAATTTCTATCAGTAGTTTTTGTAGAAAGGACTAAGGGAAGGATTTTGTCTCTCATTGAGAGAGAGAGAGAGAGAGAGAGAGAGAGAGAGAGAGAGAGAGAGAGAGAGAGAGAGAGAAATTCTCTTCACGAAAAACTTGGCCCATGCTCATTGATCATTAATGGAGGATCTCTCACTGGGGCAGTTTCTGACCGACAGCATCCAGCCCATGCCCCAGGAACTAAGCAGAAACCGGTGACACCATCAGCAGTCAAAGGGCAAGTGGGTTATAACAGCCTCATTCCACCTACTGTGAGAGCAACATGAACACCCACTTCCCAAGCACACCCATGGCTGAACATCAATGGTCAGCAATTGCTGAACAGGAATTTTGCTGCCTGGTGACAAACTTTTAAAACCAATTCCAGCTTTTAGAGCTGGTAGCTCTCAGGGTCTTTATTATTTTAAGCTATCAAAATCTAAGCGCTCGTTGAACCGGAAATGTACAAAGGGGCAGATGCGGAGGGAGGAGGATATGAGTATGGGGGAGAGAAAGTAAGTAGTTGACACCGTTTCCTCACTGAGAGGCAAACACACTTGGAGCTGGGACAGTACAACCCAGATCTGTTGTTTTTACCTAAGTTGTACTATGTATCAATAGACTCGGGAGCCAGATGTTGGAGTGTAAACCTGCTAGATTAGAGAAGCTGAGAAGCAACCAGCTGACCTTCTTTTTGGCCAGACACCCAGCAAGAGAGTGTCTTTCCACCTGTCCTGAACTAAAAAGGCCCTTAAATCTCTAAGTCCCTCCCTATTCCTTCCTGTGTGTCTCTCTGTCCATCTTCCTGGATCCTTCATACTCTCTATGGCTAATTCTTGTCAACTAGTTGCTGGCTCTATCCCATGAACCCAAGGTTAATTTTAGTAACACAGTCTTGGAGTATCATAGTATGATCAAATATCCCACAACACAAATTCCTCCTCGGGACAGAGAGAAGGTGTACACATCAGACAGGTCCCTTTAGTTATTTCGGAGTGCTTGGGGGAGAGGGGGACAATACAATGGCTTTCAGTTCAGATCTTTCTCAACGACTCCACCAAGAGCTATGCCATCAAAAGACATCATCGAGGGCTCTTATGGTGCTGTCCCTGTCCTGCATGCTGAGACTTGCCTGATTACAATTTTCTTTAAAAGAAAGAAATAAAAAAGGAAGAAGCCAAAGATTCACAGCACATTGGTATCCCAGAGAGAAAATGTGCGTATTAGGGACTGTTAAAAAGATCAGCAATAACGAAATCTTCCAACTTTATTAGAGTGCATTTCTAACTTATTTGAACACAAGATATGTGTATAAAGAAGCATCCATTAACACCCCAACTCCAGAAGACAGCTGGGGAGAGCAAGCAGGATCTGCAGTCTGCAGGGCTCATTGGCTATGCTACCCAGGCAGAGACCTGCCTCGGCGGGAGCTGTCTATGGTCCTGAAAGTCAAGACCTTGCCTTTGCTATTTATTGGTGGCCTAGATGCTCACATATCTAGTCCCTGCCTGCTCTCAAAGAGTCACACTAAGCATCTAAGCATGCCCTACCTGACATGGCAGTAAGCCCTTCTTAAACAAATGCACATATATTGTACACCCTGGCATTTCTCCTCCAAAGTCAACTCTACTTCCCATCACCTCCCTCCACCCAGTTTCTCAACGAGCAGAACTACCTTTATTCCCATCCCTCACATTTGGGACCTAGGAGCTCTCTAAAATAAGACTGTTGTTCATTGTGTGATGCTCACTGACCGGACAGAAGGCACAGGCTGCTCCCATCCATTGGCTCTGCATCATCAACCCACTACTGTGTCCTGCTGCTTCCCCCTTGCAGGACACTCATCACTACACAGGGTCACACACACTCCTCAAAGGTAGAAGAAATTCTAACTGGTAATTCTGGTCTCAGTTTCTCATGTTTCTAGGCTATCCTGCACACTTTTACAAGAAAAGAAAAACAAAACAATCCCTGAAGCTCTTGCACTGCGTTTTAACCTACTTCTCCCTAACTAGATTCTCCTCCGTAGCCTAGAGAGTCTGCTCTTCACCCCTTGGCCCTCTGGCTCTGTTTCACATTTTGCTAACTGTGGCTCTTGCTTATGCCTTCCCTTCTTATCTGCATGGTAAAAATACGACAAGCCTCAGCTCTAACCTGCTTCTGAGAGGCAGGCCTCCTCAGAACTCGTGGATCTCCTATTTCAAAGGACTTCCCTCCACATGGGTCCATAAGCTTATAGAATGTGGTTTTGAATTGCTTTTTGCTGGCTTCTTATCAGCATCCCCTATGAAGATGTATCTTTCTCATTAACCTTGGACTTCACACTAGGCATATTTAACTAGATTACCCGTGGCACACTCTTGGCATTGTGTGGTTTAAATACAGCTTCCCAGATGATTCTGGGCCATAGCCAAGACTGAGAAACACTATCATTGTGGCCATGTATGCACTTCAAGAAGAATTTGAATACTGCCCCTGAGATACATGTTAAATTTTTTATTATATTTTTGGTGTAGATATCTGTAAATTCTTTATAGGATTTGAAGATGGGTGATCACTGGGCATTATTCACTCCAACTAGTAGCTTGTCTGACTACACAATGAATTTACAGATATCCTTACTAAGCTAAGCAAATTGAATTCTATTGTAATCTCTCTCATAAAACGTTTGATTAATCCCAATGAACTACATGCTACAACCAATTTTTTTCTTTGTTCCAACACTTTGACACCAGAAGAATCCCATAAACCTTTGGGGGTCTTCTGAAGAATCTGAAAGTGGAAAAAGGAAATTTCTCACCAGTAGCAAAAGTGAGTTCTGAGTTCTAACCCCTTAATCTCCCTGAGCTCTGGTCTCAGAAAGAATTAGTTAGGATCGTCATGTGTTGAATGATGGACCTACCAAAGATGGTGTGTAAAGGAGGGGGGCTGTGTTTTAAGTGTTCTCTATATTTCTTTTCTTAACATATGAACACTATCTACATTGTTTAATTTCATGCTATAGTATACATTACAGAGGTGGATTAACAGATTAATTCATGCAAATAGAGCCAGGACCCAGTTCAGGCTTTGCCACTTAAAGGATATCAACCTTAGAATTTCCCCACTTACTTCATAGGCTGCCATCTGCCTTCTTGGATATTGGATAAATCAGATGAAATTATATCTTGAAATCCCTAGTACAGTGCCATGGACATACTAGTGTTCAATAATGGTATTTTAGAAATCTCTGGTGAAGGAATGATGCTGTCTTCTAACCTGTCCAGTATTTGTTGGTAAAGCTATCCCAGTGCCTTCCATATCCTCCCCAGCAGCAGACACGATGGTGCGCTCCTGTAATCCTAGCACTTGGGAGGCGAGGGCAGGCAGATCTCTGTGAGTTCAAGACCAGCCTGGTCTATGTAGAAAGTTCAGACAAGCCCCGGCTACAAGGTGAAACCTTGAAATTCAAGTGGAAGTCACAGTGCTTACAAAAGTCTTATAGAGGAGAAGGGACGTCGCTGTTATAAGAAATAGGATTCTGACCCCAGTTTGGTGTGCTTCCTTGCTCCCACACAATGGTGATTAACTGCAATTTGTTCCTCACTGTTCATGTTCTATTTAAGTTGTAGAGAGAATTCAGTGGGCAACCACAGGTTATGTGAGTTTGGCCTCCTGACAATTTCGATGTTTTTGCTACAGGGCAGGATAGAACTATTTCTGGTGCCCCTGTCTCACCTTGCAAGGAAGAAGCAGCTGAGACAAAAGAGGGAATGTAAATGTTCCCTTATTCCTTGAGTATCTGGTCCAAGAGGGTGGGAAGGAGATTTCCAGCCGTGGCTTTACAGCTTCCTGTAAGCTATGTGACCTTCAGCAAGGCTCCTTCTCTGCTGGCTATCCTGAGAGTAACTTTAATGCCTGCTCTGACACTTTGTGGAGCCATGTCTGACACATTTGTGTGTTCATTCATATAACCATTTAGTCTATACTTATATTAAGCACACACTAGGCTTTGAAGTAAGTAATAGAGGTATAAAGAGGAGTAAAAGTAGGTGGGTCTGTATTCTGTCATCTATCAGGAAGATGGCCACACTATCAAGGACGTACGCTGGAGAAGCATCCAGCCTATGCCCATCTCGGAAGCATGAGCAAGAGCACTGAGTCTGAGACATGGGGATAACCAAGGAGAGAGGGCTTGGTTGATCAGTGAAACAATGTGGCGTGGAAAATAAAAGGGGGAAGGAGAGAGCACAGTGCAAGTTCAGCCGGGCTAGGGAGGAGGAGTCTTGCAGGGACTCACGATGCAGCGGGACCAGGACAGGAAGGTCACAAGAGCTAAGTGTCAGATGACCACCTAGTAGTGAGAAGAAAGCAAATGGATGCAGAGGAGGCAGCAAGACTGAAGCCCTTAATTGAAGAGGCATGCTTGACTCTGGGAAGAAAGAGGAGTAGCTATGGGGTAGAGATGGAAGTGAGGAAGTGGGCAGCATGCTGCGGAGAGCAGATCAGAGCATGCGCGCAGTCCAGCATTTGGGTAGCCAGAAGCAATCATACAGCTTGGTTGTTGTCTCAGTGTGAGAAAGATTCAAACATACACCTGTCCCTACATGAGAATGTTCATAGATTACAGGAGCATAATGAATGACCTAGTAGGTGTTTAAGAGACAAAAATCAGCAAATCTAATTATATCTAGCTTTAATTCATTTTAACTTTAGGCACAGCTTGCTGTTATGTCAATAGCGAAGGTTTGTATTGAGGGGTGAAATGTTACCTTAAGTGCGGACTCCTTTATGTGTGAAATCTGAGTGGGTGGAATTTAATTTCCTGTGCTCAGTCTTCCCCAAAGTCCCAGAGGAGAAAAGGCAGCTAGATATGCCCGCGTCGGAGCCTAGTCGGGGAATCCCAGACTGTGAGCAGAGGGTAGCCTGTCCTTGGCATAGAAGAGCTAGAGTTTGTGTCATGATCACAGGCCAGAGGTAAATCTATCTCTGTGATTACAGGCCCTCCTACAAACCTTTGCTTATACTGAGCGCTCCACATAGGAGCCTCCAGGCATGCATCAAGTATACTTCGGGATCTTCTGCTGGCTTTTGTCCTTCTCACAGACAGCAGATTGACTGGCTCCAGCTGCCTCTGGGGGTGACAGTCCTTTTATAACCTGCCTCAGTGCTGAGTTAAGCAGCTTGTTTGTGCAGAACGCAAAGGTGTCAAACTGAAGCCGCAGCCGCAGCCTGTGTGGAAGGCAGCCTGCCTGAGGCCATCTTTGATAAGCAGAACAATAAATAGCCCAAGAGACAGAGCAGGATAGACACCTGGCTTGGACTTCTGTGAGCTGTGGCAAGGGACAGTTGCCAGCAGTGAGAAGTATAGGAAAACCTGTCTGAGCGGATGAAAAAAGGGCTTCTACTGTCCCCACTCTTGGAGTGGTCACAGACAAGCTTGCTTCCAATGTGCACGGCATGCAAAGAACCTCTCCTTGTTCTTTTTAAAATTTAAGTCATTGATGGATTTACAGGCATGCATTCAAAATGAAGACCTGCTGAACTGACTTTCACAGGCCCTCATTCCTTCAGCAGAGAATTATCACGTGTGGACTACTGTGTGCCGGGCAGGGTTCTGTGTGCTGGATGTCAAACGGATAGACAAGACGGATTTCTCCCTTCTCGATGGAGATTTAAAATGAAGTCCACACTGGCTAATCTTCATCATTAGCGTCACTGGATTTAGGATTGCTTGGAAGATGCACCGCTGGGTGTATCTGTGAGGGCATTCCTAGAGAGGTGGAACTGAGGACGGAAGATCTGCTTTGCATGTAGGTAGCATGGGGCTCTGGACTGAAGAAGAAGGAAGAGATGAGAAAGGGAGTCAATTGTAAATTACACCAGCAGTCGTCTCTCTTTCTCTTCCCCTCTCTCTCAACAGGGTTTCTCAGTAGCTTAGGAGCCTGTCCTGGAACTAGCTCTTGTAGACCAGGCTGACCTCGAACTCACAGAGATCCGCCTGCCTCTGCCTCCCGAGTGCTGGGATTAAAGGCGTGCGCCACCACTGCCCGGCTCTTTCTGCTTCTTGACTCAGATACTGTGCACCCAGCTGCCCCATGCTCCTGCGGCCCCGCCTTCCCCACTAGGATGCATTCTACCCTCACCCAGTGAACTCAAATACACCCTGCCTCCAGTGAACGCTTTCAGGTATTTTCTCATGACAGTGAGGAAATTAATGAGTATGAAGGCTTAGCTTTTCTCAAAATTCAGCCAGTGTGAGTCAGAACTAGAAATACAGTTGTCATGACAGGATGAGCGGGTCACAGAGCAATAGTCATGTAAAAGCAGCTCCGTTTCTGACTGCGGCCATCTAAGGTGTGGCAACAGCCTAGTGACTGAAAAAGGAAGAGGATGTTTGGAATGGGAAACAGTAGTTGTCATCAAGTCTGTTTTCCTCCTGTGATTGTCAAGTCACTCACAAACCAACCTCCACTGATTGATGTCATATCCCTTAAGATGAAATTCACAGCAGCATGGTTTGAAGCCCCAACACTAGCCTTGTGCTGTGATTTGAATCTGAATGCCTCCCACCGACCAAGTCCCTGTGTTGAAGGCCGATCCCCTCCCATGCCACTACCGAAGGCCCCAGAACCTTGAAGCAGTAGAAGCAGGTCTTCAGGTGATTGAGGCCATGCTCTTGGAGCAAATCATGGTTGCTCTTGACTATGCAGTAACCAGTTTTGCTCCACTACAATGGGCAGGTTTAAAACAATGGGGTTAAATGACCACAGGCTGAAGCTTGAAGAAACAGGAGCCCAAACGGACTTTCTCTCATTGTAAGCTGGATTAGCTCAGGAGTTTGTCACACTGATGGAAGGCTTGCTGGCGCAGCCCGACTGCAGCGTCAGTCTCTGCGATGGCCTTCTTGCCCTTGGGCGCCCCTGCACTGTTCTTGACATGACAGCCAGACTGAGTGGTGCTGTCCCAGAGTGCAGCAGTGCCATTAATTACATGGTGGGACTCCGGCAGTGGATCAAACGGGAGAAGCCCGGCTTCTCCATGCAAGCATGTAGAGGAGGACACAAAGAAATGCATGTGATAGGGAGTGGTATTAAGTGCTTTGTAAAAAAAAATAAGCTCAGGAGCTCATGGGGAAGTACAACTTGATGTAAGATAATATCATTTTATGTGGGGTAATAAAACTTGATGGATCCCCATGTTCTCCAGAAGAGAAACCAAAGTCTTTTGATGTTGCTTGTAAGACCCTCTGTGATTAGACCCTAATGGTGTCTCTGATCTCATACCCACCCCCATCCCTGCTGAGACCCAGTCACCTCCTTCTACATAAACCCACCTTAGGCCTGGCCAGGTTGCTCTCTCTCCTAGGAGGCCACTCCTCTCTGTTATGGTTTGAATGTGAAATGACTCTCACAGGCTCCTCTGCTGAATGTTTGGTTCTCAACCCGTGACAATTTTGAGAGGTTTTAGAGACACAGAAAGTGACTCCTAGTTGTACAATGTAGGTCATCTCAGGGCACAACTTGAAGATGGTACCCAGTCTACACTATCTTGTTCACCTTTTTCTTCCTGTCCACTCTGAGATGAAAAGTTTCCTATGCCTCATACAACCATCACCAGGATGTTCTGTCCAGCTCATGGGGTCAAGCAACCAAGAACCGAACTCGCCAAAACTGAGTTAAGACTGCAGTTGTTTGTGTTGGGTATAGTGTAACAGCTGTGCAGAAGTAACTAATTCAGGACACTAAGAAAAACACCTTGAGGGCATCTCAGGATCCGAGGTGCAGAGGTTTAACTCATTTGAAACCTCTGAAAAGAGTCTTCTAGAGTTGTGTGTGCACAGGGTGTCTAAGAAAGCATTCTCCCAGGTTCAGTTGCCCAGAAAGACCACTGCAACAATGGTCCAGGAGAGCTCAAGCTGGTAGCAGACCATGGCATCATCCATGAGATGCTGGTTTTTGTTTTTGTTTTGATTTGATTTTGTTTTTCAGGCATGTGGAGTAAATTTATAGGGCTTCCACTCAGATTTCAAAGGAAGGAGAGAGTGGGAGACCAAACTGCGCAGCAGGGATGCTGTTGCTCTTGGCGGCCTCTGAGAAGATGATGGGTAAACCTGTGAGGATAAGTTACAATGGAGTTTGGGGATGCCAGGAGCTTGGAATGTACACTACAAAAAAGACACAGTGAATTGCCAGTCATGTGGGATTCAAATGGCAAGGCCACAGAGAGAGATACCCAAGCCCTTTGGAAGTCCTGTCACGGCATCATGGGCTTAGATTCTGGTGTGTGACCACAGGTTTGAGTTTTTACGGTGCTACCCTTTTGTCTTGCTTTGGTCTCAGCCACCCATTACATTCCTTCCCCTTTGAAATTCTCGCTCTGTGCCGTTCCATTTGGGGGCATGGAGCATGCTTTGACTTTACAGCAAAGCACAGCTAGGGTGTTCCCCGAGTCTTAGAAGACCTCTAATTTGGACTTAGGGGACACATTGAACTATGAAGATTTGGGGGAACTCTCAGAAATTCAGTTTGCATTATGAGATGTTCGTGAGCCTTTGAAGAAGGACCAGGGACAGGATGTTATACCTTGAATATGAAATGTCTCCTACATGCTCATGTGCTGAAGGCTTGGCCTAGAGCCGGGAAGGGTCTGCAAACTTCAGAAGACAGAGTCAAGTAACTGGTGTTGTTCCTTGAGAGTTATGCCTGGATATGGCCCCTTCCTCATGGCCAAGAGGTCCACAGCCTCTTCTGCCACATGTTCCCAACTACCATGATGCTTTACTTAAGCACTTGGGCTCAAGAAATCATAACCTGAACCCTCAAAACTACCAGACAAGGTAAGTCTGCCCTCCTTCAAGTAGTGTACATGGGAGTTGTTAATCACAGCTACATAAGAGTAAGGTATACACCTGGATGTCAGTGTCCTGTGTGGACTTTATTAGTGAGACGCTAACTGCCTCCTTTATGTAAAACACCAGCCTTTTTCACTCCTCTTTCTTGGTTTAATTTTTCTGCAGGCCATTTTAACCCCTCCAATCCTAGCTACTATTTATTTATTATTTATTTATTTATTTATTTATTTATTTATTTATCTTTTCTCTTCTGGACCTTATGAATAATGGCTTTGCCTGGTTCATCCATTGCTATATTCCTAATGCCTCAGACACAGTAGATGTTCATTAAGTTTGTATAGAACACACTTATGTGTAGTTCCTGCATGTGTACAGACCTGCAAATGAACGGCGGAGACAGAGTCTGTGAAATTTTAACTTCAATAGCCACTCATAGGGGAACACACCTGCAATCCCTGCATTTGGAAGACTGAGCAAGAAAGATTGTGATTTTGAGGGCAGCCTGGGCTATATGTTGTAGGTCTGCTTTGGCTAAACAGTGAAGCCCTGTATCCTGTATTAGAAGAAAAATTTAAACTTTATTTGTGATTTTCAAATTGTTTGTATTAATTTTAATACTATCAGCCCTGTGCTGAATCCCATATTTTTATTAGACTTTCCTTACTTCTATCATTTATAGTTACTTTGTTTTTACTTATGTAGGAAAGATGAAACATATGCATATATATATATATATATATATATATATATATATATATTAACATCAAGAAATACTGGGAGAAAATGCAGGCACAGTACTTAAACTCAGTGTGTAACATTCACATGAAAGTAAGGAGTTTCTTGGAAAGAAAGGAATTCATCAGAAGAAGGGGAGGGAGAAGACAGGGTAACGGGGTGGAAAGGACTAAACGTCAAGATTTATGTGTAGGAATTGTTTGTTCCAGCCCAGACTCTAGTCAGCAGCATCGTTACCTCTCTGTGGCTGCCTTGCACAATCAGCCCTTGGAAATATGAACTCATGTCCAGAATGCTAGGATCCTGGTGGCCTCTTACAGGTATATGCATCCAATAAATAGCAATACCCCCACTGAGAGAGAGAACAGGAGTTTGAAGTCTTTGGGGCCTGGCTCTGTCACTCCGTGCTTATTTGCTGTGAAAACCACGCAGGGATCAAAATGACCAGCAACTGAAAAATGACTAACAACGATGCCTTCTACAATGGATTCTGCTCAGTGAGCAAATTGGGACTTTAGGTGGATGCGCTTGCATGCACGCAACTGTTCTCGCTGCACCTCAGTTCCCTCGTTTGAAATTGCCATTGCCCAAATAACAGAGTCCTCATATTCTCCACTGGCTGGAGCCACGGTAAGATCCTGCAATGCATTACAAACCTTACTTCTCAGAAGTGATGGATGAGGAGAAGAATGTTCATGACACAGTGACAACCAAGAAAAATACCAGCCTAGAAAACAGAAAATGCAGTGCGTCCAGCTTGGCTTTAAAACCATGGCCTGCACACTTTAAAGGTGGGAGAGTGAACAGAACAGCACACTGAAGGTTTAACACACATTTAATACAAATGTTCCGTTTCCTTATCTGTAGTGTCCAAATATCTTCTATAAGAACAACTTGTCAACCCTAGTGTTCAAATATTGCGGGGAAAAGAGGTCCAAGAATTAATTTTGAGACATATGTCATCTGGGCCATCCCTAAGAGAGACATAGACAGATCTCAGGTTGCCTGTTGTGGCCTTTGATAGCCTCACTCTGCATTGTCCACAGAGAGATGCCATCCATGAGGACTGAAGGCTCATGATGGTTGGATCTGTTGATGCCATTGCTTGTCAGGGTCAGCCCCACTCTGTGTCACCCCTGGTGCTACCTTAGCCCAGCATGGTGCAGGATGTGCTGTGTGTGAATGTCCCAATGACCTGTTTTAGAGGAACGTTTCCTTGATTTCCCACCTCACTGTTGCTCCTCCCACCTCACAGTTGCTCCTCCCACTGGACCGCCCACCTCACAGTTGCTCCTCCCACTGGACCGCCCACCTCACAGTTGCTCCTCCCACTGGGCCGCCCACCTCACTGTTGCTCCTCCCATCTCACTGTTGCTCCTCCCACTGGACCGCCCACCTCACTATTGCTTCTCCCACTGGATCTTCCACCTCACTGTTGCTCCTCCCATCTCACTGTTGCTCCTCCCACTGGCCATCCCACCTCACAGTTGCTCCTCCCACTGGACCGCCCACCTCACTGTTGCTCCTCCCACTGTCATAAAAGCTTGGCTGCTGAGACTTGATTATGCGTTCTCTAGCGTACAGCCTCTTAGATACTCAAATCCCACCATATCCACATTTGGGAGAAAGATGGAGGAGGATGTAGGTCTTGGGGTATTTTCAGGTTGTTCGCGGTGGTCTGGGAAAATTATGAGGTGAATAACCTCAAATTGATGCCATTTTCTTTCCTGATTATTGTTCACATTATTTTCCCTTCCCAGGCTGATATTTGGGTTTTGTTTGCTGGACATTGGGTCTGACAGTTCTCCCCTCTTTTCAGAAGCCATCAATCTATGTCTATGATAGAGACAGCACACGACTTGTTCTGGGAACAAATGGGGTCTAGCCACTTGGGAGTCTCCCCATCTGAAAAGGGGGCAAAGCAAGGCTATAGTCGTTTATAAGAACTGAACGGTTAGTTGTAACCTGCGCATGGCACCCAGTCTGGCCATCCTTGATAGCCCTGCACACTCACCTGCCTACCTTGGAGCCCCATGGGCTTTTCCTATTGACTGCTGTCCTCAGCTGCAGAACTCCTGGGCCTGGTTTACAGAGATGGATTCATCTGAGTCACACAGGGATCCCTGCAGGGTCATCATTATCTTCACAACAAAACCAAGGAAGCAGAAGAGCTCAATGGGTTTTGAAACTTGGTCACAGCTACAAGAAAGTGGGTGACAAAATTTACCCCCAAAGTCTTCCAAACCCCATTCATCATCATCTCAGCAGGGTGCAAACACCTACAGTTTGAATGTACTTATCAGCGGCCATCAAGACCCTAGAATGAATACTCTCTCCAGAGACTGATCCAAAGTGCAAGGTGGCTCTGGAGATATAGCAAACAGTACTTGTTGGAACCTGGGCTAAAAGAAAGGGGATTCTAGCTTGGGTATATCTGAATCTAAATTTAGAGTGCTTTCAAGGGGGCCATTTGTCAAAATCAAACATAACTTGAGACATAATGGGTGGGCATGATCTACAAAATTATGTAAGTCATCAGCATAGGACGCCACTATGAATCAAAACTCAAACCGAATAAGAAACCAAAATGCATATGATTTTTCTTTTTCCTAAAATGAGACTTTGAAATTCAGAAAACAATGCATACCCCATAAGCAGCTGACGGTGAAGGGGTGGATGGTGGTAGGATTTCTCTTTGAGGTGTTTCTTAAGTAATGTTCCTATGCTTGTATACTTTCTACCAATCCTGACTGACGCATGAACAGAGAAATAGTACATCTGCAGTCTCTGTGAGTTAGCGTTCTGCTACACATTAGCAGTAAATACACAGAGGAACTCAGCAGAACTTAATTTTATGCGGCGTCATGTTTGTTCAAGCTTATTTAACATCAAACAAATCAGAGCTAATGGCTATGGCTACGTTAACGTCCAGGCACATGAGCGTACTTACATAGAATGTCACCACCCGTGGAACACTACCTGCTTGATTAGGGATGCCCGCAGGATAATGTCCTCACACCTCACCTGACTGCCCCGACGAGAGCATCCTGGGAAGCAGGCACAGAGCACTACCAAGTTGCCAATCCCAGACACACCCTTCGTCCCTTCTATCTTCCTCAGCAGGATGAGGGAAACCGCGGCTGTGCTGCAGACCTCATGTTTGTGCAGGGCAGGCTCTCGGGCATCAGAGACTGCAGCTGTGTGCTCACCAAGCACATGCTCAGGGTAGCATAGTATTCCATAAACGTTTGTCAATCTTCACAGGTGAGGATGTTTACAAAGCACTCACTCAATGACAAAGTGTGATTTGGATCTTTAGCCTGACAATGATTGCTACCACTTGTAGGAATATGACTGGGATCACTCGACAAGATTCTTCTGGGCTGGGAAGGTGGCTGACACTGTGCAAGGATCATGGATGGCCAAGTGACAGAGCTGACATCTGAGGATAGAAGTTTGCGACCCCTTTGTACCATCCCTTCAGCTGCTCTTGGCTTATTAGAGGATTTTCTACAGGTTTATCTACCAGGTGTGCCAGAAGAACTGATGGTGATTCATCCACTGGCATTTATTAATTCAACCATCTGATTGTGGGAGAAGGTGCTAGATACTATGAGAAATCAAAGACTCATAGCCACAGTTCTTATCCCCAAGGTATACAGTCAAGGTGGAGAAGAACAAAGCCACACAGAGACTAAGAGTTAACTGACAATTCAGTGATTAATAAGATTTTACCAAGGCAGGTACTTTGACCCCATCATAATGGCCTCTTCTAGTATATTCAGGGCTTTGTTGTGACGTTCGGAGACAATGTAGTCATGCACTCTGGGTCATCCAGAGGTTCCAGGAAGGGATGTGCACCCAAACTCATTTTTGCTCTTTAACCAAGGTATAACCTATAACCTTGATTTTGAAGACTTGCATCTAAAGGGCACACTTTTACTAGAAATGTGAGTAGCACTTCCCCTTCTTCCTTTGTAGATTGGGGACAATATGGCTGCTTCTCTGCCCACTGGCTATGGAGGGTCAGGGAGGCACTTGACAGGCCAGCGGATGAGGCTGGCCGGCTGCACTCACAAATCAGTGAATTCTGGGATGCCACTTCCTGGTGCCGCTGCTGGTCTGAGCAGAGAAAGGGCACCTTTGTGCTGGGGTAAGTTCTCAACTGGAAGAACTTAAAAGATTTTGAGGAAAAAAAAGGGTGTGGGGAGGGGGTGGTAATCCCCCAAGGCTTCCTGCTTTCTTGCTAAGAAAGAAGTAGCATTCATTAAGCCTTGAGAGGAAACAGGCAAGTTCAGCTCTCAAGTGCTGACTTCACTTCTTTTCAAGGCTAACAGGAAACTTTAAGTAGCCTTATATATATATTATTTAAATATCATTTGTTAGAGAAAACACATGGGTCATATTTTAAAACCAAAGCCTTGCACTTGGCACGGTGTTTTCTATTAGCATTTTGACTTAGCAACTGAAAGGGCTTACTAAAATAAAATAGAAAAAAGAGACTTTTGTGAGCAAGAAAGTGGTAGGTTTTAAGGGGACAAGTTGGTGACAAATTAGGGTATATTCAGCCCTGGGATGTATGAATATATGAGAAATAGCTTATGAATCCAAGCATCTGGAGTTAAGAACAGAACATTAACTGCAAGCCCCATAATTCTCCTGCTGCACTCCTGCCAAACTGGCAGGAGGGAGAGAAAGGAGGTTGGTTCTGCACAGTCCCAAAGAGAAATTAGACCAATTTCAGTTTTCAGAAAGGAACTTGGATTTTAATGGTTGGAAAAAGACCAACAACAAGAAGAAGAGGAAGAAAAGCAGATGGGGAGGATTTCTCTTAAGATCATAAAAGTTCTAGACTAACTACACATCCGAGGGTGGAGAATGAGATGCCCCAGCGGGGCCTGAATAAGGAGCCTACTGACAAGAGTACTGCCTCAGCCGGGTGGTGGTGGCGCACACCTTAAGCCTAGCACTCAGGAGGCGGATCTCTGTGAGGTCCAGGTCAGTCTGCTCTACAGAGTGAGTTCCAGGACAGGCTCCAAAGCTACAGAGAAACCCTGTCTCGAAAAACCAAACCAAACTAAGCCAAAAACGAGTACAGCCTCTCTCTGTTCCTGGATCCCTCCCTGTGCTACCGAACCCTTTCCTAGCTTTGCTACTGGACCCCTCCCCTCTGCTCTACATGTCTAGTCTCCGTACAACAGCCAGACAGGTTACCAGACATGGAAAACAGGCAACAGTCATGCCTCAAAACAGTTTCATCCTGGGCTCTCAGATTTTCCCATAGGAGAGTCACCCCATCATTGACTTTTTAAAATCCGAACAACCAGACTACAGCCCAGAGCAGTTATAGTCAGCCGAGAACTGAGACTTCACATTTTAAAGCTGGCCAGGTAGCAGCAATGTGTACGTAAGTTGAGACTGAAGACAGATCTTGTCATGGTGGTAATAGTTCCCATCCATCTCCCCGTCATCAGGTCCCTCCTTCGCTTTACCTGCCTTCTGTTCACATTCGACTGCACTGTCTCAGCTGTAATTGCTTCCATCACAGAACACACATGTGACATTCCATCACAACTGCACACATGTGCCATTTCATCACAGCACACACACACGTGCCATTCCATCACAGCTGCACACACGTGCCATTTCATCACAGCTGTACACACGTGCCATTCCATCACAGCTGCACACACGTGCCATTCCATCACAGCTGCACACACGTGCCATTCCATCATAGCACACACACACATGCCATTCCATCACAGCATGCACACACATGTGCCATTCCATCACAGCTGCACACACGTGCCATTTCATCACATCTGCACACACGTGCCATTTCATCATAGCATGCACACACGTGCCATTCCATCACAGCTGCACACATGTGCCATTCCATCACAGCACACACACACATGCCATTCCATCATAGCATGCACACACGTGCCATTCCATCACAGCTGCACACATGTGCCATTTCATCACAGCTGCACATACATGTGCCATTTCATCACAGCTGCACACACGTGCCATTTCATCACAGCTGCACACATGTGCCATTTCATCATAGCATGCACACACGTGCCATTCCATCATAGCATGCACAAACGTGCCATTCCATCACAGCTGCACACACGTGCCATTCCATCACAGCTGCACATACATGTGCCATTTCATCACAGCTGCACACACGTGCCATTCCATCACAGCACGCACACATGTGCCATTTCACCACAGCTGCACACACGTGCCATTTCATCACAGCTGCACACACGTGCCATTCCATCACAGCTGCACACACGTGCCATTCCATCACAGCTGCACACATGTACCATTCCATCACAGCTGCACACACGTGCCATTCCATCACAGCTGCACACACGTGCCATTCCATCACAGCACGCACACATGTGCCATTTCATCACAGCTGCACACATGTGCCATTTCATCACAGCTGCACATACATGTGCCATTTCATCACAGCTGCACACACGTGCCATCCCATCACAGCTGCACACACGTGCCATCCCATCACAGCTGCACACACGTGCCATTCCATCACAGCTGCACACATGTGCCATTCGATCACAGCTGCACACACGTGCCATTCCATCACAGCTGCACACACGTGCCATTCCATCACAGCTGCACACACGTACCATTCCATCACAGCTGCACACACGTGCCATTCCATCACAGCTGCACACATGTGCCATTCCATCACAGCACACACATGTGCCATTCCATCACAGCTGCACACACGTGCCATTCCATCACAGCATGCACACATGTGCCATTCCATCACAGCTGCACACACGTGCCATTCCATCACAGCACACACGTGCCATTCCATCACAGCTGCACACATGTGCCATTTCAACACAGCTGCACACACGTGCCATCCCATCAAAGCTGCACACACGTGCCATTCCATCACAGCTGCACACATGTGCCATCCCATCACAGCATGCACACACGTGCCATTCCATCACAGCACGCACACATGTGCCATTCCATCACAGCTGCACACATGTGCCATTCCATCACAGCTGCACACATGTGCCATTCCATCACATCATGCACACACATGTGCCATTCCATCACAGCATGCACACACGTGCCATTCCATCACAGCACGCACACACGTGCCATTCCATCACAGCTGCATACACGTGCCATTCCATCACAGCTGCACACACGTGCCATTTCATCATAGCTGCACACATGTGCCATTCCATCACAGCATGCACACACGTGCCATTCCATCACCGCTGCACACACGTGCCATTTCATCACATCTGCACACACACACGTGCCATTCCATCATAGCTGCACACACGTGCCATTCCATCACAGCACACACACATGTGCCATTCCATCACAGCTGCACACATGTGCCATTTCATCACAGCTGCACACACGTGCCATCCCATCACAGCTGCACACACGTGCCATTCCATCACCGCTGCACACACGTGCCATTTCATCACATCTGCACACACGTGCCATTTCATCATAGCTGCACACACGTGCCATTCCATCTCCGCTGCACACACGTGCCATCCCATCACAGCTGCACACACGTGCCATTCCATCATAGCTGCACACACGTGCCATTCCATCACAGCACGCACACACGTGCCATTCCATCACAGCTGCACACATGTGCCATTCCATCACAGCATGCACACACATGTGCCATTCTATTACAGCTGCACACACGTGCCATCCCATCACAGCTGCACACACGTGCCATTCCATCATAGCTGCACACACGTGCCATTCCATCACAGCACGCACACACGTGCCATTCCATCACAGCTGCACACATGTGCCATTCCATCACAGCATGCACACACATGTGCCATTCTATTACAGCATGCACACACATGTGCCATTCCATCACAGCATGCACACACGTGCCATTCCATCACAGCACGCACACACATGTGCCATTCCATCACAGCTGCACACACGTGCCATTCCATCACAGCTGCACACACGTGCCATTTCATCATAGCTGCACACATGTGCCATTCCATCACAGCATGCACACACACGTGCCATTCCATCACCGCTGCACACACACATGTGCCATTTCATCATAGCATGCACACACGTGCCATTTCATCACAGCTGCACACATGTGCCATTTCATCATAGCATGCACACATGTGCCATTCCATCACAGCTGCACACACGTGCCATTTCATCACAGCTGCACACATGTGCCATTTCATCATAGCATGCACACACGTGCCATTTCATCACAGCTGCACACATGTGCCATTTCATCATAGCATGCACACACGTGCCATCCCATCACAGCTGCACACAGGTGCCATTTCATCACAGCTGCACACATGTGCCATTCCATCACAGCTGCACACATGTGCCATTCCATCACAGCTGCACACACGTGCCATTCCATCATAGCTGCACACATGTGCCATTCCATCACAGCTGCACACATGTGCCATTCCATCACAGCACACACGTGCCATTTCATCACAGCTGCACATACATGTGCCATCCCATCACAGCATGCACACACGTGCCATTCCATCACAGCTGCACACACGTGCCATCCCATCACAGCTGCACACACATGCCATTTCATCACAGCTGCACATACATGTGCCATTCCATCACAGCTGCACACACGTGCCATTCCATCACAGCTGCACACACGTGCCATTCCATCACAGCTGCACACACGTGCCATTCCATCACAGCTGCACACACGTGCCATTTCATCATAGCTGCACACATGTGCCATTCCATCACAGCATGCACACACACGTGCCATTCCATCACCGCTGCACACACACATGTGCCATTTCATCATAGCATGCACACACGTGCCATTTCATCACAGCTGCACACATGTGCCATTTCATCATAGCATGCACACACGTGCCATCCCATCACAGCTGCACACAGGTGCCATTTCATCACAGCTGCACACATGTGCCATTCCATCACAGCTGCACACATGTGCCATTCCATCACAGCTGCACACACGTGCCATTCCATCATAGCTGCACACATGTGCCATTCCATCACAGCTGCACACATGTGCCATTCCATCACAGCACACACGTGCCATTTCATCACAGCTGCACATACACGTGCCATCCCATCACAGCATGCACACACGTGCCATTCCATCACAGCTGCACACACGTGCCATCCCATCACAGCTGCACACACATGCCATTTCATCACAGCTGCACATACATGTGCCATTCCATCACAGCTGCACACACGTGCCATTCCATCACAGCTGCACACACGTGCCATTCCATCACAGCTGCACACACGTGCCATTCCATCACAGCTGCACACACGTGCCATTCCATCATAGCTGCACACACGTGCCATTCCATCACAGCTGCACACACGTGCCATTCCATCACAGCACACACGTGCCATTCCATCACAGCACGCACACACGTGCCATTCCATCATAGCTGCACACACGTGCCATTCCATCATAGCTGCACACACGTGCCATTCCATCACAGCACACACGTGCCATTCCATCACAGCACGCACACACGTGCCATTCCATCACAGCTGCACACACATGCCATTTCATCACAGCTGCACATACATGTGCCATTCCATCACAGCTGCACACACGTGCCATTCCATCACAGCTGCACACACGTGCCATTCCATCATAGCTGCACACACGTGCCATTCCATCACAGCTGCACACACGTGCCATTCCATCACAGCACACACGTGCCATTCCATCACAGCACGCACACACGTGCCATTCCATCATAGCTGCACACACGTGCCATTCCATCATAGCTGCACACACGTGCCATTCCATCACAGCACACACGTGCCATTCCATCACCGCTGCACACACATGCCATTTCATCACAGCTGCACATACATGTGCCATCCCATCACAGCTGCACACATGTGCCATTCCATCACAGCTGCACACATGTGCCATTCCATCACAGCACACACGTGCCATTCCATCACAGCTGCACACACGTGCCATTCCATCACAGCACACACGTGCCATTCCATCACAGCACGCACACACGTGCCATTCCATCACAGCTGCACACACGTGCCATTCCATCATAGCTGCACACACGTGCCATTCCATCACAGCTGCACACACGTGCCATTCCATCACAGCACACACGTGCCATTCCATCACAGCTGCACACATGTGCCATTCCATCACAGCTGCACACGTGCCATTTCATCACAGTTGCACATACATGTGCCATCCCATCACAGCATGCACACACGTGCCATTCCATCACAGCACACACACACACGTGCCATTCCATCACAGCATGCACACACATGTGCCATTCCATCACAGCTGCACACATGTGCCATTCCATCACAGCTGCACACATGTGCCATTCCATCACAGCATGCACACACGTGCCATTCCATCACAGCTGCACACATGTGCCATTCCATCACAGCATGCACACACGTGCCATTCCATCACAGCTGCACACATGTGCCATTCCATCACAGCATGCACACACGTGCCATTCCATCACAGCTGCACACATGTGCCATTTCATCATAGCACGCACACACATGTGCCATTCCAAAACAGCTGCACACACACACGTGCCATTCCATCACAGCACACACACGTGCCATTCCATCACAGCTGCACACACATGTGCCATTCCATCACAGCATGCACACACGTGCCATTCCATCACAGCTGCACACACGTGCCATTCCATCACAGCATGCACACACGTGCCATTCCATCACAGCATGCACACACGTGCCATTCCATCACAGCTGCACACACGTGCCATTCCATCACAGCACACACGTGCCATTCCATCACAGCTGCACACATGTGCCATTCCATCACAGCTGCACACGTGCCATCCCATCACAGCTGCACACAGGTGCCATTTCATCACAGCTGCACACATGTGCCATTCCATCACAGCTGCACACATGTGCCATTCCATCACAGCTGCACACACGTGCCATTCCATCATAGCTGCACACATGTGCCATTCCATCACAGCTGCACACATGTGCCATTCCATCACAGCACACACGTGCCATTTCATCACAGCTGCACATACATGTGCCATCCCATCACAGCATGCACACACGTGCCATTCCATCACAGCTGCACACACGTGCCATCCCATCACAGCTGCACACACATGCCATTTCATCACAGCTGCACATACATGTGCCATTCCATCACAGCTGCACACACGTGCCATTCCATCACAGCTGCACACACGTGCCATTCCATCACAGCTGCACACACGTGCCATTCCATCACAGCTGCACACACGTGCCATTCCATCATAGCTGCACACACGTGCCATTCCATCACAGCTGCACACACGTGCCATTCCATCACAGCACACACGTGCCATTCCATCACAGCACGCACACACGTGCCATTCCATCATAGCTGCACACACGTGCCATTCCATCATAGCTGCACACACGTGCCATTCCATCACAGCACACACGTGCCATTCCATCACAGCACGCACACACGTGCCATTCCATCACAGCTGCACACACATGCCATTTCATCACAGCTGCACATACATGTGCCATTCCATCACAGCTGCACACACGTGCCATTCCATCACAGCTGCACACACGTGCCATTCCATCATAGCTGCACACACGTGCCATTCCATCACAGCTGCACACACGTGCCATTCCATCACAGCACACATGTGCCATTCCATCACAGCACGCACACACGTGCCATTCCATCATAGCTGCACACACGTGCCATTCCATCATAGCTGCACACACGTGCCATTCCATCACAGCACACACGTGCCATTCCATCACAGCACGCACACACGTGCCATTCCATCACCGCTGCACACACATGCCATTTCATCACAGCTGCACATACATGTGCCATCCCATCACAGCTGCACACATGTGCCATTCCATCACAGCTGCACACATGTGCCATTCCATCACAGCACACACGTGCCATTCCATCACAGCTGCACACACGTGCCATTCCATCACAGCACACACGTGCCATTCCATCACAGCACGCACACACGTGCCATTCCATCACAGCTGCACACACGTGCCATTCCATCATAGCTGCACACACGTGCCATTCCATCACAGCTGCACACACGTGCCATTCCATCACAGCACACACGTGCCATTCCATCACAGCTGCACACATGTGCCATTCCATCACAGCTGCACACGTGCCATTTCATCACAGTTGCACATACATGTGCCATCCCATCACAGCATGCACACACGTGCCATTCCATCACAGCACACACACACACGTGCCATTCCATCACAGCATGCACACACATGTGCCATTCCATCACAGCTGCACACATGTGCCATTCCATCACAGCTGCACACATGTGCCATTCCATCACAGCATGCACACACGTGCCATTCCATCACAGCTGCACACATGTGCCATTCCATCACAGCATGCACACACGTGCCATTCCATCACAGCTGCACACATGTGCCATTCCATCACAGCATGCACACACGTGCCATTCCATCACAGCTGCACACATGTGCCATTTCATCATAGCACGCACACACATGTGCCATTCCATCACAGCTGCACACACACACGTGCCATTCCATCACAGCACACACACGTGCCATTCCATCACAGCTGCACACACATGTGCCATTCCATCACAGCATGCACACACGTGCCATTCCATCACAGCTGCACACACGTGCCATTCCATCACAGCATGCACACACGTGCCATTCCATCACAGCATGCACACACGTGCCATTCCATCAATGCTGCACACAAGTGCCATTCCATCACAGCACACACGTGCCATTCCATCACAGCTGCACACATGTGCCATTCCATCACAGCTGCACACGTGCCATTTCATCACAGCTGCACATACATGTGCCATCCCATCACAGCATGCACACACGTGCCATTCCATCACAGCACACACACACACGTGCCATTCCATCACAGCATGCACACACATGTGCCATTCCATCACAGCTGCACACATGTGCCATTCCATCACAGCTGCACACATGTGCCATTCCATCACAGCATGTACACACGTGCCATTCCATCACAGCTGCACACATGTGCCATTCCATCACAGCATGCACACACGTGCCATTCCATCACAGCTGCACACATGTGCCATTCCATCACAGCATGCACACACGTGCCATTCCATCACAGCTGCACACATGTGCCATTTCATCATAGCACGCACACACATGTGCCATTCCATCACAGCTGCACACACACACGTGCCATTCCATCACAGCACACACACGTGCCATTCCATCACAGCTGCACACACATGTGCCATTCCATCACAGCATGCACACATATGCCATTCCATCACAGCTGCACACATGTGCCATTCCATTACAGCACGCATACATGTGCCATTCCATCACAGCTGCACACATGTGCCATTCCATCACAGCTGCACACATGTGCCATTCCATCACAGCTGCACACACGTGCCATTCCATCACAGCTGCACACATGTGCCATTCCATCACAGCATGCACACATGTGCCATTCCATCACAGCATGCACACACATGTGCCATTCCATCACAGCTGCACACATGTGCCATTCCATCACAGCTCACACACACGTGCCATTCCATCACAGCATGCACACACGTGCCATTCCATCATAGCTGCACACATGTGCCATTCCATCACAGCTGCACATATGTGCCATTTCATCACAGCTGCACACACACGTGCCATTCCATCATAGCATGCACACACGTGCCATTCCATCACAGCTGCACACATGTGCCATTCCATCACAGCTGCACACGTGCCATTTCATCACAGTTGCACATACATGTGCCATCCCATCACAGCATGCACACACGTGCCATTCCATCACAGCACACACACACACGTGCCATTCCATCACAGCATGCACACACATGTGCCATTCCATCACAGCTGCACACATGTGCCATTCCATCACAGCTGCACACATGTGCCATTCCATCACAGCATGCACACACGTGCCATTCCATCACAGCTGCACACATGTGCCATTCCATCACAGCATGCACACACGTGCCATTCCATCACAGCTGCACACATGTGCCATTCCATCACAGCATGCACACACGTGCCATTCCATCACAGCTGCACACATGTGCCATTTCATCATAGCACGCACACACATGTGCCATTCCATCACAGCTGCACACACACACGTGCCATTCCATCACAGCACACACACGTGCCATTCCATCACAGCTGCACACACATGTGCCATTCCATCACAGCATGCACACACGTGCCATTCCATCACAGCTGCACACACGTGCCATTCCATCACAGCATGCACACACGTGCCATTCCATCACAGCATGCACACACGTGCCATTCCATCAATGCTGCACACAAGTGCCATTCCATCACAGCACACACGTGCCATTCCATCACAGCTGCACACATGTGCCATTCCATCACAGCTGCACACGTGCCATTTCATCACAGCTGCACATACATGTGCCATCCCATCACAGCATGCACACACGTGCCATTCCATCACAGCACACACACACACGTGCCATTCCATCACAGCATGCACACACATGTGCCATTCCATCACAGCTGCACACATGTGCCATTCCATCACAGCTGCACACATGTGCCATTCCATCACAGCATGTACACACGTGCCATTCCATCACAGCTGCACACATGTGCCATTCCATCACAGCATGCACACACGTGCCATTCCATCACAGCTGCACACATGTGCCATTCCATCACAGCATGCACACACGTGCCATTCCATCACAGCTGCACACATGTGCCATTTCATCATAGCACGCACACACATGTGCCATTCCATCACAGCTGCACACACACACGTGCCATTCCATCACAGCACACACACGTGCCATTCCATCACAGCTGCACACACATGTGCCATTCCATCACAGCATGCACACATATGCCATTCCATCACAGCTGCACACATGTGCCATTCCATTACAGCACGCATACATGTGCCATTCCATCACAGCTGCACACATGTGCCATTCCATCACAGCTGCACACATGTGCCATTCCATCACAGCTGCACACACGTGCCATTCCATCACAGCTGCACACATGTGCCATTCCATCACAGCATGCACATGCGTCATTTCACCTCCAGGGAACACTCTTTCACCTCCTCTCCAACCCCTCAGATCAAAGCCAAGTTCCCTGAGGAATCCTTGGTTCCACTGCAGGGGACTTGCATGTTTCTTCTGAGCGTGTACATGTCATTGCTTTCTCTGTTGTCCTTGTCTGGCATCTGTCTACCTTTGACTGCCCAGTGCCAGCATTTGGGGACCATCTCATCTGCCTTTGCAGCCATCTGTGAATTCTACTTTTATCACAGGTCTCCTCACACTGGAGTCTCTGAGGCAAATACCTAAAAAAAAATACTAGTGTAAGAGATTTTCAAGAAGGTAGTTTTCCTCCTGACAAGTGATCCTGACCAGAATGGATAGCCCAGGACCATTAAGAACCACGAAGTCACAGGCACCCAGTGGAGTGTAAAACCTTCGGCGTAGGTTTGCCCTGAATCTTCCTCGGGTTGGGGCAGAACTGCAACCCAGGAGAATTCCTGCTATGTGGTGGAGGAAAGCAAACCTCCCTGCAGCCTGGAGAAGCAGCGCAAAGTATGTGCCGTCCTGGTGTGCGGTCAGCAGACTGTATCCAATCCGTGATACTGAATTGCTACAGACGGCCAAAGCCAACCCAGAGGGAACAATTATATTCTTCTATTGACATCACATTTAATATGCGTGCCCCACTCCTACCCTGCAAATAGCCAAATGGAATAAAACTTCCCAGTTTTAGAGTTGAGTCTTCCAACAGGAAAGCCATTTCCTGACTTTTCCACTTAACACGCTGCCTAGAAAACCCATCTCAGCATTTGCAAACAAAATAATGGCTTTCTTGGCTGAGCCACTAAACTTGAAGGGGTGTACCTCCACCATTTTCATCTTGACTGTGCTCCCAGAACTCAAATGAGCACAAATTCATGTTTTCTCTTGTTGCTGTAACTGAGTGTTCAGAACAGCTGATTTTCACACATTAAATCTACACGCACATCTCTGTGATGTGGCCATTAAGATTCATTAAGGTTCGTAATGGAACTGGCTTCAAGTCGAAGCCGTGACTGCTCTGAAGTAATCATCATCATCATCATCTCCACACAGCATCTATGGAGGGACCCAAACACAGTGCGATGGTATGCAAAAGAGAACAAATGCATTTTCACATCTCAGTGGTACTTTCCATCCCAGGACGTTTGGTCAGGGCTCCTCTATGCAGCTGAATGCAATCTAAGATGACGGCCAGCCCCTCCTAACTCTTCTGAGGCCTTCATTCTGAGACCCCTGGTCGGGGTTGGGGCCTGGGACAAGCGAAAGAAGCCTCTATTAGACACAGGCCAGTAGTCTTCGGCCACATGTGAAGCTTATTAAAATGCTGATGACTGTTGAGTTTCCGAGTCAGCTTGGGAAGGGGGCAGGTTTTGGATTTTGCACTTTTAGTATATTCTCAAGTGCAAGGCGTCTTGTGTCATTGTCTCAGGTTAGTCCTGAAGCTGGTAGCCTGACCCTGGAGAACAACTCCATAACCATGGTTGTGTGTTAGACTCTCCTGTGAATCTTGGGGACACAGTAACCCTGGGGTTTTCCCTCAAGCTGTGGTCTAAGTGAAAATAGGCAAGCAGGAAGTTCTGGCTGACATCAGCTAATCTTGCCTCTTGGGACTATGCTCTGCCAACAGTTTTCTAAAGCATTAAGCATACAAAACAATGTACAGCTCAATGAATTGCTACAAGAATCCTATAATTGCTGCAGAGATCACACCTCCCAGAAGCCAAACATATGTGTGGAGAGTCGGAGAACCCACCTTTGTTATGCTGGCAGGCCTATCAAGCCAATCCAGCACCTACTGTTCTGAAGAGGTACTGAGCCCACGTCTGCAGTTACAGACTGCATTTACAGACTGGAGAGCACCATTTTGATCTTTTCTGTTACTGGAGGGTGAAGGATTAGAACCAAGACCCACGTGCAACCATTTACAGATGCCTGGGGTTAAAATAGTTACTTTGTAAGAATCTCTTTCTTAAGTACTGAGGGAAGGTCAGCCTAGGCAGGAAAAAGGCAAATTTACAGAAGCAAAGCAACCATATTACTCAGGGCTACAAGTTCAGCCAGGCACGTCACCTGTCACCTCGTTTAATCCCTGTCATCAGAACAGAAGCCAGGCTTTTGGAAACAGAGAGTCTGGCCCCTTCCTCATTAGGGCTGCTTCCTTCCTGAGTTTTATGGTCTCTGGGTCCTTGTAAATACCAGCTTCATCTTGCCAGGTTTAAAATACTTGATACATTTTAAAAGCGTCTTTTAACACCCAGAACTCCTACTACTACTCCTCCTCCTTCCTCTCTCTCTCTCTCTCTCTCTCTCTCTCTCTCTCTCTCTCTCTCTCTCTCTCTCTGTCTTTCTCACCCCCCCCCCCTTTCTCAAATGTTTCCTGTAAAATGCAGCTGGATCTAGTCTTGGCCACTGTCACATTTGAGCCAATGGGCCAGACTAGAGAGGGTGTTTTCTTTTATCAGAAGGCCTGCTAAGCCTAATTGTCTCTTTTTGTGTTTCAACTGCTGTTGATCCATGATGCCTAGATGAGCTTAAACTTCAGAATGGTGATTCAGTAATCAGTAATTCTCTCTCTCTCTCTCTCAACTCAAATGTTTTATAGAGAGATGCCTCCTGTTTTATTTACTCAATGATACAGTTCTCTCTATTATCAGTTTACAAGATACCCAAAGCTTAACAAATTGACCATTTTTAAAACTATTACCTTAACTATTATCCTTATGAAGCAAAAAGTGCGCTCTCTCCGTGAAGGGAGAGGCTAGGAAAGTAGGCTGATGGCTGATGACTGCCCGACACAGCCCAGAGCTCCCTGATCATCTTGGTGCCCTCTGGGGTGACATGGGACGACATAGCCCAGAGCTCCCTGATCATCTTGGTGCCCTCTGGGGTGACATGGGACGACATAGCCCAGAGCTCCCTGATCATCTTGGTGCCCTCTGGGGTGACATGGGACTCCAGACTTATTGTTCTCCTTTCTGCTCCTGAGCTGGGATCAGTTCTAATTTCTTTTGGAGAAAACTATGTTTTAAGGACAAAAGTGGGCAAATCATGGTCTTCTACTCCTTTCTTTCTTTTCTTAATTTCTTTTTTTTTCCTTTTAAAATCACCTAGGATTGTATTTCTGATAGCTCCACCTCCATTTTAAAATAGTTTATTTTTACTAAGTCTGGTGTTTTTCTAATTCTAACTGATGTATACTTTTATGTCTTGGATCATTTCCCAAATAGGTTTTGTCTCATCTTGAAATAGTGACAACAGTTTTCTGAGCTTGCTTCTGATATGCTGTCATTGTCTCTATGGAAATTCTTTTTTCTCATCAATATTTTCATATTTTTCCCTCCTAATTCTGAATGAACTTCACCTGGAATCTTCGCTCACTTTTCTATGGACTAATTTTATATGGTTCCTTAACTCGGAGGTGACTTTTGATTGGTTTAATAAAAACCTAAATGGCCATTAGCTAGGCAGGAGGGATAGGCAGGAGAGCCAGCAGAGAGAACTCTGGGAAGAAGAAAGGGGAGTCACCAGCCAGATAGAGAGGAAGCAGCATGGTCAGTGCAGAATAAAGGTAATAAAGCCATGAAATAAAACATAGATTAACAGAAATGGGTTAATTGAAGTTATAAGAGTCAGCTAAAAATAAGCCTAAGCTATTGGCCAAAGTTTTATTATTCATAAGAAGTCTCCATATCATGACCTAGGGAACTGGTGGGAGGGACAGAAAAATCTGCCTTCCCTGTTCTCCCCAATGCACACTCTGTCTGTGCAAAGTGCATCTCGCTCCCAGCTGCTGTTCTGAGTTTCTGGAAAAGCAGCCTGGCTGTCGTCTCTCCACACAGGGACTGCTCCATCCCTTTCCCGGACCTGCTGACAGTCTCTGCCCCTCCTGCTCTCCCAGCGTTGTCCACTGTTCATAAATCTACACAATCTGTTTCCAAGCCTCCGTCTTCTGGGTAGGTGGGAGTTTCCTCACCTGTGGTTTTCAAGGGGTCTTTCTGTTTCTCCTACTTCTTTTCACATAGATGGGTGTTGTGGCTGTTGCAGGTTGCCCACTCTCCCATGCCCCTTTTAGGATGGACTTTGTGGATAGCGCTTCATCACACAGTGGTTTTTATGACCAGTGACTGTCCTATGATGTTACTGGTGCCAATGCAATCCCAGCACCTTCTTTTTCATGCATCAAGCTTCTGATTCTGAGGGATGGTGAGATTGTGGATGTCACATCGTCCAGGTGAATTCGGTTCCATCCAAGGAAACACTGAGTTCATAAAAACCTGCCTCTTTGCTGTCCATTGAGCACTTGAGTGTGGCTAAAGCAGAAGAAAGGAAAAGGGGGTTTTTAGATTGCATGTAATTAACTTAAATCTAAATGTAAGTAGGCACCGACTGATGGCTACCATACTGAAAGGTGCAGTCCAAAGGAAATGGTTCACTCATGAGCCTTACTCCATTGGGTTGATCTGTGTAGAGGAATACAGACCAAATATGATGTTCTGCTTTCAGGTAGCGTGCACTGTTTTATAGGAATGAACTGTAAAATCCGTGCATTTCACAGACTAAGAAATAGCTACCGTTTCTGCTGCCTGGAGCCTCCAATACTTCAAGCCACCTACCTCCGAGTTGCTGGTGACACCAGAGAAGACTAAGGAACACTGCTTACACTCCAACTCCTCAAAAGGATTGCCTGAGACATCGATAAATACAGGAGATCTTTGCACATACACTTGAATATCTCATTTTCAGTTTTTCCCAAGTGATTTCCATTAGGTCCAAAGAAAATTCCAGTTCCTAAAGCTCCAAAAAAAAAAGCAAAAAGTCCAAAAATCCAGAAGTGGCTCACCCTGGACCGATAGAGGGTTTCTGACAGTTAGATAAAAGCCATCATTCCTCAGGGAACTTGTGAAACTGGTCCCCCTCTACCAAAGGAGTCATTTCTCCAACCTCGGGAAGAAGGGACAAATCTGTGGCACCTACACAGGTACCAAAGCCCATGCTCGCCTCCAGGGTCCCTCAGTATCACAAGTACCATTTGAAGTCCCAGGGTAGCATCCTAGCCCTTCTCACCTCCTCCCCTACCCTAAACTCCCTCCAGCTCACTGGCTTCCATTCCAGCTACTCGTTTTCCTTATAACCTGCTATTTTTTATATGCCTTCCCCCTCTCTGTCTCCCTGTCTCTCCCAAACCCTCTCTATCTCTCCACTCTGCTCTGCTCCAGCTTCTCCAGGGCCCAGGTCCAATCTGCTGCCCGTGTTCATTCTACTTCTTTCTCTCTCTGCTCTGGACTCCAGTTTCCTTGACTGGTCTCTCGAATCTACAATAAAAACCTCCCTCTTACCTATACCGTGGAGCACTCACACCATCAGTTTGTACAGTTTCTCTTCTACAAGCAAAACAAGTGTGGGAGTGTAACTGTTTTCTCACCGTACCAAATAGTTTGCTCAAAATATTTCTTGATTCACTGAATTAGAACATGAGTCAACCAACTCTGACATGTGGATTGAATCTGGCCTGTTATCTGATTTTTCATAAGAACCATAAGAAAAGAATAGTGGTTACGTTTTTAAGCAGTTGGAGAGAAGAAAAGCAAAGCAGTAATTTAATTCTTGAATAGAAAGATTCAAGACTCAATGCATATAAACAAAGTGATATTGGAACATAGCTATCCTTACTTCGTGCTGTCTGTGACTATTTTTGTACTACACAGATGCCATGTAGTTTGAAAGGTCTTAAAAAGTTACCATCCGACCCTTTGCTGGAAAGTCTGCAGAGGCTGGAGCCCATCAATAAATGCCCATTATTTTCACAGGAGAGACTTGATTGAATTTCATATTTCAGAAGAAAATGAATACTTTGAGAAACTTCTTCCTAGTCATAGCCAGAGAAATGTACATTCCACACCCAAATGTACACAGCTGGGGACAAGGAAGGGAAGCGAGCAAGAGTCTAAATGAAGTTATTAAAGTTGCAGCCTAAGAAATAAAATTCTCCATAGAAATTCTCTTAAGCTCATGCAACTCAAGGGAAACAAAGAATTTAAGACCCTGTTTATTATCCAATTTCACAGAAACGCCTGGCATGAAAGCAATTACCCATCCGAAAGTGCCCGTGCAGAGAAAATATTCACTTACTCCTCCTACATTTGGGATGGAGGAAGGAGGGCATTAGTTGGTAGTATCATAAATCTCTGAAAAGTCCTTCAGGACAAACATCCCCTGAATGTTTTAGGATTTGAGAAGAGCTGAACATCAGCCCCAAAGAAATGAATCGGGAGCAGCTAATTTTTGTGAATCTTTCTTGCTGGGGGAGATAAACATCATCTTAGCATGATCTGAATTGCACGCTTGACCCTACACAGTTTTCCCTAGAAGCAAAATTAAATGTATCCCATTTGAATATTGATATCCTACTCATGATTATTCCTCATAATCTGAAAGAAGGAGGATAGCCGCACACATTCCAGATAATTGCCGTAGCTCTTCTGAAGGGGAACAAACCGTATCAGATCAAATACCAAGATGGGCTCCTAAAATGGCACTAACGTTTTGAAGGCTCTAAAGCTGATGGTAAGTAATTGAGTCATTTATGGCTTGAACTAACATAATAGTGGGAGCTTGGAGACTGATTTTTCTTGCAAAGATGATAGCACAAAAGCTATACTTTAATACTCCAGGCTGGCTCTATACCACAAGTGACCAGAAACAACTGGAGATGGATTTGAGTTGTCTTGAGATAGGGAATTTAGAACGTTCCACCACATTTTCTTTCTGTTTCCCTGGGCCCTTAGAAAAGAACTAGCCTGTGATGTACAACATCTTTCAAGAAGCAAATATTGCTCAAGGCAAAGGAGCAAGAACAGAGAGGGAGGCCACTGTGTTCAAAGCTCCCCTGTGTGAGGACGGTTGGGGGAGTAAGGATTAGACGGACCCTCTGCTGGACAGCCAGGCGGAGAGAGGGGCCATGGCTGCCTAATACAAGGAGTGAGCTTCCAAGATGGCCAGCTTCT